>NW_004444122.1:2906942-2924862 GCF_000243295.1 Trichechus manatus latirostris | reverse complement strand
TGAGAAGTTAGAGGGTTGATATGTTGTGGGGTTGTTAACCTGGATCTCAAAAATAACATGTGTACTTCTGTTTCATGAGAAACTATTTGTTCTGTAAGCCTTCACCTGAAGTACAATAAAAAAACAAAAACAAACAAACAAACAAACAAAAATTCGGTAACACTGAGGGTGAGAAAACTTGTGCTAGAGAAATTCAAAGCTAGTGGCATACTTCTAACCATAAACCTGTTGCTGTTGAGTCGATACCAACTCATAGCAACCCTATAGGACAGAGTAGAACTGCCCCATACTGTTTCCAAGAGTGCCTGGTGGATTCGAACTGCCAACCTTTTGGTTAGCAGCCATAGCTCTTAACCACTATGCCACCAGGGTTTCTGGGGTAACCATAACAACAACAAATCCAGCTCAACTCTTCACTAGATTGATACAATCTCCCAGGGTAATGGCCTAGCAGGAGAAAAGGCATGTCCATTTCCAGGCATAGATACTACGTACCTTAATCTCTATTAGTCTATACATGATGTGTAGCATTCTATTTAAATATATGAGACACACACAAAAAAGCAAGAAAGATAACCTCCTTTCAAGAGACAAAAAAATCAACAGACTTCGTCTCAGAAATAGTTCAGCTGTTAGGAATTTAAAATAATTATGATTGACACGTTAAAGGCTCTAGTGGGAAAGGTGGACAACATGCATAAATAGACGGGGACTTCCAGCAGAAAGATAGAAATTATAAGAGTCGAATGGAAATGCTAGAAATAAAAACATGGTAATAGGGATAAAAATTTCCTTTGATGGGCTCATCAGTACACTTGAAAAAGCCAAAGAAAGAATCAGTGAACTTGGAGATAGGTCAATAGAAATTACCCAAACTGAAGCCCAAAGAGGAAAAAAAAAACGACAGACGAAAATAGAACAGAGCCTCAAGAGCTGTGGGACAATATCAAATGGTTTAGCATAAGCGTAATTAAATCCTAGAAAGCAACGAAAGAGAAAATGAGAATGAATGAATGAATATACGAGAATTAATGAATATGAGCACAAGAAAGGTTTGAAGAAATAATGGATGAGAATACTCTAAAGATAATGAAAGACATCAAACCACAGATCCAAGAATCTCAGAAAACCACAAACAGAATAAATACTAAAACACACACACATATGTTATGGAAATCATAGTCAAACTGCTGGAAAACCAAAGGTAAGGAGAAACTCTTGAGGGCATACAGGGGGGAAAAAAAGCACATTACATAGAGCAACAACAATAAGAAATACAGCAGACTTCGTTTCAGGAAGACGATGAAGTTATATTTTTAAAGGGCTGAAAGGGAAAAAAGAACAAAAAACAAACAAAAAAGCTCTGTCAACTCAGAATTCCATACCTAGTGAAAATAAAATGAAGGAACAATAAAATGTGTGTATGTGTGTGCGTGTGTGTGAGAGAGAAAAAGACTCATGCACCTCGGGCTGTAGAAATGTTCCTAACAGTGTACTTTCGATTTGCTTTTGTTAAGTGCTCTGAAGGGTTTCACTGGGTCAGAGGCAGATAGGACACGAGTTTCCCTGATTTTGATTCCTTCTTGATGTGGACTGTTTAAATATGGCCTCCAACCCACATGCTGCACAGGTTTGGAGTTTTAATATCTCATAGGAGATTTTATTTCTACACAGAACTCTGAGCAGAGACAAGCATTCTTATCCTTGCCCTGGGCCAAGGGGTAAAATTTTTTCAGCTTCCCCTTACACAGCCCTCCCATAGTCTTGGCTTTATACAGGGGTATCAGCTGCATTTTTCCATATTGCTCAGGTCCAAAAGCTCCTTGGCTTGTACTTATACGGATGTTAAGACCAAATCCCTTACTCATTAGGACTTTATCTGGATCTGATATCCTCCTGGGCTGCAATGCCATCAGCTTGTGTACTTACCTTTCCAGCTGTAAGTTCTCTCATTTTCGGCACCTGAGGATTTCCCTTTGTTTTGCAAGCTAGGCTATATAGTGATATCTATTTTCTGTTATGTTTTATTCAGCATTTCTACATTTTGTAGTAGGAACATGGGGGACAGTCATCAGTATTTACTAATTCCACTATGTAATATATTTCTTTTTAGCTGTAATTTTATACCTTTTTTCCAGGTTTCATAAATTAATGTTGGATATCCAGAACTTATTATTTCCTATTAGACTCTAAGAATACTATATTTACATAAGCAAAATAATGTGTTTTATTCTACAAAACATCTTTAATGCTAACTTCAATAAAAGCAGGTAATAAGTTAGTTTAAGGCCTTTTTCCCTTTAAAATTTATGGCATTTACTCCACTGGCTTTCATGTATCAAAGACGGTGTACTAAGCCTTCGCTACAATTTCATTTCAAATTGCTATTTTGCCTTTCTAGAGTGCTCTGAGTGGCAGAATATAGGAATAACTTGCTAAGGCTCCAATCACTATTACAGAATCAGTTCTTTTCAGAAACATTTGTTTCAAATAGCAGGAACTTTTTCCAATTACAAAGATCATTATGTTCTAAATACAGTGGAAAATGAGACCCTGCCTCTTTCTATAAGAACACATTTCTAACAGGATCCCACACATGGTAAGATGATATGGAATCCAGTTCCCTTGGAACAAGTATGCAGGTTCTGCTTACCTGCTGGCGGCCAAGCCTTGATGTACCCTGTGCAGTGGACCACAGCATACTGGGCTTCTCCTTCTTTCACAGGGCCAAGGCCGTTCCTAAAGAAAGAACATTTGTGAAACTGTTTTTATCAGATGGGGCGGGGGTGGGGGCAAGGATTGCAATGACTCCTTTGACATCTAAGCTAATGTGTTTACTTGTTTGCCTTGTGACTTTGAATCCTGACTTCCTACTCTCCTCATTTCCCTTGAAAACCCTACGGAGCATAGTTCTACTCTGACATATGTGGATGGGGTCGCCATGAGTTGGAATCAGCTCAGCAGCAAGTGGTTTGGTTTTACACAGTCTGAGGGTTCAAAATAAATTCCATTTGACTCCCCATTCTCACTTCAGCCACTACAGCCCTGACGTAGGGATCTCTTGGTCCCCTCTACACTTAGTCCCCTCTTCCAGTTGGTACACTCCTTAGCTTAGGGGATCTAAAGCTATCTACCAGCACACCCCAAAAACAAACATCAGAAAGCCCTACTGACCTGAATCTTTTTCTCATGGTGGTTATTCTGTTCAGAGGAAGGTGGTCCAAAGGAGCATTTCCACACCTAAGATTTGATAAATTTATTACAGTGAGTAAAGACCTAGGTAAGTTTATAAAACATACAGTGCTGCCATCAAGGAGATGGGAGATGGGCCTTAACTGATATTTACAGGTTTATTCAGGTGAGACCTACAGCCAATTTCCTCCCAAAGTGTAGAAGCAGGCTTGCATGCCTTTGAATTTCAACTGTCTGAAGGCCAGCAGAGTGGGACCCACTTCGCAGTGCACATCGGAATTGTTTCAGGGCCCAACCCACAATCTGGAGACCGACAGAAAGACTAGGGGAGTCTGGTCATGCTCAGTCCTGCAGTTCAGTGTAACTGGATGGCTTTCAGGAAACAAGAGAAGGGGGTGATGACAGCAACAGTGTCTCTCCAGGCCTGAGCAGAAACATCAACTCAAAACAGATGTTTCCAGTTGATGAACAGAAGCATCTTCTCAGGCCTTGGAATCACAGCTGTAGAAACTCTCCCTCCTCCCCTTCAATGTTCTGGCACTAAGAATGACTAGACAGCTGCAATCCTGTTGATGGAAGACGGAAAGTGGGGACAGAGGTCTTTCTGTGGGTCCTTCTCTGGGAGGCAGGTATGTGAGGTGTCACACTGCCCACGGTGGCTTCCCCTCTCAGCATCCTGGGCTCTGAACGTCCAAAGCTGGCATCACGGGCAGGCTCTAACTGGTGTCTGATATGCTCGCTCTTTACATGTGTTTCCATTTCCCAACTACATGACAAGTAATGTCCTGATATTTAATATTCAATACTGCAAAGAAAGAGGCCCTGGACAGCTGCCAGCATGGGCATGGCTGTCACAGCAGGCTCAATCCATGCCACTGCTGCCCTTTCCTTGCAGACTGTCCCCAGTGTCTTGCTGAAACTAAGATGTCATATGCCGCTTTATTTGGAGGAGAAGGTCATGCTCTCAGCAGATGGCAGTGCTGCCCACCGCAGAGGTAAAGCCAGGTAGTGTGGGCCTGGCATTGCAAAAAGCAACTTAGAACCTGTCCCCAGAGGAGGACCAGGGCAGAGAGAGGATTTGGTTGACAGGGCAGTGCTAACAGCATTTCAAATAGGCTACTAATAGAAATGGTGTACTATGACACTTCTAATAAATTTACTAATAAGGGAATTGCTTAGATGGTGCAATTAAACATTTATACTGCTGGTACTGCACTAAATGTCACTGGTATTTCAAATACCAGCAGGGTCACCCATGGTGGACAGGTTTCAGTGGAGTTTCCAGACAAGGACAGACTAAGAAGAAAGGCCTGATAATCTACTTCCAAAAATGAGCCAATGAAAACCTTATGAATCACAACAGAACACTGTCCAACTTGCTTGCTTTGGACACAACATCAGGAGAGATCTAACTGCCAGAGGAGGACATGATGCTTGGTGAAGTAGCGGGCCAGCGAGGGGAAGGGAGACCCTCGGTGAGATGGATTGGCACAATGGTCACAATGATGGAGTCCAACATGCTGGCAATTGTGAGGATGACACAGGACCGGGCAACATCTCACTCTGTCGTACATAAGATTGCCATGTCGGAGTTGACGTGTCAGCAGCTAGCAACAAGAACACACGAAACGTCCACCAAGCTAGGCTATGCATTTACTCTATTGGCTAAAGCGCTGGGAGAAGGGCCCTGCTGTGACTGACTACGTTAACTGATGGTGGTGTATCCCAGGTGAGCACTGACAGGTTTGAATCCTACTGCCCAGCTCTCCCTGCCAGCGGGACAGAGGGGCAGACGGTCTGCAGAGGCTCAATCCTTAGTCAAATGGAGACTCGCATGTATTCTGTCACTCTAACATCATCTTGTGACCAGAGGCAAGTGATGAAGGGGATTACATTTGTGTCTTCTGGAAGAATTCCAGATATTCAGCCTGAAGTAGAACAGACTGGGAAGAAAGGATAGTTAGACTCAAATCCCTGCAGGGCCATTTTTTTTTAAAAAAAGGAGCAAAATGACTCTGCTGGCTCTGAAGGCCCAGCTAGAGATGAGAGAGGAGGAAGGTTCCATCTCAACACGGACAATCTTGATGATCTGAGGCCAACTCACCAGTCTGTAGATCAACAGATTTCTTTTAAAAAGAATGCTTCCTTTTAAAAGATGACTCTGAATTAGTGAAGATATATACTTATTTTAAAGTATCTGTTCTTTGGAACTTCATAGTGGCCAAAAGATGCTCAAGTAGCAAATCATAGTTCCAGCAGCAAACAATTGGGTGAAAAATGACATTAGTGAGAACTTCATCTGGGCCAGGGTCTGAGACCCTGAACATCAACAATGCAGGCACCTTGGCAGGGAAGAGAAGGATGTCCGACAGTGCAGAACAGGGCTGGAGGCTAAGTCAAGGTCAGTGCCATGTGGGATCAGTGGACTGGCTTTGTTTTAGCCATGATTTGGGGCCCTCTGTGACCTCCTCCCCTCTTTCTGTTCAGCCCCTATTCCTATTGCCTTGCTCAAATGAAAGCTGACTACCAAAGGAAAGGACCTTTTAAATGAAAGCCAGCACACCACGGGAAGGATGCAGGCTTTGGCATGAGCCCCGTGTGAGGAGAGGTGCTTAAGAAGAACCTGAGAGAACCCAGGCAGAGACAAGCTTCTTTTCTGGAGGAGGAGCCTTGCCTACCTGCCTGCCAACTCCAGCTCCTGCTGGCTCTCCCTCTGAGGTCTAGGGACCGAGCCTCAGTCTACATCTTCTGGACCCACCAGCAGCATTTGGCAACTGATCACTCCTTCCTCCTAGAAATTCTCGTGTTCTCCTCCCACCTCCCTAGCTGCTCCTTCTCAGTCTCCTTTTCTTTACCTCCCTGCTGTGAGAATGCCCAAGGGCTTGGTCCTCTGACCTCCTCTCTTCTGTCTCTACACGTAGTTCCCAAGAAAGTTCACGTGATCTCAGCCTTTAAATACCACTTCCATGATGTCAATTCCCAGTCTTTATCTTCAGTCCCAACCTCTCCCTTGAATTCCAGAATTACATGTCCAACTGTCTACCGAATTTCTCGATATAGACATCTACAGGCATCTCGAACTGAAGATGCTTGAAATTCCCTTTCACTCCACACCAGCTCCTCCAACCATCTTCCCCATCTTAGTAAACAGCGACTCTTGTGTTTCCAGTTGGGCAGGCAAAATTTTAGACTGCTCTCTGAATTCTGACTTTCTCTCACATCCTACATTCAGGCTGGCTCTATATGAAATATATTCAAAACCTGAGCACTTTTTACCATAATCACTATTAATGCTTCTCTCACCTGGATATTACAATATAGCCTCCTTACTTCCACCCTGTTCTCCCACTGCCTCTCCCCCATACCTCTTCCTCCCGCCTACCCCAGTCTATTCTCCATTCAAAGCCAGGATGATTTTTTAAATGTAATTCAGAACTGGTCACTCATACGATCAAACTCCAATAGCCTCCCATCTCATTCAGAGTAAAAGCCAAAGTCTTATAAAGGCCGACAGATCTAACAGCCAATACTTCTCAACTTCATCTCTTACCATTCCTCCCCAACCACATTTAGATGGTGTAATTAAACATTTATACTGCTGGTTACTCCCAAGAGAGTAACCTCCCTATTGTTCCCTGAACAGGCTGAGCACGTGCTATTTTTTTTTGTTGTTAAGTCTTTTTTTTTTTTTTAATTGTACTTTAGAAGAAGCTTTACAAAGCAAGTTAGTTTCTCATTAAACCATTAATACACATATTGTTTTGTGACATTGGTTACCAACCCCATGACATGTCAACACTCGCCCCTTTTTGACCGTGGGTTCCCAGTTACTAGCTTTCCTGGCCCCTCCTGCCTTCTCGTCCTTGCCCCTGAGCTGGTGTGCCTACTTAGTCTCGTTTTGTTTTATGGGCCTGTCTAATCTGCGGCTGAAGGGTGAACCCCAGGAGCGACTTTAGTACTGAGTTAAAAGGGTGTCCAGGGGCCATACCCTCAGAGTTTCTTCAGTCTCTGTCAGTCCAGTAAATCTGGTCTCCTTTTTGTAAGTTAGAATTTTGTTCTACATTTTTCACCAGCTCTGTCTGGGACCCTCTATTGTAATCCCTGACAGAGCAGTCGGTGGTGGCAGCCAGGCACCATCTGTTGTGCTGGACTCAGGCTGTGGTAGTTGTGGTCCATTAATCCTTTGAACTACTCTTTTCCGTGTGTCTTTGGTTTTCTTCATTCTCCCTTGCTCTAGACGGGGTAAGACCAGTGAAGTATCTTAGATGTCCACTCACAAGCTTTTAAGACCCCAGATGCTACTCACCAAAGTAGGACGTAAAACATTTTCTTTATAAACTATGTTATACCAATTGAGCTAGATGTCCCCCGAGACCATGGTCCCGAGGCTGAGCACATTCTTGCCTAAGGGCCTTTGCACTTGCTACTCCTACTAGGTATTTCATGCCTCACTCCCTTACTTCCTTCAGGTCTCTACTCAAATGCCCCCTGTCAGGTGTAACCACATTAAATAACATATAAATTGATAGCCCCCTACTACTTCCTACTCCTTCACAATTTATTTTTTTTCCACAGCAGCTATAACTGTCTGGCATACCATATATTTGCTAGGTATTTTTGTCTATTGTGTACCTCTTCACTAAAATCAAGTTCTTTGATGGCAAGGATTTTGTCTGCTTTATTCAACACTGGATCCCCAGCACCTTGAAGAGTACCTGGCACAGGCAGGCCCCCAATATAAATTTGTTGAATAAATGAATAATGAATGAATGACAGGCACCAGTATATCACTGCTTCATGAATTCCATCCCCTAGCCAGAGTGGACTCTCTCCTATACCTCCTACCTTGTAGCTAAAGTCATCCACTCCTCTGGGGCCACATGGTTGAGGACATGGGAGTATCTGAACTGGATCTGAGGATTCAAGATTCTGGCTCTCCTTTGGGGATATGGCTAAACTCCCATGGTTACTCCAAAATTCAGTCACTCCTGCATTTTTTCAACAATGATGTATTTACCAAGTATGTGCAGAACACTCTGCTAAATGTTGTAGAAGGCTCAAAGGGTATAAATCACAGTTCTATAGTCAGGGTAATTATAATTTACTTGTGGAGCCAAGACATTTACACTTAAAATACCAATCAAAATAAATATAAAGACCAATTAAAATATATGAGTTGGCACAAGGAAATATAAGGCTAAGTATGAAATTAGTAGGTCTTATATAAAACATACTGAAAAATATTGAGCCTGGGTGGGTGTTGGATTTCAGAAGAGCTCTGAAGGATGGGTAGAAAGTTGACAGACACAGTGGACAAGGGGAGGCCAATCTAGGGATGGGAAGAAATGGTGGGAGATTAGACAAGGCGGTATGGGAGCAAGGAGGCCCTTCTACAACAGACCAAGGAGCCTACTGCTCACGTGCTGAGGTCAAGAAGATGGAAGTTATAGGAGTGAAACCAAGTCTGCATGTGTATCTTAGCAGAGCCAGTCGAGGCTTTTAATTGCAGATAAGACCAGAGCAAACCAACCCCAGCCCCTTGTTCACCCACACAGACCTCATCCTGCAGATGAAGGACCTCCGTGAGCCCATGCACATCCTCATGGACGACTGCTGCCCTTCCTTCTTGACTGTCCCAGTCTTTAGGTCCAAGATCCGGCCTAAGCGAGAGAGAGAAGGACATCTGCATGAACACCTTTGCCCTCGATTGTGGGTGAGGTGGGGAGAGCGTTCCCCAAATGCTCTGTCAAATGAGGACAAGTGGGATTGTAGATATTGTTTTGCTTCTTGGAATTCCCAACATTCTTTGGCAGAAAAAACACAAATCAATGAAATCCATATAATTCGAAATGCCTTGTTTTCTTTACAGAACAGAATATACTTGCTGTCTCTGCTTTGTCAGATTCCATTGCCTCAGGTCACTCTGATTTTGCTTTCTCTCCCCCCACCCCATGGAAATGGCTTATGCCAAGGTCACCAACAACTTCTTTATTGTTAAATCCAAAGCACGTTTTTTCTTTATCTGATTGCTTTGCTGAACTTCACTCACATGATTTCTTCTAAAAAATTTTTCCTGTCCTTGACTTCTGCGACACCACACTCTACTCTGTTCTCCTGTTTCCTCCTTAACTGCTATTGTGCCCCAGAGGCTCCATCCTCAGCCATCTTCTCTTCTCATTCTATGTTCCCCTACACAAGTGTATACACTCCAAGGTTTGAATGATCGCCTCTGTAGGCTAAGGATCCTACATCTTCACCTCCAGTACTGTTATGGATTAAGTTGTGTCCCCCCAAAATATGTGCTGGAATCCTAAGCCCTATCCTTGTGGATGTAATCCTGTTTGGAAATAGGGTTTTCTTTTTCATGTTAATTAGATCATACCAGAGTAGGGTGGGTTCTAAATCTAATACTTTGAGCTATTAAAAGAACAGATTATGTACAACTTGAAGAATGTAGTCAATGTCACTGAATTATACATGTAGAAATTGTTGAATTGGCACATATTCTGTTGTGTATATTTTCATCACAAAAAAGAAAAAAAAAGAGCAGATTTGACACAGAGACACACGCACACACAGGGGAAGATAGATGCCATATAAGCACTGTTGACCAAGCAACCACCAAATGCCAGGGACTACCGACTAGGAAGGAATTGACATGGTCGAGACACTGATTTGGACTTTTACCCTCCAGAACTTCGAGAAAATTAATTTCTGTTCTTTAAAGCCACCCATGTGGTGTTTCTGTTAGAACAGCACAAGGAAACGAAGATAAGCACCCCTCCCTTGCCTTAGCTCCAGATTTATGCCACCAACAGCTCACTGTACATTTCAAAGGCAGCATCACCCACTCCTCCCACAAACACTCCCCAAATATCGCAAAAGCATTGACACAAACATGAAAAACTAAGCCAAAACTCTGGTTGTCATCTCTGATTCCTTCCTCTCCCTCACCTCCTGTACAGTTGGTTCTTTTCTCTCTCCCTCCTCTGCCTTAGTCATAGTGCCCCTCATTACCCCTCACCAGAAACCTGCAAGGGTACCCTTTCTAGCTTCCAACTTTCAGCATCCTCTCCCCCGAGACCACCTTTCACAGGCCTGACAGTGATTCACACACATATGACTGTGACTGCCTTGGCTTAAAACTTCATTGCTTATAGGGACTCCTTACAAAGTCCTTCACAGTTTGGACCCTGCCTGTCTCTGAGACTCATATCTTCTCCATTTCCTGTTGCTCTCACATCTCATACTTTACACCAGCACTGTCCAACAGAAATATAATACAAGTCACCTAAGTCATTTTAAATTTTCTAGTTGTTAGCTGCCATGGAGTCAATGCCGACACATGGTGACCCTACCTGTACAGAGTAGAACTAGTACGTAGGATTTTCAAGGCTGTGGCCTTTTGGACTCATACAGGGTCACTATGAGTTGGAATTGGAGCCCTGGTGGCACAGTGGTTAAGAGCTTGGCTGAGTTGGAATGCACTTGGTGGCAATGGGTTTGGCTTCTTTGGTTTTTTTACCTTTTGGAAGAAGATCACCAGGCCTGTCTTCTAAGATGCCTTTGGGTGCATTTGAACTGCCAACCTTTCAGTTAGTAGCCAAGTGTTTAACCATTTGTACCACCTAGGGACTCCTTTAGGATGCACCAAAAACCCGCTACTGTTGAGTTGGTTCTGACTCATAGCGACCTATAGGACAGAGTAGAATTACCCCGTAGGGTTTCCAAGATTGTAATCTTTTTTTTTCCTTAATTTTATTTTTTTTATTGTACTTCAGGTGAAGGTTTACAGAACAAATAGCTTCTCATTAAACAGTCGGTACACATATTGTTTTATGACATTGGTTAACAACCCCACGACATGTCAACCCTCTCCTTTCTAGAGCTTTTTTTTTTTTTTGGTGAAAATATACATAGCCAAAGATACACCATTTCAAAAATTTCTACACGCACAATTCAGTGACAATGACTACATTCTTCCAGTTGTGCTGCTATTAACACTTTAGATAAAGGTTTACAGAACAAAATAGTTTCTCATTAAACAGTTAGTACACATGTTGCCCTATGACAATGGTTAACAATCCCACTACATGTCAACACTGTCCTTACTCAACCTTGGATTCCCTATCACCAGCTTTCCTGTCCCCTTCTGCCTTCTAGTCCTTGTCCTTGGACTGCTGTGCCTTATTAGTCCCGTTTTGTTTCATGGGGCTGTCCAATCCCCGGCTGAATGGTGAACCTCAGAAGTGACTTCACCACTGAGCTAAAAGGGTATCTAGGGGTTTCTCCAGTCTCTTTCAGGCCAGTAAATCTGGTCTTTTTTGTGCGTGTTGCAATTTTGTTCTACATCCTTCTCCAGCTCTGTCCAGAACCCTCTGTTGTGATCCCGATCAGGGCAGTCAGTGGTGGAAGCTGGGCACCGTCTAGTACTGGACTCAGTCTGGTGGAGGCCTTGGTGGATGTGGTCCATTAGTCCTTTGGGCTAATCTTTTCCTTGTATCCTGTTCTCTTCATTCTCCCTTGCTCCCGAAGGGGTGAGACCAGTGGAGTATCTTAGATGGCTGCTTACAGGCTTTTAAGACCCCTGACACTACTCACCAAGGTAGAATGTAGAACATTGTCTTTATAAACTGTGTTATGCCAATTGAGCTAGATGTTCCCTGAGACCATGGTCCCCACAGCCCTCCACCCAGCAATTCAGTCCCTCAGGGAGTTTGGATGTGTCTATGGAGCTTCCATGACCTTTCCTTGTACAAGTTGTGCTGGTTTCCCCAGTATTGTGTACTGTCTCACCCTCCACCAAAGATACCACTTATCTATTGCCTATTTAGTATTTTCCCCCCACCCCTCCCATCCCTCGTAACCAACAAAGATTGTTACTTTTTCTGTGTAAACTTTTCCGTGAGTTTTTACAGTAGAGGTATCATACAATATTTGTCCTTTTGTGATTGACTCATTTCACTCAGCATAATGTCCTCCAGTTTCATCCATGTTATGAGATGCTTCACAGATTCATCATTGTTCTTTATCATTGCATAGTACTCCATTGTGTGTATGTACCATAGTTTGTTTATCCATTTATCTGTTGATGGGCAACTAGGTTGTTTCCAACTTTTTGCTATTGTGAACAATGCTGCCATGAACATGGGTGTGCATATGTCTATTCAAGTGACGGCTCTTATTTCTCTAGGATATATTCCTAGGAGTGGGATTGCTGGATCATATGGTATTTCTATTTCTAGCTTTCTAAGGAAGTGCCATATCATTTTCCAAAATGGTTGTATCATTTTGCATTCCCACCAGCAGTGCATAAGAGTTCCAATCTCCCTGCAGCCTCTCCAACATTTGTTATTTCCAGTGTTTTTGATTCATGCCAGTAATGCTGGGGTGAAATGGTATCTCACTGTGGTTTGAATTTGCATTTCTCTAATGGAGATTGTAATCTTTATGGAAGCAGACTGCCACATCTTTCCCCCACGGAGCACCTGGTAGGTTCATATCACTGACCTTTCAGTTAGTCGCTGAGCCCTTAACCACTGCACCACCAGGGCTCCTACAGGATGCAGCAAAATCAAACCAAATCCGTTGCCACTGAGTCAATTCTGACTCATGGCGACTCTACAGGACAGAGTAGAACTGCCCCATAGGGTTTCTAAGGAGTGGCTGGTGGATTCAAAATGCTGACCTTTTGGTTAGCAGCCGAACCCTTAATCACTGCACCACCAGGGCTCTGTAGGATGCACAGCACCCTACAAAAACAAATACCAGTAATTATTATCATGCTCCAGACTGATCTGTACATCTTTACGCAGGCTGTGTATACCAGAATTCCGCTCAGTTGAGAGGCTCAACTCCAGGTCTGTTGAAGCTCCGGCAATGCCGCCATGGAGGAGGTGCGAGCATCTGCCGGTGCTGTGCTGTCATCTGCCGCCTGGTTTGACACCTGTCCGTCTCATTCACAGACGACTTCTTCTATAACAGCCGCGTTAGTGTAAATTGTCACTTGCTATATCATCTACCAAATGGCAAATGGTTTCAGCTGTGAAGTAGGCCAGCATGAGAGTCTGTCAAATTCCAAAGTGCACTCTGAAAATAAATCCCAGCTGCGTAGCACATGAGCGGTGGAACATGAGGAAATGAAAAAACACATTTCCCTGGGTGGCTGTCACGACCCCGAGAGACAACTGCCTCCACCTTCACTTCTCTGTGCGACTCTCCGGTTTCCTCGGGCACAATGAAGCCCCTTTCCAGGCTCCTTTGGAATGAAAGCATGCCTAACTTTATACAGCAAGTGTGTTCTTGAAAAGTTGCATGTGAATTGGATTTTTGATAAATGTTATAGCAGTTAAGATGTCTGCAGGTAAGTGGCCATTCCCTGGCCCAGGGCAGTGAACCCCAGTATAATGGAAAGTGACTCGTTCCCTGTACCACACTCAACCTGTGCACTGGGTTTGCTTATAATGGGACTTCCCAGCAAAGAAGCCAGCATGGAGCCGTACCTGCTATTACAGTGCTCCAGATCTTCTTTCCTGACCTACAGAATCCTTAGGTCTGCTTAAAACCTTGGGTCTAGATTCTAGGGCTGGTTCCAGTAGGTCCCCAGAAGCACAATCATCCAGGTCAATGCTGACTCCTTCCCACCATATCGCATCCATGGGAGGACACGTTCTTGTGCAATCCTGTCCCTGGGCTATTCCCACCCGATTCCCACCCTGCTTTCTTCAGCCAGTGCTGAAACTGCCACTCACCCTGCTCATCTCTCCTCTGTACTCTTAACCCCGATTCAAGTCTCCCCACGACCCCATGTCATCTCCCTGCCTCCTAATCTCCTCTAGAGTGCCTTCTGCCATACATAACCTCAGCTTCTCCAGAAAATTCCTCCATCCCCTGCCTCCACAGAAACCAGCCTGGTCCAACTGCTTCCCACCAGCGATCCCCCTGGAGTGGAGGCTCGTTCTCTTGTGTCCCATATGACTGGGGTCAGGAGGCAGGCTTGGTGTCTTCCTCAGTCCCCAAAGCTCTTCTAAGCCTCTGCTCTCATAAACCCGGGCTCCTTCTGACCAGGACATATGGCTAGTTCCCCTGTTACCCTCCTTGGTCCTGCAGGCTTCCAACCTCCAAGTCACCCCTCCTCACTCATTTTAGACTCTGGCACATCACTCATTGTCTTTCTCTTCACCCCAAGACCTACTGTCATCTTACATGGTTTCAACATCCATGTGAAAGAACCACCTAACATCCTCACCTCTCAAGACTCTGACCTCAATTCCGATTATGTTTATCTCCTCTCCACGGCAGCCACCCACTCCCACCACCATACCCTGGAACTGTAGTCATGTATAACTGCTCCATCTGATACTTTAACTTCAAACATCCCTCACAGCACCGTAACTTTCGAAGCTACTAGTCCTCTCACTCTGGTCCTCCCACTTTGCCTGTTCTTTGAATTCAGAGAGTCTTGTGCCATAATCCTCAACACCCTACCAGCTTCCTTCTTCCAGTACTCAATCTGGACCTGTGGCCCATCACTTCAACCACTCTCCTAGTGCAGATTGATCTCCTGACCCCCTGTTCTTTCTCTGAAGCCCTGGTGGTGCACTGGTTAACAGCTTGGCTGCTAATCAAAAAGTCAGCAGTCTGAATCCACCAGCCGCTCCTTGGAAACCCTATGGGGCAGTTCTACTCTGTCCTACAGGTCACTATGAGCTGGAATCAACTTGACAGTAACGGGTTTGGTTGGTTTTGGTTCTTTCTTTGCAAAGTCCACCTGAAAAATCCTCAGTTCTGGACCAATCCAATTCAGTTGTCTGCCTTCTCTACTCCTACACCAGGATGGCCAAATCACGTTGCGGAAAACCACGTATCATGCACTCTGGTGTCATAACAAATCCAAGGTTTCCAAACTCACTTCCCCCTCCCCTGATCAAGCACTCCTTGTTTCTAGAATTCACTTTCTGCCATTCCTCCCAAAATGTAACCACTCTTTTAAACCCACCTAAGCTCTCCCTTCTTCCTCCTGCTCAATGACCCCACCTCCTATTTCGCAGAGAAAACTGAGCTGGCTGCACAGGAGCTTTTTCACTCTCTCTTGCTCCATCTATAAGTACACAATGCCCTCCTCTGGTCTAGGCCTACTCTTTCTGTCCAGGTCTGCATCCCATCCCCCTGCCCCCTACTCAACATTGGAACATCAGCCATCAGACAGATCCCTGAGTGAGCAACATGGGTCTCCATCAACAAAGGAGAACCTTTAAAAATGGAGGGAAACTAGGGCATACATTTGAGGGTTCAAACTTTCTAAGACCATGAAGTCATACGAAAATCCTCTGGTGCTCTGGTCCAATCTCTCCCCATGCAAATTTCATCTCCCTAGTGTTTGAACAGATCATTGTCCAGCCTCTGCTTACCTATATCCAATGTCAGGTAGCTCATTACAAGCCAGAATGACTTGGCAGCTCAGACGGTTAGGAAGCTCTTTCTTACCCAGAGTCAAAATACGTTTTCCTAGAACATCCATCCATAGTTCTAGTTCTTCCCTAAAGAGCAGCGAGGAGGAAAACCTCTGCTTTTGTTTCTATAGGATTCTTAACTTCAGGTATTATGCTGCCTGCTATCAAGTTATCAGATCCACCCCCCTTGCCCCAAGTCTTCTTTTAACTCCAGTACCCCCGATTCCTCCTTTTGAAAACAACATGATTTTCAGGCTTCTCATTACACCGGTCACTGCTCCTCAACCTCCTGACCCTTTTAGCAGCACCAAATCTCAGACAAATGTGAACTTGCCAGTGTCTCTCAGAAGCCCTGGTGGCACAGTGGTTAAGAGTTCGGCTGCTAACCAAAAGGCTGGCAGTTTGAATCCACCAGCCATTCCATGGAAACCCTATGGGGCAGTTCTACTCTGTCCTATAAGGTTGCTATGAGTCAGAATAGACACAACAGCAATAGTTTTTTTTTTGGCTTAGTGTCTCCTCAAATTTTCCCATCCCTCCAGGAGACAGACACAGTAACAAATAACTGTACTTGCTTCACAGTTTCCTAAATATATTTGTTATTGTTGGGTGCTGTTTAGTCGACTCCGACTCATAGCGATCCCATGTGACGGAGCAGAACTGTCCCAAAGGGTTTCCTAGGCTGTAATTTTTATGGGAGCAGACTGCCAGAACTTTTCTCCCCTGGAGTTGCTGGGTGGGCTCAAACCAACAACCTTTCGGTTAGCAGCCAAGTTCTTAACCATTATGCTACCAGGGCTCATTAAATATATTTACACATATTAATTATTTAAGCCTCACAGCAACCCTGGCAAGTAGGTATTTATGGAATACCCATTTCAGAGATGTGGAAACTGAGGCTTATAAAATATAAGTGATTTGTCCCAGATTAAGCAGCTAGTGAGAAAGTAGGTACCTCTATCCAGGTTTTCTTACTCCCAGTCCCATGCTCCGTCTACCACTCCCCAGAGCCTCAGCATTTTTTTCCTGTGCTATGTCAGAAAGACATCCAGTTATGGCAGACACGGCTGTTGAATCTGGGCACTGACTTAGTGCATTTTTTCCTTTTGGTCCGTTCTCAGAGCTAGGAACCATCATGTATCTGTTACTCCAAGAGCATCTTGTGTACTTGGCCATATTCACTTTATGCCTCTGACCTAAACCCTAATGCCCTTATCAGATCACTTGGCAAAACCCAAGCTGTCTTTCCTGCTTCTTAAGAATGTGGCCAAGAGTCACATGAGGAGGGAGTTGCTCCCGAAAACTGTCTGACTGAAAAGGCTGCCAAATCGCCTCTGTCCTCAGATTCCCATCTTTGATAGCAGGTGAGGTCTGTCGCCATGAGCTTCTCTCTGTGACACTGGTACCCAGTCTCCGGAGCAAGTGGATCTCAAGTCACACAATGGTTGCGTTTGCCGAAAAGGCCCTGTAAATCTTTCACAACCCGAAACTGTAGAAGCAGATATTGTTCTGGATTTGATGTGCAAAGAAGAACGATTAGCCAGCTAGCAATATATCCCAAACCTGAAGCCTGTTATTTCTAAGTGAAAAAGGCAGCAAGGGTCCGAGTCATAGCTCTCTCATGGGCCAGTTGTGGGAGTTTGGGCAGGTCCCTTGATTTCTCCAAGTCTTTTCTGACTGAAAAATGGGACATGCCTACTTTGAACGGTTATGTGAAGATCTGAGCATGAACTGGATGGTCCAGGGCTGAGGATTTCCCGGGTGCCCTTGGCAAAGAAACAACAGGGGGTAAGGAAGTCAATGGAACTGCTAGAAGAGTAGCTGCAGTGATGGACCATAGGCCCAGGTTGAGTTCTGAAAGAAGGAAGCCGACAGGGTGTGGAGGGTTAAGGCACAAGACTCCAGGCAGGAACTTTGTGAGTTCTGAGACGGACAGCCTCCTGGACCAGAGAGCCACAGGACGGGGGGACCTGCTCAGTCCTGGTCATCCAGCCCAGTCACCACCTCCTGGCATCTCCAAGGACAGAGGGGAGGCTGGCCTGCTAGAGGTTAAAATGCAGAAGCAGTGGCCTCAGGCTAAAATGCTGAAGGATTTGATCTGTGTGTGTGTGTGTGTGTGTGTGTGTATGTGTGTATTTGTTGTTGTTGTTAGGTGCCATCAAGTTGATTCTGACTCATAGGGACCCTACGTACAACAGAACGAAACACTGCCCGGTCCTGTACTATCCTCACAATCATTGTATGTTTGACCCTACTGTTGCAGCCACTATATATAT
>NW_004444122.1:2819706-2906842 GCF_000243295.1 Trichechus manatus latirostris | reverse complement strand
ATATATATATATATATATATTACATTGCTATAATGTATACATTAAAAAACAAAACAGAACAAAATCCACTGTCAACAAGTTGATTCCGACTCACAGTGACCCCATAGGGTTTCCAAGGCTGTAAACCTCTACGGAAGCAGACTGCTGCATCTTTCTCCCTCTGAGCGGCTGGTGGTTTTGAACCACTGACCTTTCAGTTAGCAGTCAATCACTTTAACACACACACACACACATATATATATATATATAAAAATATACATAATATATATACACATGCACACATATGCATGTGTGAAGTAAAAACTCCAGATAATCTTCCTCTTCAGAGAAAAACATTATTAATATTTAGATGTATTTCCTCTCAATCTTTTTCTATGCATGTCTACTCTTTATTTTAATTAACTGAGTTCTCATAGTATATGTTTTTCTACTTTATGTCATGTAACATTTGCTCATAAGTTTTTTTTTATCATAAACATAATTTTAAAGGTTCTATAATATTATTTTGAGTAGATAATTGACTGTTGGACATTTACGTTGTTCTCAGGTTTTCTATATGGCAAATAATGCTGTAGTGAACATCTATCTACACAAAGACACAACAGCAGTCTTAGGATTATTGTGTGCCGTCAAATAAACTCTGACTCACAGACACCCTATAGGACAGAGTAGAACTGCCCCATAGAGTTTTGTAGGCTGAAATATTTACAGGAGCAGATCACCATCTTTTCTCCTGCAGAGCAGCCTGTGGCTTCAAACCACTGACCTTTCAGTTACCAGCTGAGGACTTAACCACTGTACCACCAGGGCTCCTTAGTCTTAGGATAGATTGCTACAATTGAAATTCCTGCATCAAGTGAGAAGAATATTTTCAAGACCGTTAATACCAAAATCCTAGTCTACTTCTAAAAGTCATAGCGGGCCCTGCAGTCAACAAATGGACTGGTATTCCGTTTTTCTAATCAGTGAAATGGAAGTAAAAATCATTATCCATCTCTAAGTTTTCAACTATAATTTTTCTAAGACAGATGAAAAGCACAAATGCTTTAGAACAGGGGTTGGCAAACTATGGTCTGTGGCCCAAATCTGGCCCACTGCTTGTTTTTATAAATAAAGTTTTATTGGAACACAGCCAGGACTATTCGTTTATGTATGGTCTGTGGGTCTTTTGTGCTATAACGGCAGAGGTGAGTAGTTGTGACAAAGATTGTATAGCCCACAAAGCCTAAAGTATTTACTACCTGGCCCTTTACAAAAAAAAATTTGCTAACTCCTGCTTTAGAAGAACGATTATAAAGATTCCAACGACGGAGTGTCTTTTTCTACCGGCTGAGCGTCCTTCCATAATTGTTTTCAGTAAGCAGATTTTTAAGTATTATTATGGTCAGCAGTAACTTTTTAAAAAGGAAGAATCTGAAGTTTGTCTTGGATAAGATCACAAAAGAAGGCCTTGTGCACATAAAAATGCTCCCCAGGCTACAACAGAAATAAAAATATAAAGTAGAATTATTTCATCAAAAGAATCCTTAAGAAAACTGGAAACATCTTATCTTGGTTAAGAAAGGAGGAAAACCAAGATAGCAAGGGAGGAAAACAAGAGAAAATGATTAGCAACAAAAGCAAAGCAATGGCCCCGTGATGCACATTTGATGTGATTCCAAAAATGTGTGTCCCCCAGAAATGGGGGCCCAGAGGCCGGAGGACGCTTCAGTTGCTGTTCCAGTGACAATGTGTTCCCATTCTCAGAAGGTTGACCCCAGCCATTACAGCAGCTGTAAACACAAGAAAAAACACCCACCACAGCACAGGAATCCAAGCAGTGTGCACGAGCCCTGCTTCTGAACAAACTCTGGAGCCATGAGCTTTGTCCAACAAACCTGAAAGAGAATGGGCCTTCTGCTATGAATGTGGGCACGTTTTCCTCACATTTCATGATCTCTGGCAGGTGTTTGGAAATGGCTAAGGGTATAAGTACACCAATTCACAAGGTGTAAACCAGTTACTGTTAAGGTGACTCAAACTCATGGCAACCCCATGTGTGTCAGAGTAGAACTATGCTCCATAGGGTTTTTAGTGGCTGATTTTTTGGAAGTAGACTGCGAGGCCTTTCTTCTGAGGTGCCTCTGGATGGACTTGAACCTCCAACCTTCTGGCTAGCAGCAGACTGCGTTAACTGTTTGTACCACCAGGGACTCCTCAGGAATTGTAGCTAAAGCATTTTCTTTCCAAATCTAAGAAGGTGCTCTGTTTGGCTCTGGCAGCAGAGTTGCATAGGGATATCTACTACTCAACCACGCAGCACTCCCCTCACTGCAATGCTTTTTTGAGAAACAGCTCTCTTGCTTTTCCTTTATTAGGAAAGTAAAAAAGGAGCTGCCCTCTTCTTATGCAATTCCCACCTCTCTGGCCATAGTTATTAGTTGAGGGCTGGGTACCTGACACAAGTTGGGCCAATCATAGCACTTTATCCTCCACCTTGTCCATTGTGATTGGCCTGAAGATTGAAGACATGATCCAACCAGGCCAATAAGAGTCCTCTGCAGGCAAACCGTGACCTTTTCCACCTTTTCTCCCTTTATTATCTATAGGAATTTGAGCAGCAATGGAGAACTGGGTCTAAGAGAATGAAACTGACTCATAGAAAGAAGTGAAAACACAAAACAGTGGAAGAACACCCTTGTGGTGTTCAAGTTTTTTGTGCCAATAAATTCCCCTTTTATGCCTAAAGTAGTTCAATTTTCGCTTCCATCACTTGCAACCAGTGGTTGAGACTAAAACAATGATATCCAGCCTTTGACAGGAAGGGGAAGACCAAGGAAACTTTTTACTTAGTGAGCTCTTAACTTAGGGCCAGGTACCATGGAGGATTTTATATATTTTATCTACATACCAACCCTAGGAAGTGGGCCACATGTGGCAAGTGGGGTTGGGGAGGGACAGTGGGAGCCATCAGTCCTAGGGGGAGAAGTATTTTATCACTGATATTGCCAAGAATAAGGACCCCTGATGGCGCAATGGTTAAACGCTGGGCTGCTAACCAAAAGGTTGGTGGTTCAAACTCACCCAGCAGCTCCACGGTAGAAAGACTTGGTGATCTGCTCCCATAAAGATTACAGCCAAGAAAACCCTATGGGGCAATTCTACTCTGTCACATGGGGTCACTAGGAGTCAGAATCAACTCTACAGCACCTAACAACAAGTACATTGCCAGGAATTGTGCATGGTAATAATGAAAAGCAGACTAACTTTTCAGTAGGCTTTATCACTGCTTTCAAATTCTCCAAGGACATTGTACCTCCTCACTGCCTGCCCCTGGAGAGACCCTGAACACCACCACCTCCGTGGTAGCCCCTGAAGGTTGTAGTGTTCCCATGAGGAAAGTGAAGCCCAGAGACTCTAAATGATACACCTGAGATTGGACTCACAGCTGCGGAGGGGGCATCAGCCTGCCTGACTGCCAAGTTCTTATTCTTGTCCCAGTAGAAACTCTTCCTGGAAGCCGGGAGACCACTCCTCAGAGCCGAGAATAAGATCATGCCCACCAAACAGAAGCGGATGGGCATTTAGGGGACAAGAGGTTAGCAACCTGTAGGAGACTGTGGCCAGATCACAGCAGATTAAGGATCAGAAACTCAGACTGGGAAAACCCAGCGTTTTGTTCTCATTTTTCATGTGTGTGTTTGTTGCTTTTCAGCTTCTCCTTCTGACTTGGTAGAGACCTTCCAGTTGTTCTGGCCTGTCCCAGCCATTCCTAGGAGAACGAGTGGAATGGGTTTGAGTCTATAATTTGGGAGGGTGCCTTGCACACACTGGTGGCCGAATCACAACTCCAAGTACATTCCTATGAATATTCCATGTGTCTCTCTTACCTCTATTTTCTAGAGGATCCTTGAAGATTTAGGATTATGGCCTCTCTCTGAAGTACCCCCCCTTGAGCCTAACATAACAAAATAGCATTTTCTTTTGGCAGTAGGAATGCTGAGCAACTGTTAGAAGCCTAGCTCCTGCTACCTTTTCAACAACCAGAAGGTGGTAAACAGAGACCCTCTCCTAGCAATCTGAGTCACTAAATCAACGAATACATCTCTCCTCTTTTCTGGTTCTACATGGTTATCCAGGCAGGGAAGGCTGCTGACATCCAGTGAATGGCAGGCAACGTGTGTACGCCGACAGTTCACAACGATTCAGTCCACTGGGGACCCTGGCACTTGAGTCTGGAAGGGCTTTTGTAAGAAAGGGTGCATGGTTTACCAGCAGCAACAGAGTGACGCTTCCTTACCCAGCTCGATTTGCAGGTTGCATTAAACCCCATCTACCCACACCATACGCTGGGTGGTGATCTCCCATATAACATAGGATACTCACGACTCAGGCTGGGAGGGAAGGAAAACGTACTGGGATACGTCAGACAGGAATGGACTAGAAAGGACAGCCTAGCTACCCCTGGGATGGGAGTCAGCCTTAGAGCAACAGATTTTTTCACATGATTATTGTCAAAAAAGAGTGCATCTAACACGAAGAATGTAAGTGATGTCACTGAATTATACATGCAGAAATTGTTGAATTGGTGTATGTTTTGTGTATGTTTTCACCACAATAAAAAAATTGAAGAAGGGTGCACAGAGCTTCTAGAGGCTGGGTGGGGAGCAAGAACCTATCAACTGACTCCACCTAACAGAAAGTGCAAAGTGCAAGCTACAGCACCCAGCAAAGTGGCTCAGAGTCTGGGGAGAACAAGACATCGTTTCCACCTAACTATAGAACCAAGGCAGGAGAGGTCTAGAGGAGAATTCTGGACAAAGTGCGAATAGAGCACAGAGCAGACGGAGAAAGAGCTTGTGTTCAGAGACAGCAAAGGGGGTATCGGAACACTTCCTGCAAGAGGAGAAGTTGATGGAGCTCTGCAGGATGCAGAGGTGGAGCTGGAAGGGAAAGATGCCCCAGGACAATGGATCAGGACCTGGTGCTGGGGAAGCGGAGAGAGGGGGTCTAGGATGGGGCAGAGTCCTGATTGGCTGGTGCGAGGTGGAGATGGATGGGAGACTGGCTTGAGAGGGGGCTCTCTGGGCCCCCAGAGGCTCCATAAACCCAGAAAGGCATGAGCAGAAGCAAGCAGAGGGTTCAAGCCTTCAGGGCTGTTCCACTGTCTCTCACGTGGAGACAGGAAAGTCAGAGACTCCAGATGCTTAGGAAATGTGCGTCTGACAGACCCATCCATCCCTTGATCTCTTGATATTGTAGGCAATAAATATTAAGTACACTTTGCAAAGGTCAATCATGTTGTAAAAACAAAACTTCTACCATCCCAGGCTGGCTGGGGAAATTCACATGATTTGCATTTTAAACTCAATAATACCGATCATTTAGATTCTAGAAGCAAAAACTTCTAAGAGCAACATTAATATCCAATGCTGCCCTTATCTGATACTCAGGGAAAGAGAGACACCCTAGGGGCCTATGTGTCCTAGCTATCTGGGAGAGTGCCAGTCTGAAGCACAAACCATGCTGGGAAGTAGTAACAGGATGGCAATGGTGGGGATGTTCATTGAGCAGAATGGTGCTCCTGGCTGGCTGATATTTGTAGGGAGTGGGGATAAGTTTGCTGAGAACCATCTCCCACTCTCAAGCCCTCTTGATTTTCTGGCCAAGGAAGATGGTGGCTGGGTTAGGACTACAGTCTTTGGTTATGGAATAACAAAAGAAACAAAAGGGCTTGCGGGGGCCCTGACCAGGACTTGTGAAAAGGGACTGGGCACTGTGACTAACAGGCCCTGCAGACATTCTAAGAAAGCCTCTCTGCCAGGCAGCCTGGCTGGAGTGTCACTTCTCCCCTCTCCCCTCCCTGCCATCTGGGGAAGGTGCTAATGAGACGCTAACTAGGCAGGGAGCAGGCAGGGAGCAAAAGGAGTGAGCAAAAATCTGCACAGACATCAGTGAGACAACCGCGTTATGAACAATGGAAAGACCAAGACTGGGACACTTGGGGGGTGAATCTGCACCAAAAGGCAGAGAACTCCAACATGGAGGACAGGCCACGCTACTTCTACCACCTTAACCACTGGGCTCTCCAAGCTCTCTGAAAGGCCAGAACTTCAGAACTTTCTCCAGCATTCACATTCCAAACATGACGTGGAATTGCTGGAGTGCAACGTGCGGCAGCCTGCTGCTCTGCTATTCATTATAAAATCATCACCCCACAGTTCCCCTGTGGCCAGCACCTCTTCTGCTATTTAATCTGCAGACAAAAGTACAAATTCTTCATCCTGTTTAGAATATGATGGAGTGTGATTTAAAGAAACACATTCCTCTTGGGGTATCATGCTACAAAAATGCCAGAAATGCAAGCCTGAGGGTTTTAATTTTAACAGTAAATGATTAACCCCTTTCTCCCTCTTCGGCTGTAGAAAAACGCAGCTTGAGATATGGAAAGAGGCCAGGCTGACACAGAGTTCAAGAAGGCAATTTCAGCTCGTGTCTCTGTTCTATATAAGTTGCTAATGAAATGATAAAAAAAAATATACAAATAGCAGGAAAAATCTGCTGTGCAGAAAAACAGTGGAACCAGTCGCTGTGGAGTTGATCCTGACTCATGATGGCCCCAGGTGTGTCAGAGTATAACTGCACTCCACAGGGTCTTCAATGGCTTATTTTTCGAAAGTAGATCACCAGGTCTTTCTTCTGAAATGCCTCTTGGTGGCCTCAAACCTCCAACCTTTCAGTTAGCAGCTGAGAGCACTTACAGTTTGAACCACTCAGGGACTCCAAAAACAGTGGAAGGGGGCTTCAACAGATCAGAGACATTGAGGAATTTCTGCAATAAACAGTACAGACGGGATGGGATGGAAGTAAGTATGAGCAGCTCCATGGTTCAATAAATACAAAGGAAGGCCTGCCAGGGAAGGAAGTGACAAGGATCCCCAACAGAAGTTTCCAAAACCCAAGCAAGGGAGAGCCAACAGGGAGTCAGGAAGCAGAGGAGAAGCGGTCCAGGGTCTTGACATAGGAAGGTCAGGGGTAGAACTCTCACATCACCTTGACTGACACAGCCAACCTGCCAGGTAAAGAGGAGGTGAGGTTGCTTCGGCTGCTGCCAGGACAGCGTTCCAGTTAGAGAGTGGGCAACACCCTGCTAACTTCTGGCTGCCATGGCCCATGCACACAGCTGTCTCTGGCTGCAGCTCCCTCCTGGATCTGCCCAGACAACTGGACCCCCAATCTAGAAAAATTAAGTTTCAAAAAAAAACCACTGGTTATGTTAGGGCGTAATCACTGACAGAAACCATTTTAAGTCTTCATAAAATTTAGAAATATCAGATGGATTAAAAGGGAAAGGGGGATAGTTTGATGCAAGAAAAGACTCAGTATTTAAAGAGAAAGGAACTGACCTGAAAAATTAGAATACTGTCCCATTCCATGAAACAGATTCCAAAAAGATGATATTTTCAAATACCAAATCTCAGCAAGATTGGAGAGGACCTTTCATAAATAAAAAAAATAACCTGAGACCAGGAAAGACTGCTTTTAGATGGAAACATGATTTCAGACTTGAAAACCCAAATGCAGGCAGCAAAAAGTGACGCTGCCGAACTCAATCAATGAATTAAAGAAACATTTGAGACATTATCCCAGAAAACACAAGAAAGAAAAAGGGTATGAATGTGATAAGCAAAGGGGTAACATTCCTTGAGAATAGAGTCAGGAGATTCATCGAGGAACTGCAGAAGAGAGCTGACAGGGGAGACAAAGAAGAAGCATTAAAAGAAATATTAGAAGGATGTCTGCTTCCAATGAAGACAGAGTAACAGGGTACAGATTTTACCTTCCTTTCTGAAACAATCGAACACTAGACAAAATATATAGAACAATAGTTCTCAAGACACTGGACATCAGGCAATGAAGAAGAGTGATCCCTGAGAGATGGGAAAACAACAAGGATCACCCTACAATCACCCCACCTTACTGCCTGAGAGCACTTCCAAGCTGCAGCACAAGGAGAGGGAACCCAGATGGAGCCCAGCAGACTCCCTGAGTTGAGGAAATGGAACTTGTCTGAGGCTGGGTTCTCTAAAGAAGCAAAACCAGTGAAGCGAATATATATATATAGATAGATAGATGTATAGATATACAGAGATAGATATAGATACATATATAAAAAGAGAGAGAGAGAGACTGATTTATCTCAAGGAAATGGCTCACACGGTTGCAGAGGCTGGGAAGTTCCAAGTCTGTGGGTTAGGCGTCAGGCTGGAGGGTCCTCCTGGGTCATGTAGCTGCAAGGGCTGATAAACCCAAGATTGGCAGGTCAGACAGCCAGCTGCTGGCTCACAAGCTGCAGAGGGTGACGAGTCCCAAGACTGGCAGGTAATACGGCAGGCCACTGGCTGAAGTCCCAAGAACAAGAGGTGAGATGATGATGCGTGGGATGTAGGATCGAGAGCAAGCAAAAGCCAGTGAGCTTTGCCAGAATGTCCTTATGTATTGGATGTAGGCCACATTCCTGAGGAAACTCCCCTTACAACTGATTGGCTAATCACATAAAATCATATCATGGAGGTGATTACATTGTATCATAAAATGGAAGGTAGCTACATCATTACATAACTGCCAAACCACTAAGAATCATGGCCCAGCCAAGCTGACACACAACCTTAACCATCATAGAACTGAAGGTCCAGAGGGACTAAGACAGCTACAGTTCACAGGACAAAGTATCAGAGAGGAGAGAGGTGCTCAGAGAAAGAACTCTGGAGATCTGCAGAGGGGCCCCCTTGAATATCCTCCAGAGTTCTAATCAGTGCCTGTACGTGAGGAAATTATCCTAGGTCAAGAAAAGAACCAACAGAAAGGATTAGAAAGAACAGTACCCAGAACTCACATGTGGCTGGGGACGATGCCAGTTCTCATCAGTCAGATGGAAAAGTCTCATAACTCACAAGGCACTGAGTATATTACTGAAAAGCATCCTGACTTAGTAAAAACCCGCTGACATTGACTTGATCCCAACTCATGGCGACCCTACGTGTGTCAGAGTAGAACTGTGCCCCATGAGACTTTCAATGGCTGTTATTTTCAGAAGCAGATCACCAACCCTTTCTTAGGAGGCACCTCTGGGTGGACTTAAACTTCCAACCTTTCGGTTAGCAGTCGAGTATGTTAACATTTGCATAACCCAGGGGTGCCAGCTAATATCATACTTGATGGTAAAAGACCGAATTCTTTCTATGATTAGGAAAAAGACAAAGACATTTGCTCTCATTACTTCTTTTCTGTATTATATACTCATATATACTGCATTATTATACTCATAGTGATCCCATGTACCACAACGAAACATTACCCAGTCCTGCACCATCCTGACAATCCTTGCTTTGTTTGAGCCCATTGTTGCAGCCACTGTGTCAGTCTATCTTGTCAAGGATCTTCCTCTTTTTCCCTGACCCTCTACTTTACCAAGAATGATGTCCTTCTCCAGGGACTGGTCCCTCTTAATAACATGTCCAAAGTACATAAGACTCACTATCCTTGCTTCTAAGGTGCATTCTGGCTGTACTTCTTCCAAGACAGATTTCTCCATTCTTCTGGCAGTCCATGGTATATTCAATATTCTTCACCAACACCATAATTCAAAGGCATCAATTCTTCTTTAGTACTCCTTATTTATTGTCCAGCTTTTGGATGCATATAGGTGACTGAAAATATCATGGCTTAGGTCAGGCACACCTTAGTCCTCACAGTGACATCTTTGCTTTTTAACACTTTAAAGAGGTCTTTTGCAGCAGATTTGCGCAATGCAGTATGTCACTGGATTTCCTGACTGCTGCTCCCACGGGCATTGATTGTGGATCCAAGTAAAATGAAATCCTTGACAACTTCAATCTTTTCTCCATTTATCATGGTGTTGCTTATTGGTCCAGTTGTAAGAATTTTGGTTTTCTTTATGTTGAGGTGTAATCCATACAGAAGGCTGTAGTCTTTGATCTTCATCAGCAAGTGCTTCAAGTTCTCTTCACTTTCTGCAAGCTACGTTGTGTCATCCACATATTGCAGGTTGTTAACGAGTCTTCCTCCAATCCTGACGCCGCGTTGTTCTTCACATAGTTCAGCTTCTTAGATTATTTGCTCAACATACAGATTGAATAAGTATAGTAAAAGGATATACACCCTGATGCACAACTATTCTGATTTTAAATCAAACAATATCCTCTTGTTCTGTTCTAACAATTGCCTCTTGGCCTATGTAAAGGTTCTGCATGAACACAATTAAGTGTTCTGGAATTCCCTTTCCTCGTAATGTTATCCATAATTTGTTATGATGCACACAGTTGAATGCCTTTGCGTAGTCAATACACAGGTAAACACCTTTCAATATTAATGATATTGTTCAATAATTTCCACATCCTGTTGTATTACCTTTCTTTGGAATGGGCACATACATGGACCTCTTCCAGTCAGTTGGCTAGTATCTTACTTAATTACCTAGTGCTGCTATAACAGAAATACCACAGATGGGTGGCTTTAAAAAACAGAAATTCATTTTCTCACAGTTTAGGAGGTTAGAAGTCCAAATTCAGGGTGCTGGCTCTAGGGGAAAGCTTTCATTCTCTGTCGGCTCTAAATGAAGGTCCTTGTCTTTTCTGCGCTTCTGCTCCTGGGTAGTCTTCATGTGGCTTGGAATCTTTCCTCTCCCATCTCTGCTTCTCCTGCTTGCTTGTTTAATTTCTTTCTATATCTCAAAAGAGATTGACCCAAGATACACCCTAATCCTGTCTCTTTAACATAACCTAATCCTCACTCACATAACCTAATCCTGCCCTGGTGGTGCAGTGGTCAAGAGCTCGGCTGCTAACCAAAAGGTCGGCAATTTGAATCCACTAGACGTTCCTTGGAAACCCTATGGGGCAGTTCTACTCTTGTTCTGACTATGAGTCAGAATCAACTCAATGGCAAAGGGTTTGGTTTTCTTTTTTTTTAATCCTGCCTCAATTAACGTAAAAACACAACCCATTCACAAATGGAATGATAACCATAGGCAGAGGTTAGTATTTATAACACATTTTGGGGGGACACAATTCAATCTATAACAGCAGGTAGCTGTCTCCCAAATTTCTTAGCACAGACGAGTGAGCACTTCCAGTGCTGCACTCATTTGTTAAAACATCTTAATTGGTATTCCATCAATTCTTGGAGCCTTGTTTTTTGCCAATGTCTTCAATGCTTGGATTTCTTCCTTCAGTATCATTGGTTCTTGATCTTAAGCTACCTCCTGAAATGGCTGAACACTGACCAATTCTTTTTGATTCCATGACTCCGTGTATTCATTCCATCTTCTTTTGATGCTTCCTGTGTTGTTCAATATTTTGCCTATAGAATCCTTCAAAATTGCAACTCGAGGCTTGAATGTTTTCTTCAGTTTTTCAGCTTGAGAAATGCCAAGGATGTTCTTCCCTTTTGGTTTTCTAACTCCAGGTCTTAGCACATTTCATTATAATACTTTACTACGTCTTCTCAAGTCACCCTTTGAAATCTTCTGCTAAGCTCTTTTACTTCACTACTTCTTTGGTTCACTTTAGCTACTCTACATTCATGAGCAAGTCTCAGGGTCTCTTCTGACATCCATTTTGGTCTTTTCTCTCTTTTTAATGACGTTTTGCTTTCTTCACATATGATATCCTTGATGTCATCCCACAACTTCTCTGGCCTTTGGTCATTAGTTTTCCATGCATCAAATCTATTCTTGAGATGGTCTCTAAATTCAGGTGGAATATACTCAAGGTCATACTTTGGCTTTCGTGGACTTGTTTTAATTTTCTTCAGCTTCAACTTGAACTTGTATATGAGCAATTGATGGTCTGTTCCACTGGTGGCCCCTGGCCTTGTTCTGACTGATGATACTGAGCTTCTCCATCATCTCTTTCCACAAATGTAGTTGATTTGATTCCTGTGTTTTCCATCTGGCAAGGTCCGCGTGTATACTCACCGTTGAAAAAAGGCATTTCTGATTATAATCTCATATGATGGAGATTCTAGCTAGTGCAATCAAGGCAAGAAAAATAAATAGGAAAGGAAGAAGTAAAACTGGCTTTATTTGAAGATGATCTTACATGTGGAAAATCTGATGGAGTTTATACAAAAGATGCTAGAACTAGTAAGTGAGTTTGCCAAGTCTTCAGGATACAAGATCAATATATAAAAAGAGGCCTTTCCCTGTCCCACTCTCCCCACGACCTCCAACATGTGAATCAGACTCCCTGTTACTGTTTTTGGAGCCCTGGTGGCACCGTGGTTAAGTGTTTAGCTGCTAACCAAAAGGTCGGCAGTTCAAATCCACCAGCTGCTCCTTGGAAACCCTATGGGGCAGTTCTACTCTGTTCTATAGGGTAGCTATGAGTTGGAATCAACTCGACGGCAATGGGTTTTTTTTTTTTTTTTGGTTACTGTTTTTATAGCCTCTTGTTCCTTTCCCTGAGAACACACCACAGTTTTAATTCTATGTTCACTGTATGACCATTCATCTACCCAGTTCCCCCCAATAACACCAGAAGCCCCCTAACTGGTGGTGACCATGTTTGCTGCCTTCACTGCTTTGTTTGCAGTATCTAGCGCAGTGTTGGGCACTCAATATTTACTGAAGAGATACTTGTTTAATTAAACAAAGGCATGCAATTTGCCTTATATAAAGAGGTCTCCCCTCTATCCATGAAGACTTGTTGGTCAAGCCCCAGAGAAGCCCTGAGGAGAAGTGAAGTGGGCAGTGGGGTCCACATCAACATGACTCTGGCGCTGTGGCTCCAACACTTGCTTTTACAAGTTGTCTTGGACAAACCTCAGCTGCTCCTGTGGGAAAGCCTGAAAGTCATCACTCCATCTGTGGGCTGCAGTAGATATGGCTGGTATCTCACCCAGATCTCTTGGATCCCAGTTTGGCTGGTGGGTCTCTCCCCCAGCTGCTGAGGGTGCTTCAGATAATGGCTCACACATGCACCTTCTCCAAAGGATTGCTCCTGAAGCCTCCTTGAAACCGCCTTGCCTGAAGATGCGTGGGATTATATCTACCACCCCAGTTACACATACCACTTAAGGCCCATGGCCAATGACTGACTGGGATAAGGTTACAAAAGCCCACTCCTCTGCCTTCAGGTGGGACAAACTCTGTGGTGCAATTTATACTCCAGAACTCCCTGCGGAATCAGGCTGAGGCTAGACCTCTTCTGAACCATATCTTTGCCTGGTTGCTTCTCTGACCTAACTTGCTTCTCTCTCACCAGCTCTCTCCATGAACGTGTGCACAAATCCCCATCCAGGTTCTGTGTCTACAGAACTCAACCTAAGGCAGAGGCTGTCTACAGTTGGGAAAAGGAAGCAACCAACATTTTCTTGTGGTTGTTAGCTGCTGCTGAGTTGGCTCTGACTCATGGCAACCCCATGTATAACAGAATAACACACTGCCTGGTCCTGTTCCATGTTCATGATCTTTTGTATGTGTGAGTCCAGTGTTGCAGCCATTGTATCAACCCATCTCACTGAGGGTTTCCCTCACCTTCACTGGTCCTCCACTTTACCAAACATGATGTCCTTCTCCAGCTGTTGGTCCCTCCTGATGACACATCCAAAATAAATAAGAAAGTCAAAGTCTCAGATAGTATTCTGTGATTCATAGGATTTTCACTGGCTAATTTCTGAAAGTAGATTGCTAGGCCTTTCTTCCTAGTTTGTTTTAGTCTGGAAGCTCCTCTGAAATCTGTCCACCATGGGTGACCCTGCTGGTATTTGAAATACTGGTGATATAGTTTCCAGCATCACAGCAACATGCAAGCCATCCCAGTATGATAAATTGACAGTCAGGTGGTGGAACCAACATTTTCTGAGCGCCTACCTAATACATGTCAGGCACTGTCCTAGGCACCAACCCTATGAGGAAACAAAGGCTCAGAGAAAACCTGAACCTTGTTCAAGATTACCCAGCTGGTCACAGATAGAACTAGAACTAAAACCCTTGGCAGAATCTGTCTCCAAAGTCCATGCCCTTAACACACTGGGCTGGCAGTCCATGTGTACAGACTCCTAGTCCTACCAAAGAATGTGACCTGTGCTGTTTGAAACAGTGGCAGGAGTTATAAGTGGCAGATGTGGGGCGGGGGTGGGGCTTCAAGCTCAGTACAATTACATTTTGTTCCAAAGTAGAAAGGGCTACCTCCTAAGGTGACCAGCTCAGCCACTGCAGATATGCACGAAGAAGCCACATGACCACTTTATAGGACGGATGGAGGGAAATGTATGACCGAGAGAAGAGCTGGGCTGTGTGACCTAAGTTCTTGTAACTCTCAGTCCTCAGAGTATGCACTCATTTCAAGGTTAAAGAAGGACATTGTAAATAGCTCACTGGAGAGTAATTTATGTCAACACCCGAAAGTGGAAGACTAAGACCCATCCATCGGATAACTGCCTGAGTAAACCATGGTCAAGGGAGGCTTTGCGTTGGAGTACAAGAAAAGAATGTACAAAAATAAAGGGAAAACTGAATGCAGATGTTTTCCTCAAATTAACTTCTACGAAAAAGCAAAAAACAGGAAAGATCGGTGTAATACGTGCATTCTTATTTAACCATTTGGTGTGAGTCATGACATTTCAGAGGGAAATGCGTCTCTCTTTTTTGTTTTTCAGTGAAGCAAAAGGAAACTATTTTAATTTTCTTCATCATGCTGGGGTTTTTACAATCAGCTATTTTTAACCAAAGCATTACAAAATATGACCATCACGTGAGAATATTACTGAAATCTAAATCATACCAGCAGGAAGCAAACAATTCGTCTTTTTAAACATCCTAAAGTACCTCAAAACAGTTTTATATGCCTAAAAACAATACTACTTCTAGGTTATTTTTGTTAGAGTTTTCTTTCATATATGGAAAAAAAGTGCTTGTCTAGTTACTTCTTGAGTATCAAAGCTAGGATAAAAGATACTTCATTAAGAAGTCGAGACTCTTCCAAAGAGGGTTTAAAATGCTGATGCTGCTCGTTTTTCAATTGTGTTGCTGATTACATTTTTAACATTCTGTTGTTGGTGGTGGTAAATTTAAAAAGTTACTTTATTTTATTTTGTTGAAATTTCTCTCCTATATGTAGGATAGGTTGGGTTGTATTATTTTATTTTGTGTTTTTTCTTTTCTTTATTCCAGGAGTGGATTGGGGTTCAGTGGTTTTCAACCTGTGGTTCATACCCAAATCACCAGAGCTGCTTTTTGAAAATACAGAAGCCTAGGCTTCACCACAACAGAGTGGATTCAGAGAACAGGGTTGAGCCCTGGCATCAGAATTTTTAAAAGATCCGGTGGGATTCTGGTGTGTCTTGAGGTTGAGAACTACTGTTTTTAGGGCTGGAAATTTTTAACGCTTATTTACAAAGCTGTAATGTTTTCCAGGTGCTCCTTGGATATTCCTTCATTCAAAAGCCAGACGCAAAAATGAGAATGAAGAGAACAGTTCTTTAGGAGGTGATTCTTGGCACTACAAAGAAAGACACCAATTTTTTTTTTTTTTTTAATATGATTAAATCTCTGTGTGAATTTAAGGCAAGATTTAGAGATCTCAAGTCTAATTCACGTACATTTATCATGGGATGTAAGATATGGACACTGACCCATTTAAGAGAACTTTAATCTCTCCCCTTTACCCAGGACAGAGGCAAGCTGCTCTCGCTGGGGAAAGAGAAAAGACTACTTCTCCACTGGACTCTGCAGAAGCACCACTCCCCCTCCTCCCAAACCTGGCTGAGGCTGGAGAAGGGGCGTGGGGTCAGGAGTCAGGAGCCTGCACATGGAGTTCAATAATTTTACTTCCTAGCCTGGCAACCTTTAGCAAATTGTTTAACTATATGAGCCTTAGTTTCTTCATCTGTAAAATAAGGGTAACGTATTTGCCGCTTATGAAATTAAAATTCGATTATGAGTTGGAGTGTGCCTTGTAAACAGGAAGATGCTGTGCAAAGTAGTATCTAGGTCTGATGTTTTCTGTAACCCCTGCCCTCTCATCTCCCTCAGGACCCTCGAAACCACTTCGCTTACTGCGGTCTGAAGCACGAAGCAGACAGCACAGCTCAGGCAGGGACTAGAGGTTTCTCCAGACTTAACTATAAATCTCATTTGATGGGAGAGGATGGTCCTCTAGTGCCAAAGGGCAGAATTCAGGGGGTTGTGTATAAATGAAATGAACTCACACTGGTGAGTTCTACTTGTGTCCTGGGCTGCCTCCTTGCTCCCTGCTCCCTGTAAGCCCCTTGTTGGAGGTGGCTGTGTGTGGCTCGATTACTTCCCTTGCAGAGGAATGCTCTATGAATGGAATGGAAAACCCTGTCATTCACTGACATTACTGGGCAAGACTCCTCTTCAAGTCTTGCAAAGCTTGGGCACCCTCCAGTTCTAGTGTGAGCCCTCCCCTCACAAGCTGCTACTCTGGACAAAGTGCGCTAAGCCCTCAGTCATGTGGGGGGGATAGAAAGAAGAGAAAGGAGCTTGGGTCTGGGGAGGGGATGGGGTGTCCTGGCCTGGCTTCAGGGGCCAGTGACAAAGAAGCCTCAGAAAGTCTAGGCAAAGTGGCTGAGTGTGAATCATCTAATTCCTACCTCTGGCAAAAGCTTCTGTACCCTGCACACTGGCAGAGACAATCTGAGGGGACCTGGTTCCTGCTAAGGCAATACATGTCCTGAGCTGCAGGTCAAACTTCCATCCCCTCTCCGGTGTGCATGCCTCCTGGCGTCATCCTTCTCTCTCTCTTGCTTCAGCTCCTGACCTGCACCCTCCACTAGCACCAGCTAACCCGTGCTTGGCTGTGGCCGCCTTCCACTGCTCTCACGGAAGTCGTTTGGGCACTCTGGCTCTGGACTGTGTCTGGCTCTGCTTCTGTGCCGACAGCTCAAAGTGGCAGTTCTGGTCCAAGGCGGGGGGGAGATGGGCAAGACTCAGGCACCAGACGATGAATTAAGTCAGAGCACAGGCAGGTGAGGAGAGGCAGAAGCCCAGGCTTAGGGCTGGAGCCAGCACGAGAGGCAGGGAGAATGATGGTGAGGAACATGCCAGAGGAATTAAACTGCCTGCCCAGCTTTAGATGGACGATGGAATTCCAAGCCCCACCAGATCTGAGAGGTGTGAAGAAGGGTAGAAAGTGTGGCTTTTTATCTTGCCTCAGGGCAGACTTAAATCTATTTCAGATTGTTGAAGGGTGAACAATAGTAGGTCCAGCTGGAAGGAAATGAGGAGGTAGAGACAGCAAAATGAAGCAGAGGAATTGATACAATCTGGCACAGCCTATATTGATGCCCACATCTGAGTCAGCACCATGCAAAGATGGGGGGGCTAGTACAGTCACACACTCCCCACAGTCCTTGGATTGTGACATTGTTGACTCACAGAGTAGGGTGACTGATGGTTATATAAAATTAACAACTGAGTATTCTTACTTCCTGGCAGGAAAAACTGAGCACATTCTGCATTGCAAGCCAATCTGACCTGTGAAAATAGGCTGATGAGTCCAAAGGGATCCATCAGTGAATGCAAACCATCAAAGGAAGTGACAGGAGTTTGCAGTTTGATTGAATGTGGCAAGCTGGGGCCACTGAGGAGGTGCTTCCTGCTCTCCATGGTTAAACTCATTCCTGGTAGAAGAGATGTGTCAATGAGAACATACAGTAAAAACAAAGGGTCACCAAAGACCCTACAAGCTAGTTCTTTAACACTATTTGGGTGGAGAAAGAACTAGAGTGAGTGGATCAACGCTCCCTTGTTGGTCTTGCTGCCAAAACAGTTCTTAAATCTACCCACTTTTCTCCACTGCCACCACCCTAACCCAACCCTGCATCATCTCTTGTCTGGATAACTCCAACACCCTCCTAACATGGATTCTTCCCAGCCACTCTGCCCCGCTACAACATGCTCTCCACTCTGTAGTCATGAAATCTTCTGGTTAGAAAGCTTTAGTGGCCTGCTATTTCTCTGAAAACAAGTATCCACCTTCTACCACCTCCTCACTGGTTATCTTTGTCTCTTCTATCAGATCTCACTGAACATCACTCATTCATGAGAACCTTCTCCAACATGCCCAGAACAAGTCAGGTGCCCATATTATGTGTTCTCATTGCACCACAGACTTTCCTTCCATACCACTAATGACGTGTCATTATGTGTGATTGTTTGTCTGATGTCACTCTTCCTCACTCAACTGTAGACTCCATGAAAACCAGGCTACATCAGTCTTATTCCCTAGTCTATCCCCAACACTTAACCCAACATCTCCCACAGAGTTAGTACTCCATAAACATGTGCTGGATGGATGAATAGGAGAAAGAGAGTCAGCACACATTCTCAGCTCCCCTATCCTCCATCTGAACATGTGATGGACGTTCTGAAGCACAGTGTGGAAGGGAGAACGTCACCCTTTGATATATGGGCAAAACTAACAAAGGTTAACGTTCACCCATTTTCCCTTGTCAACAGTATCAAAACACATTTTAGAGGGGCAAGGAGAGTAATAAAGCAGAGCAAGATCTAGATCAGTGTTTAAATATAATCCTCAGTCATTAAAAATGAATGAAATCTCTACAATTCCCATATGCCATCTCGTGTGTGCTTCAAAGCAGTCTCACAGGAGACATCTTATTGTCTGCGCTTACAGGTGAGGAAACTGAGGCCCAGGGAGATTAAGTCATTTGCCCAAGGTGACATAGCTGGTCAACTGGAAGAGTCATGAACTGTAGGTGTTGCTGGGTTCACGTGGCTCCCAGTGCAGGGACACTTCAGACACCCTCCTCTTCCTTACCAAGCCCTCATGCCCACCTCATCTTCTCCCCTTAGTCTCCATGGTTAGCACTCACGGGTTGGTGTGTGCCCTCTCTGCATGTAGGGAGAGCCTGGCCTCCAACTGGAGTCTGTGATGTGTGCAAAAACACTGCTCTGACTCCTTTATCTGCTGTGACACCAGAGTGATAATGAACCCAGCCGCCGGGCTGGCCAGATTCATGAAATATCTTTCAACGTAAAGTACGAGCAAAAAACACAAACAGTTGAGCAGCATCAGCATGCTATGTATGTAGCGAAGCAAAACAAGGCAGGTTGTATAAATATTTAACAATGAGAAAGAACTGAACCGGCGCCAAAGGAACATCTGGGATAACAGATTTAAGTTGGCTGTGGTTTCTAGCGGGAGAGTCACTGAGAAGACACAAAAAATAACCAGCCCGTGACTCTCAGATTTCACTCTCACGTGTTGTCACCAGGCACCTCTGGCAACCCAACTCGGAACGCTTTTTCCAGTGGCCCAAGTGTTTACTACACAACTGGGCAATTTCCAAGGGGCCTAAGACAAATAAACATGGTTTGCTTGCCGCTAAACTACTTTATTTTTATTTCAAACATCAGAAACCCAATAACAGTGTTAACAGCTGACTCAAGGTAAAATCGGGACTTTTTTTTTTTTTTTTTTTTTTGCCACATTTATCTATGTTACCTAATAAGGCAAGAAACAGATTGATGGATGTATTTAGGATTTCAGATGCTGGCATTCGTCCAAAGATGAAGTTTGGGTATTCCAAAGAAAATAACTCATACATTTGGAAGTATGGTTTTCATGAAGTTACCTTCATGACCAACATTTGGAAACAGACGATCTTTTTCCAGAACTGATACCACGGGGGTAGATTTCATAGTTCACAGGACCCCTGTGGGACTAATTATCTGCCTTACATTCTTCCACTGAAGGATTCAACTGCTTTGCTGAGCTCAACACGGTTTTGTCCTTGCCCTCTTTTGCAAAGTGTTATGAAGAAGGCACAGCTGCCTTGGGTGGGCTGAGACTGGATGTTGACAACTGTCCGCTATTTTCCCAGGCACACACGTTGCATGACAAGCATGCTGTCCTTTGTGGTGACATGCATACTTGGGTTCATTTCTGCTCTGGCCTGGGTCTTCAGAGGGCGACAGTGTGGGAACACCCTTGATTCCTCGTTCTCCCTCTATTCAGCAGTCCAGGATGCCACTCACTAACCCTGTAAACCTCCTATTGACCTCCATGGAGATTCTGGGACGTGTGAGCTGATGGAGTGGTTTTCAGTGCTGCTGCACGCAGCTCTGCTGCCGTGCGCATTCCCCATGTCCTGGACAGCAAGGAGAGGCCAGCAAGCCTACAGGGACGGCTTCTCTGACTGCTCCCCTTGAAGGCCTGACCCTGTCACCCCCCAGAGCTGGGCAGCACAAGCTGGGCAGCACAAGTCATTGGAGGCAGATCTCATCACTTCATGCTGAAGTATGATATCCCAGACCCCAACTGCCGCAATCTTTGCGCCCCTCTGCCCCCAGCTCATTAAGTTCTTTAGTTTAGGGTTTCTCAAACTTTCATGTGTATATAAATCCCTTGGAGAGCTTATTTCAATGCAGATCCTGACTGAGCAGGCCTGGGGTGGGGCCTGGATTCTGCTGGTCCACAGACCACATTTACCAGATCTTACCAGGGTTTACCACCCAAGTAACATCTCTCATAGTTCACGCTTAGCTGGTAACCAAAAGGTTGGTGGTTCAAACCTACCCACCAGCACCATGGAAGAAAAGGGCTGGCGATCTGCTTCCATAAAGATTACAGCCAAGACAACCCTACAAAGCAGTTTTACTGTGTAACACGTGGGGTCGCTATGAGTCAGAATCAACTTGACCAAACAACAACAACAACCTTCCAAGTACAAACAGATGCTTGCATCAACTGTTATAGTAAGACACTGGTGGCGCAGTGGTTAAGTGCTCAGCTGCTAACCAAAAGGTCGGTGGTTCCTGCTCAGCAGGAAAAAGATGTGGCAGTTCTTCTCTGTCCTATAACGTTGCTATGAGTTGGAATTGACTAGACGGCAATGGGTTTTGCTTTTGTATTTGGAAGATGTCACACAAAACTACACAGTCCCCATCTTGCTGAGAAGGGAATTTAAACTCAGGGACCAAAGTGCTTGATAAGGTCAAGCAGATAGGTGGACTCAATCCAGGCCTTGATTTCAATTCCCAGGATGGCTTCACTAAACCAATGGCTACCAAACTTGAACATGCATCAGGATTACCTGGAGGGTGGGTGAAAATATAGATTACTGGATCCTCAGAATTTCTGACTTAAGAGGTCTAGGATAGAGTGGAGAATGTCCATCTCCAACAAGTTCACAGGTGATGCTCAGGCAGCTGGTCCAGAGACCATACTTTGAGAAACACTGCACTAGACCATGCAGGACCCTGGAGACAGCACGGGTGTCCGACTTTAGTCTTGAAGCTCTGGTACCATTCACCACTCATATGTCCTGAACCCCACTGAGTGCAGCCCTGGTTTGCCTCTATGAACCAGGCTCCCTGGAGCCCTGGGTTGAGTTACCCTGCCTGGATTGACTTCTGGGGCCCCAGGAACATAGGGCTATGCTGAGGCTTTCGAGTTTTCTTTGTATCTAGATGCCCCGAAAGGCAATGTTTCATCTGCGTTGAGTACAAGCTCAGCTTTGTAGCAGCCGTTTGGCCTGAGCTGTGTGACCCTGGAATCCTCTCAACAATTTCATGCCTCATGCTCCTCATCTGTGAAATGGGGTCAACAACCCCATAGGCACAGGACTGGGATGACGTCCAAAGGATCAATGGTTCTCAACCCTACTCGTGCATCAGAATCACCAGGGAAGCTTTTACAAAACACAAGTGCCCAGGCCCCTCCCCAAATCCTGGGCAAGTGTATTTGCAAAATCTCCCCAGGTTACTGATTTTAGTAGGTAGGAAGTACTACAAAAATGCATAGAATTCACTATTATTTTGTTGAATGAGAAAATAAAAGCAAAAGGTATCCAAGGTCCCACAGGTGTCTTCTCTCCAAACAAGCAGGGAGACTCCAAAGGGAATGTGCTACCTTTAAATGCTTGCAGGCGCCCAGCCTGATGAAAGGTATCTGAGTGGAGCTGCAGAGCTGGCTGAGTAGGCTCCCCGGGGGCCTGCATCGTGAGCTGCTATCTGTGCCCAGACCACGGCCCAGTCAGAGCCTGTGATCCAAGGCTGCAAGCATCTCTGGACTCTGGCTGAGTCTCTCGGGGAGGTAAGGAAGCTCCATCACAGCTAATGGGGGCCTGTGAGTCATGCACAGGGGCTGTCAGACCCAAGCCCTCCAGGATCGACCTGGCTCAGCTCTCTCCAAATTATCACCAAGAATCTGGGCTAGAATGGCTAAAATATGGAGCTCATTCATTCCACAACAGCTGGGGGATACTATCAGTTTTTCTGCCTGGACCAGCCCCTAGACCCCTTTGCACATCCCTCCAGGGGCTGCTCAACGTCCATGAGGGCCAGGCAGGGGCAGTGGAGAGCACTTGGCCAGGGCCTCTGCTCAGCCACTCATGCCCCTCGCTGCTGGACAGAAGAACAGAGGAAAAGGTGGCTTCTGGAAGCCTACGGTGGGTCTCTGATGTTCTTTGTGAAGACTGAAACACAGTGGGGAGTAGAAGCGGGGTGAAGGAGAGGCTGATCATCAGGTGAGCTGCATCCCAGATGACCTTTCCACAGTCATGCAAAAGAGGCATTTATTGAATGGATAAATAAATGATTAAATGAAATAGTGATTGGAGAGACAGAGGGAAGAAGGGAGGAAGGAAGGGAAAGAAAAAGAGAGAGAAAGGAAGGAAGAAAGAAAACAGTTCTGCCTCTGCTGGCATCCTAGTCCACCTTTGGACAGTTCTGACTATTGCGAAGTTCTTCCCTATATGAATCAAAGTGCTGACTCAATTCTCTGAAGGAAGGAAGAGTCCAGGGGAAACAGAACCACAGAAGTGCAATGCAGAGAAATGGGCCAAATAAACCTTGTCTTTGAAAGGCCATGAGTTATCCTTTTCCACATAAGCTTCCCAGCCAGGGAATCTAGACAACCTCTACCCAGAGCAGTGTTTGAGGTCACTTAAAGGTAGGTGCCTCCAGCTTCTGCTCACCAAGATCAAGGTTTTCCAGAGTTCAGCAGCCACAGGGATTATTTGGGAAAGGCCATCGGAAGACACAGAGGAGAGTTCACTCACTCTGGCTCCCGTGGAGGACCCTGCCCAGTGTACTGCTGCTCCCTGCTTGCCCTCGGACCCCACCCTGTGGGCATATCCAGTTACAGTCACAGGCTCAGACATGACCTCGAATGCCCTGGAACTCGCCTGGGCTCCCCTCCTTCCTCACAGCAAGCTGGGGCTCGGTCATTCAGAGATCCACATAATTATTTCTGCAGTCCCTCCCCCTACAACATTTAATTTGATCCCTGGCCTCATCCTTACCTGACATCTGGTCCATCTGCTCAGAATCCTATAACCCCCAAATCCCTAGCATTCCCAGTGAGAGGAGAGTATCACTCCCCCTTCTCCAGGGGAACACCCGATCCTTGCCCCTCAGAAACCACTGAGGCTTGCTCTTCTAGGCCAGCCAGTGCAGACTTGTTTCATCTGCCCAGCATCCCTTCCTCCTTCTTTTAGTGACAATACCCTGATTTCCTCTGGACAATCACCTCTCCCCAACTCTTGGGTCCAGGTGTCTTAAGTGGTGAGGCTGACCTAACACCCTGGCTCAGTGACTGCTCAGGTAGGCAGGTGGCCCAAGCTGAGCTAAGACAGCCAGCCCGGGATATTTGCTAGGACCAGCAGGGAAAGGCATGCTGTTTCTGCTTGTGTTGCTAAGCTAATAGGATGGAAGCCCAGAGCTGGAAGCTGAATACCTTTGCCAACATATGAGGAGAGCCTGCCCAAGAATCAACTCTGCACAAGAAAAGTAAAGCTGGCCCCTGGAGAAGACGGAGCTTTGTTAGCAGTGTCTGATCACCTGGATCCTTCTGTACCTGAAGCCAATTAACCCTTTGCAGTCATGTGAGCCAACAAATGTCCTTTTTCACTTAAGCTAGTATGTGTTGGTTTTCTGTCACTGGAAGCCAGTCTGGTTCCATAGCTGCTCTTTTTTATAAGCATGCAGGCCTGTGGGAGGAAGGCGCTGGCTCCCTCTGACCAGCCCTTCAAACCATCTAGGACCCCCAGAGTTCTCAACAACCTGGTCACTCCTACAAAGTGAAAGTTCAATCATCCCCGGACATTGTTTGTGGAGAGATTTTTCCAGGTTTATATCCCACCCAGAGTTACTCAGCTGGAAATGGCAGACTCCTTTCACCCACCTGCCAAAGTATATCCTTGAACGGAGTAGGGTTCTTCTCCCTGTGAGCCATCTTCAACCCTTTATCAACTCGAGTCCTAGGGAATGGACACACTTTCTGCACTGCTCTTGAGCTTCCAGGACCATTGCTACAGGTGTTACCTCCCCACAGGTTTTGTCAATCAGCAATCAACGGGTCCACAGGTGTGGGGCTCAGCAGGGGCTTGGGCTCAGGGCTTTGTGCCATGCAACTTGGTTTTATTTCATTTTTCATCAGTTCTTAGTTCCTCTCTTCCAGCCTCCCACCACTTCTTAGACTGGTGAATTAAAATGTATACTGGGGCTTTGGGCAAGAGAGTAGAATCAGCATCCCCTCAGAGCTAGAAGGGTCCTTAAGGATTTTCTGGGCTGAGACCAAGAGAATGAGGGTCTGAGAAGAAAGGAACTTGCCAAGATCACAGAGGGAAAACCAGAACACAGGGTTCCCAACTCCGTTTCCAGAACTCTCTCTACTATACGTTGCTGATGCTAGTTGAGGGCTCCACACAATCTCTCCCAACATTGGTAAATCCCAATTTTAATTCACAGACAAATCAAATAAGTCATTGCTTTGGTCCACACCATTCCATGGTGCTTCTAAGGAGACTTTATATGTCTTCTGCCCACCCTCTGTCACCACCTCTCCACCTAGGGAAAAGTTTAATTCAACAAAGAACAACACTATCACTGCCATTCAAGTTACTGCAATTCTGTGTAACCATGGCTTTGCTGGGATCCCCAAGTCAGTCTCAGAGTCTACAGGCCCCACAGAGGTTCGGCTTCTTGCCACCATCTGCCACATCACACACACAACCCCTACGAGCCTGCCTCCCTTCAGAACAGGTGACTCCTCAAGTCTCATGATTGAGGCATTAACTCACTACTGACTGAGGGGCTCACAAAAGGGGAACTCCCCTGGGGCAAGTGGGCCGAGTAGCCCCAGTTAAAGTACCTCCTGTCTGTCAGGCTCTCACCCTACCTCCCACCAACAGGACCATGTCATCTCTTACTGTGACTGAAACCAAACAAGCCTGGGGACACAGGAGAGTATGAAAGACCCTAGTCCAAAAATCGAAGGTGTCAAGTCATCCCTGAGGCCAGGCTGTGGCGAGTTATCATTACACCCACACTTTGGCTGGTTATGAAACCCATCTCCATCCCTGTCCTGAGCATCAGTGAAATCCTGAGGCCCTGTCTTAGTAGCAGTCCTGCTGCAGTTAGCTCTTCTAAGCTCCCCCTGACCAGATCAACAAGCTTTTATGTTGCACGTCCTGGAAGATTCACATCACATTCTCTCTGGTTCACAGACAGACTCAGTCCTCTCTTCTGCTCTATGAATAAGGACCTACTTCTCCAGCCCCCTCTTGTTCCTCACAAGAGAAGCTGACCAGAGGAAGAACTCAGAGGGCTTGGCGGCTCACTTGTCACGGGTCTTCACTGGCATATTGGAGGACTTCCTCCATTGCATAAGCTCTGATGGCAGTGGCCACCATCCAGTGTCTACTCCAAGGATATTTCTCTCCAAATATAGTTCACACTGCCCCTTTAAATTCTGCCAGGCACATTAAGACTTCAAACGGGCAGAAATGTCCACCCAACTCTGGTGAGCCAGTTAGCTAAACCCTTGGCCTGAACCTGACCCGCCCTTGACCATCACTTCCGCTGCCATCTGCCCCAGCTGTGTCTCCTGACTGGGTTTCAAAAAGCCACATCCTGTGGTCGGATACAGACGTCTGGGGAAACACAGATCTTTCCAGAGAAAGTAATTTCAGCTGTCAAACCAACACTTACTGGTTGATTTATTGATCTCTCTCTCATTCCTCCCATATATTTGACTGTATAAACTGGTACGTTCTTTGAGGATTTCTACGAGGAGTTCTCTATATTCTATATGACAAGGGGCAGCAGAGCAAGTCTTTTTCTGCCTCTGTTGTGGCACTGTTGCTTTACAGGCACAGAGATCTCGCTGCCAGGTCACGTGTTACATGTTACATGAGACACAGAGATGACTATGACACAGACCCTGTCCTCACACCTTAGTTCCCTATCCTCTTTCTCCCTTATATAGTACATCACTGACAACCAATACTGAGAAAGTTACTATTATCGTTTTGAAATAGTTGTACTTTTATCAGTTGTGACAACATCTGATTCAGTGTTTTTGATGCTCAGAAGCAAAATACTGACCCACTTATTCATTAGACTTCTGCTGAACACATATTATGTGCAAAGCACTGAGTTAGGCACTGTGGGCAGCCACAAACGCTCAGTATGCTCAGGGAGAACGGTCAGCACAAACATATCCACACAAATAATCAGCGCAAATGTATCCATCGGACTGTGGAACACAAAACTTACAGTATGGTCACTTCTGCTATAATGCTTCTTTTGAAAATGCAAATTGGGTCCAATTCAATTGATATTTAGGGAACAATTTGCACATAATCCAACATTTGCTTATGCATGATTTCATCTGCGAGAAATACTAGAAGAACCCAGAAAACTATATGCAGCTAAACCAGGCCACATCCTGTTGCCATCAAGCCGACTTCAACGCATAGCAACCCTATAGGACAGAGTAGAACTGCCCCACAGGGTTTCCAAGGCTGTAATCTTTACGGAAGCAGACTGTCACATATTTCTCCCCCAGAGCAGCTGGTAGGTTCGAACTGCTGACCTTTCAGTTAGCATCCAAGTGCTTAGCCACTGCGCCACCAGAGCTCCTTCCAAGCCACGTAGGAATACACAAAACGCACACACCTGAAACGTCTAGGAGCAACCTCAGTTCACCATGTGTTATCAGCTGCACCCATACACATCTGGTGTTACAATTTTCCTTCTAATTTCAAGGAGGCAGAAGGGGCAACCCTTGCAAGACCCACTTCCACAAGCAAACTTCAGGTTGTTTTCAAGGCAGAGGCCCATTTTTATGGTAGTGGTTATAAATTTCTTAACCATTAACATGTGTAAAGCTATGCTACCATTTTTATTAGGCTCCTGTTTTTGTTTCTATGTCTCACTAATGAAGTGTTTGAGTGTTGTGCTCCTAACGCTTTTTATTCTCATAAACCCTGTGGTTTTTATTGCATGATTTTGTACAGTGCAATGATTTTTAGGAATGCATGTGTTTTGTTATTTAACTGTATTTAAATGTTTCAATAACCCAGGTAACTGAGGCCTGGGTAATGAATGCCTATCATCAGGATCACAAATAACCACACACTTGCTGCGTGAACTTTATTACAGAGCACATGGATCCAACTAAAGTATCAACACTGACACCTAGTGGCAATGTATACTAATTGCAGGTAAAATACAGGAAAAAAATGGTGTATTAAAAATAAAAATTTCAAATGTTATAGGGTGAATGAAGCCTTTACAAAAGCCAAGCCAAATATATCCCCTCTCCTTTAGGCATATTTGTATACCTTCAGCTTCCTGGCCTTTTTACTAAAAGAAGTTTTGGTCTCTAGAGTCAAACAGCCTCCTAGAAGGAGTTACACTGACCTGTCATTGAATTCTCTGAGGTGCACAGCTGCTCTCTCAGCTTCTCCACGTCATCAGGATGCACCTGTTCATAGAGGGTGCTTCCAAACCACTCTGACTGGGGCTGGTTCAGAACGGGCGTGACAGAGTCAGATACGTAAATCACTCGTCCTGTCTCAGCTGCCACAACAAACAGAAATCCATCAGCTGCTTCAAGGATGAGATGCTTCAGTTCCTGGGAAGAAAAGATTATGATAAGGACACAGCACTGACAAAGCCCAATTAAACTTTCTTATTAGCAACCCTCAACTTTTATTCAGACACTTGTTCTGGTACACAAATAGTGTTAGAAACTCTGTCTGCTTTTTTACTAGTAGATAAGCTATAAAAATACACAAAGCTTGCACCATCCTTAAAATACAGGCATTCTAAACACTGTTGTTGCTGTTAGCCCTGTCTTAACTAGCCCTCTCAGGAAGAAAGGGAATTTCCTGCCCAGAGGAATGGAAGAGCAAAGAGTGATTACCAGAAGATTTTGGGCTGTCAGAGGTGTGAACAGCCTCATTCAAATATTTAAACCACAGTCATGCCTCTAGAGCAGAAGCACCCAGGACACAGTGCTTGGCACAAAAGGTGCTCAATGGAAGGAAGAGAAGGAATATGTGAAAATGTGAAGAGAGAAGGACAGGGACCATGTGTTTCCCTACCCACTGCTTGCCACAATGACAGTGCACGCTGTTCCTCTTCTCTGCCTGTCCTTTCTAAGCTGAATGCTGGCACTGGTGATAAGCATATCAGCTTACATCTGCATGTCTGTCAGAATTCCAGAACTCTGACAACCATCATCTCACCAGAGTCTCAGGATAACCCTTGGAGGCAGAGGGAATAAAGCATGGCCCGAATCAGTTTACAGTGAGTACAGAGGTTAGGAGCACCACCCCTGGGGTCACTCTGACTCACCAGGGTCATGAGTGGCACTGAAGGCAGGAAAGAAGCTGCTTGGGGTCCATGAATGGATCGCAGGAAGTCTTGCATCATCCCGAGAGGGACGGGAATGGGGTAAAATCAACTTTGTTAAAATGATAGGCTTTATCTTTGCAGAGCCTGAAGGCAGCTCAAGTTTAGCTACCCATGTCATTCTCCCAAAGCTAAACAGCTCCTTCCTGCTGAATGAAATGGGCTCTGTTCCTGCAGGAGCTGTTGAAGTAACTATTGCCCAGTGTTGGGAGTCCACAGCCACCCTCCATCCACCTCACACACGGCTCAGCACCAAAGAACAAAGGTATACTTCCAGGTCAGCAATCAGTAAACATTTTTTGCTGTGAATCCTTTGTTCAAATGTAATCTTATGTAGAAGCCCCACTGGAAAAGAGATTAAAGCCCAGCTAAGTGGAGGTAAAATGTGTGTAGTCTAGAGTGTCTAGCCCTGCCCTAAATCCCAGTTCCCAAGGGGGCGCCAAGGTCCCATAGGTAAGAAAATGTTGATCAGCTGGTAAACAGAACCTGGGGAGCTTTTTAAGTGTCTCTAAGCACTTGGCCAGGTGGAAATTCTAACATCCTCTGGCTGGGAAACTAGCGTGGAAGCCGATTACACGAGCTTTTTTAAGGAAAAGTTTGTTTTGCTCATTTCTCTTGCATTGCCTTCTGCTGTTCTGTGTCTTAGACCTGTTCTGAGTTCAGAGGGCTGATTGTATTTTTATTTTCAGTATTGGGAAGATCTTCCCAACAGTAAGGGCTGCAAAACTGGACGAGGATTCCTGTGGAGGCAGGGAATTCTCTGTCATAGAGGAGAGTAAGTGGAGGCTGCACAGCTTCACTGAGGTTTTCATATTTTCTTCCAATTGACAAATAACTATTTGTGGAAAGGCCATATGGGACAGGGCCCCACCCTCACCACAAACCCCTCTTTCTACCAGCCACCTCCCCGATTTTCATCTTCTGGGAGTGTGCCCCTCATTACCAAGATCCTGCACCCAGAACCCAGAACCAGCCTTGCCTCTATTCTCCAGTGTAATAAACAGTAAAGGTTAAGAGCATGGAGTTTGGAGTAAAAGAGACTCATCCATGGTTCTTCCACTTAGCTGTGCAGTTGTGGGCAAGTTACTTAACCTTCTCAGCTTCTGTTTGTTCATGCACGTTTTTTTTCAGTGAGTTTGTGGGAGGTTAAATGAGATCCTTCATGAAAAGGACTTAGTAAGGGCCAGGCACACAGTAAGTGCTCAATAAATGTAATTGTTATTGTCATTATTCAAGTCACTGAGAGAAATATGGGCAGGACCCATATGATCTAGACAACTGCTTTCTCTTTCCATTCCACTTTCATAATCCTTAGTTCCTTAGAGATAAAGAGATTAATTTCAGTATTGACTAGCAAGATCTTTGTAAGGTTTAAAAAAAAATAGAGAAAAAGCCTTTACTAACCCTGGCAGTTCACAGGCGCTTCATAAATTTGTACCTGGCTACCTAGCAGTTATTCAGCCTGTTCATATACTTCAAGCCCCATGTTAAACATCCTGCACTCACAGACTTCCTGATTCTTCATCACTACTACAAGAGATGGGGGCTATCATTGCATTTGTTTTTACAGAGGGGGAAGTGAGGCTTGAAGCCCATGCCCTTAACCACCGAGCTCACTGTCCTTCCAGGAGCAGACACGACTACCACCGCTGTACTTCCCAACACCTGCAAGGTGGAGTATCACAGGGCCATTGTGTCATTAAAGAAGGGACCAAGGATGTAAACTACTTGGCAAAATGTCTGCCACAAAACTAGTATCAGTACCAGCTTCCACGGAGTCAACTCTGACTCATGACGACCCCATGTGTGTAAGAGTAGAACTGTGTTCCATAGGGTTTCAAGCGCTGAATTTTTTCAGAAGTAGATCGCCTTTCCTCTGAGGCACCTCTGGGTAGACTCGAACTTCCAACCTTTTGATTAGCAGCTAAGTACATTAACTGTCTGCACCACCTCAGGACTCCCTGCCTGAGAACCAGGAGTAACCAGTGCTACTCCTCTTTCCGGGTTCTTTTTCTAAACCTAACTCTCACACGTGAACACAGGTTCTCAGCTCCAGCAGAGTAAGTGACTATCTCTCCACCATGCCTTTTCCGTTTCTGCCTCCGATGCTCCGTTGCCCTTATGGAGAACCCCCCTTGCTCCCTTCTTTCTGTCCACACTGTGTTACTCCTTCAGACGCCGCTAATGCTGTCTTTCCTCTGAGAAGTCCTCCTTGATACCAGACCATTCCGCTCCCTTTCATTCTGGCCACACACTCTGTGCCTCACTAAATACTCCGTTGCCTTTAGGTGTGCCCCCTACGTAATTCTGCACAGCCATATCCCTGGATTTTTGCCCCCACTATATAAAAATTCAAAGATACTGAATATACCGTGGATTGCCAGAAGAACAAACAAATCTGTCTTGGAAGAAGTACAACCAGCATACTCCTTAGAAGCAACGATGGTCAGACTGTCTCATATACTTTGGGCATATTATCAGGAGGGATCAGTCCCTGGAGAAGGACATCATGCTTGGCAAAGTAGAGGGTCAGCAAAAAAGAGGAAGACCCTCAACAAGATGGACTGACACAGTGGCTACAACAAAGGGCTAAAGCATAACAACGATGTTGAGGATGGTGCAGGACCAGGCAGCGTTTTGTTCTGTTGTACACAGGGTTGCTATGAGTCAGAATCGACTCGACAGCACCTAACAACGGCCGCATACAAATGCCTGCTAAGTGTTGGCTATTATTATTCTCGTTTCTATTATTATTACGACTGCTGCCATTCCTCTCACCTGTTCATGATCAGCACTAGTCCAGTGCATAAGGACTGTACTTTTTACTGACTTTTTCCGGTGTCCTATGGCATGATGCTAAGCACACTGTTCAGATGCTCAATATTTTTTTTTTTTTTTTGAGTGATGCCTCATTAGGTATAAATGGGAAAAATAAAATCAGGAGACACAAAGATCTGACAAACATTCTCTTGAAGGGGGCTTCTCAGTGAAGATTAGAAAGAGAATTTCCTCAAACTTTAACCCCATTTCCCCATACACTTTAGTTCGTCTTGGCGACACTGTTATTCTCCCCACCTTCCAACGATGACATTATCTGGGAGGAAGGATGAGTGACGAACAGGGTACCTGCTCCGTCAGGAACGAAGGCTTGTATGCGCCATCCGTAGACTTGTTCCCTGTGCCCCTCATGGACTTCATGTGCGAGACGGCCATGCGGAGGATAGTGAGCTTGTCCGGCTTCCGGGCCAGCGCGCTGCACGTGGGGACCATGTCGGAAAGCTCTGTGATGTACTGGGTCATCTTGTTCCGCCTGCGCCTTTCAATCTCACTGTGATTCTCTCTTCCCAGAAAGCACAAGATTGGGGGCGGGGGAGGGAAGAGAGAAGTATCAGACTAGAGTTTACTGTCTAATGGGTTAGAACAGCACACTGCTAACACCAAGTGACCAAGAAACAGGGACCAACTCGCGACAGCTGGGTGCCCTGAACAGATACTGGGCAGAGCAGCTCTTCAGGTGACTCAGCAAGTTAGGTTTCTGTGGGTGGCAAGCAAAGGCTTCTATAATTCCTCCATCTCAATCTCTAAATATTTATTGAAATCTCCTAATTGTTCCAATGAACCTATGTGCTTTTGAATGAGCATAAAGAATTAAAACATTATACTTCAGCAGTCTAAAATTAACCCAACATGTTTTCCATGTGCCACATGAATCCCTACGTGGGTGTGCACACATACATATATATACGCACACACACGCGTGCATGCATACATACATACATACACACACTGAATGTAGTTACTGCCTGCTTGAATATGTGGTGTACATTGACCCTATAATAAGAAGCATCATAGAGCCTTGCTATTCTTGTGTCACTAAGCAGACTGTAATGCCACAAATTTACTTCACATAAAGTTATGAACATGCCTTTGTTCTAAGCCCAACACATTTTCTGCAGCATAGTAACAGAACAGGTGCACTCTTGGCTTATGAAACAACAAAGAGCCAATTTGAGGGAAGGAAAAAAACCACTGCAAGGAATTACGGAAATCAATCTCTGTGATGTGTTAAGATGAAAAACTGGCAGAAGGCATGGTAGAATGTTTCCATCTCGGGTTATTACCTTTAGGCTTGTACAGAGAGTAACAGCTGACCCAGTTCAACAGCACTAGGGCAAAGCTATTACTTGGGATAAAAGAATGATAAAAGCACACCCTGTGTCTGTTGTAGGATTTAGGGTTTCATCGGTGCTCAAAGAATGCGAGCCATACTACTAGCGAGAAAGGAACGAGCTCAGGCAAGGCTGCCTCCAACAATGCACATGTTAATTCGGCTTAACACCTCATCCTCCCGCATCTGGGGAGCAGACTTGCCAGTCATGCCTAATTACATGAAGGCACACATGCTAAGGCCCTCTGTGAACATGAAAACCTTCAGGGGAAGTAAGATTGGGGTTGTGGTCACTGTGGGGAGCTGACCTAGGCCATCGAATGAGCACCTTCTATACAAGAGCACTGAGCCAGGCACCTGAGGGGAGGAGGGTGGCAGAGGCAACAAGTAATGCCTAATTCCTCTCCTTCAGCAGTAGGGGTTCAAGTAAGAAAATAAAACATATCCCTGGCACAGTAGAAACGAAAGACAGAATATGATTAAATCCTCCAAGGAAGTGGACTGCAGGTCTAGTTGCCTTTATGAACTACTACCTCCTTTGCCATGAGACCAGAAGAAATGGATGGTGCCTGGATACCACTGCTGAACATTTTGATTAAGGACCCAATAGATGGATCCTGATCAAAAGGAGGAAAATCGTGGAACAGAACTTCAAATTCACATGGAAACCAGACTTACTGGATCCATGGAGACTGGGGGACCCCTGAATCTTCTGCCCCGAAATAATCTTTAAACCTTGAATCAAAATTATCCCATGATGCCATTGTTAAACTAAGCAACAGTTTAGCTCAGTTAACAAAGAATGTTTGCCTTGAACATTGCGCTTTTATAAAGAAGTATCTATATGAGTTCAAACTGACAACAGTTAATCTAAAGCACAGATGAGAACTTTAAGGGGCGGAGAGTCTAAATTAATGATGATGAAACAATACAGTAGAGACACTGAGAACGGTGACGGAATGTGATGTAATGTCACTGAACCGTGTGTGTAGAAACTGTGGATGGATGGATGTTTGGTTGCGTATATTGCCACCAAGAATAAATAAATTAATTAAAAAAGGATATGATTAAATGGTCCGAAAAGCACACAGAAAGTAAACACCACCCGCCATAAGAGATAAGGGGAAGAAGTGGTCCTGGGTGGGGGTACAGGGGCTGAAGAGGCAAAGGAGCAGGGAGAACCTAAAGGAAGTATCTTCTGGGAAGAGGAACAGTATGAGCAAAGGGAGGCCTGGAAGCAAGCCTCTGAGGGCAGTGAAGAGACAGGCCCACGTGGAGGGCGGGCAGAGGCTTGGAGGTGATGCTTGTTGTCAGATCACAAAGAGACAGCTGTGATGGTGACCAGGCTGACAACAGGGCCCTGATCTTCCCAGCGCCTGTGGCTGGCTTCTGGGGAGGGGTTTGGAGGTGGGTGAGTCTTGTTTGATGGCAGAGGCCTGGAGGCTTAGCCCAGCAAGGAGAGTCCTGAGGATAGTCCTCCTGCCCTAGCCACAGTGATACCCCTCAGGACTGACTCACTGGCCTAAAGAGACATACAGGAAATAGCAGAGATGCTACTGCTCCACAGGGCAAAGACACCAGCTTTCAGGTAACTGGGCATGGCTGTTTACTGGGGGAGAACGACCATAACCAGAGAAAACCAAAAAACCAAACCAAACCCGTTAGTGTTGAGCTGATTCCGATTCATAGCGATCCTAAAGGACTGAGTAGAACTGCTCCGTAGGGTTTCCAAAGAGGGCCTCGTGGATTCCAACTGCTGACCTTTTGGTTAGCAGCCATAGCACTTAACCACTATGCTACCAGGGTTTCCAACCAGAGAAAGGCGTGAGCAATTACAGAGAGGGTGGGACAGTGATGACAAACGGCGGATTTCGTTCAGGATTCCTGGATTCCATGGCAGATGCAGGAATCCTTTCCCAGGAGAGGCAGATGAGCTCCTTGCCTCTCTCTCCACAATTCCACAGGCAGGTAAGTAAACGGTGGCAGCACACCCTGAATCAGGTCTGTCATCAGGGACTCCCGCACCTATCACTATAATAACCTGTCACAGAAGGCGGCATCAGGAAAGGCCTGAGTGAGCTCTCTGAGGTGAGTGCCCCCCCTCGCTGCCTGCACCGCATCAGGCAGACCAGGTAGGGTGAAGGTATGCATAAAATGCTGGGCTGCTCAAGTGCTCACTTGTGGACACTCATCACGCAGGGGTAGAAGCTTGCGTCTCCACCCCACCACCCTGCCCACTCCTCCTGCCCAGAACACTGGAGGACAGGCTTTCCTCTCAACTCCTGCTCCAAGCAACTGCCTTAGGCCGCTCCCTCCCACCACCTGGAGTCTGAATTCCTCAGCCTTTTAGGATCTTCCTAATCAGGCCCCACCTACTTCCTCCCACTAGATTCCAACAAACATTCAGCTACTCAACTCCTCCCAGCATCACAAGAATACCCTGTCCACTCCTACTTATCTTCACTTCAACCTCCTCGCCCCCCTCAAAGGAAAAAAAAAAAAAAACCAAACCAGTAGCGACCCTACAGGACAGGGTAGAACTTCCCCCTAGGGTTTCCAAGGAGTGGCTAGTGGATTCCAACTGCTGACCTTTTGGTTAGCAGCCGAGCTCTTAACCACCACGCCACAAGGGCTCCAATCTTCATTTTAGCACTCTCCAAATTGCCTTTTCTCCTCAAACTTATCTTTGTGTCAAATCTCTTGTAAATATCTCTGGAGTCTCTTCCACCTTCTCCACACCCCTGCCCACTGTAGCTGTCACCACACTGCACCTCACTGCTCATGGCCACCTGCAGTCACCTGTCTCCAGGCCCATCTCCCTCCAGGTCAGTCTTCATGTTGTAGCTACACTAGTGTCTCTAAAAATGCAAATCCGACCCTTGCCTTAAAGTGCGTCCTTCAATGGCACCCCAACCCTACAGAGGCAGGTTCAAACCTCTCAGCTACTTAACCACGGCAACCGCTCCAGGACTGGGCCAGAAGCAAACCTGCTTTTGATCCTACTTTCCAAGAGAGCTTGTACCATATTGACACAGACAGTCTTGTTTTATAAACATTTCTGGGGAAAAACATCTTTGTGAGGTTCTTAAACAGAAATCTAAAGCAATTTCCTCACAGTGACAGTGCTCGATGAACCCCACTTAGGGGATGCGGGGCATGAAGACGATGATGGTAGAGGAGCTGTTTAAAACCCGACTGGGTTCACTAACCAGGCCATTTTATGAACCAGGACTGAAGTGTTAGCGGCAGAACGTCAAAATGACAGACAGCTGCCAGTTATCTAGCAACAAGATTTGATAAACAAGGTACCGCAGCTGTTGAGCTTATAAAATATGCGGCTTTGTGTGTCTGTCTAGAGAGAGACACTGATTGATTGACTCATTTTGAAGACTTCATGGGGATGGGGGGAGGGGGAAAAAAGTCTTGATAAAATTGGACATCATTCCAGGACAAGGTGTGCTGGGCCAAGGCCATCTCCTTCACAGGTGAGGGGGATCTAGGGTCTGCTTGGAGGAGCTGCAGGGGTTGGGTGTGGGGAGCTGTGAGTTGCCTGAGCCCTACACACTTGCTGGGAGCTGAGCAGCATCAATAAAGAAATAGCCCCTATAGGGAGCAGGCCCAGGGGCTCTCCAGGAAAGACCCCTGGGGAGGCAGGCGGAGCCCTCAGCTTCAAAGAAGCCTCTGCTGGCCCAGGAGGACCCAGATTCAGGCCTCGGGACAGAACTGTGGAAATTAAGGGTAAAGAAAGAAGAGGTGCAACTGCCCGCTGACTTTGCTTTCTTTTCTAAGTCTCTCCAAAGCGGACCTCCTCAGTTTCACCAGAACAGTGAGGTATAAGTCTGTCTTGATTAAAAAGAAAAAAAGAGTTTCACAAAATCTCAAGAAAGATCATCCTTAACCTCTGCTGGTGGCCGTAGGTTCCCCCATCTCCTCTGGGAAGGGAACCACAGACCCGGCACAGGCAGACTGAGTGAGACGGCTCCATGCTGGGGGACTGTCTGCTCGCTGCAGACCCAAGACTCCTGGGGCACCGCAGGATCCGGGAGGCACTATGCTGTGTGCTGGGGGTGGGCTGTAGACAGACAGACAGCTCACAGACAAGCAGGGGAACAAAGAGTGAGCAAGGCGTGACACACTGATGCCCCCACTGTCCCCACTGTACTAAATGCTCTAGAGGATGAGTGGTGTGAGGGGGACATGGGGAAGCAGGGAGACGTCCCTGGAGGATGGTGTTTAAGCCGAGACCCAAGCAGAAGTCTCAGGGAAACAGCCAGGAATGCAACGGTCCTGAGACACTGAACAGTCCGCCACAGGCTTAGGCAGGAGGAGGCACACAGCAATCATAAGTATTTTTTGTTGTGTCTCCTTGCTGATGTCAAGGGTACTGGCTGTGTGCACCTGCAGGCAGCAGTCATCAACACCGTACACCATCAGAGACAAATCCAGGTCCTATGTGTAGCCTGGCTGCCTACACTGTTATGGTCCAAATCTGAAAAGCCAGCAGCACTTGAAACAGTATTACTGCTGACTTAGCAGCCAGCGGGGGCAGGGGCTGTTTGCAGAGTGGCCCTGCTGCATTTAGCATTGATACCTCGCTTCTCTACAACAGTTCAGCTTCCACTTCTACCTCCCGATACGCACGCCACCTGTTGGACCACTGCGGTTTCAAGGACAGACCCACGGCAAACCAGCCCAATGGCTCTCCCTCCACTTGGATACGCTCACGAAGCAGCAGGTTTGGGGACAAGCCCCGCGTGGGGTGAGCTGCGTGCTCACTACCCCAGATGGCGTTAGGACTGGAGGACTGGTCGCCAGGAGCTTTTTCCTTCTCGTAACTCACACAGCAGTCACCTCTGCTCTTGGACAATTCACCCAGCTGTGCCTGACCTGAATGACTGGATAAACGGACAAGGCTTCTTGCGTGCAATTCCTGATTTGGTAAAGGGCTTCACGACTTCTTATGCAAAAGAAGCCTTAATCCCTTTCTCACCCTACTGCCCTTTGCAGAGGCGCAGGCCACGTGGCCTGCAGAGTTAGGCTGGGGGAACCATCCAGACCAAGAGTGACAGCTACAAGAGTCCTTGGGGGGCTACAAGAGTCCTTCTCCAGCTGTCAGCAGCCTCTGGTGCGGTTCTGCATGCAAGGCGGCCCTGGCCCTCCCTGACACTCAGGATGGAAGAGCAAATCTTTCAGTGCTTTTGGGGAATGTCCCTCAAGTCCTGGCCAGCTGTTCTTGGGCAGCAGGTCAGGGTGTTGTGATAGCATGCCAGGCAGAGCAAAGCCATCCTGTGGAGCCCCAGATTGAGGAGACCCCCAGACGCATGTCCAGTTCAGCAGCTTCTCTGGCTTCTGAGTCTTCTCCAGAAAGGGCAAAGGGTGTTCTCTCTTTGGGAAGAAGGCAGGTACCCGCTTCCCAGAAGCTAACCAGGGCATGGTTTCCTGCCATGCCTAGGCTGAAAACAAGGCTCACCCTAAACTTAGGGAGAAGGAGTGTGAGGAAGCCCAGATCCTCCAAAGATGGGTCCCAGACCTAGGGTATCTGATAATGCCTGTCCCCAGTGGGACACACATCCTCCATGTTTATATGGCACCTTGCTGCTCATCAAGTCATTGCACAGGTATCACTACATTAGATCCTCACAACCACTCTGTAAAGAAATATCTCCTCTCTTTACGGATGAAGAACCTGCGGCTCAGAGAGGCACAATCACTCATCTAAGGTCACGCAGCTTGTTGTAAGTGGCCAAGCCAGGACACGAACCAGTACTACTCAATACCTGTTGTGTCTCTCTCACTGTCTTTCCTCAGCAGAGTGCTAACTGGTCCTAGATTCAGAGCTAGAACACCCAGGGAGCCTGAGAGGCAAAAGTATTTAAGACCTAAAACACCAAAACCAAACCCGTTACTGTAGAGTTGATTCAAGTAGAACTGCTCCATAGGGTTTTCTTGGCTGTGATCTTAACAGATGCAGATCACCAGGCCTTTCTTGCATAGTGCTCCTGGATGGGTTTGAACTGCCAACCTTTAAGTTAGTAACTGAGCACTGAACTGTTTGCACCACCCAGGGACCCAGGACTAGAGGGGAAGAAAATGCCTGGCAGTTTCCAAAAAGACACAGTTCAGGACTACTTAGAAATCTAGAAATGATTTCCTCCCCTCTCTCCAAAAAGCCCCAGTGTTATCCAGGAAACCCTGGTGGCATAGTGGTTAAGAGTTCAGCTGCTAACCAAAAGGTTGGCAGTTTGAATCTACCAGGTGCTCCTTGGAAACCCTATGGGGCAGTTCTACTCTGTCCTATAGGGTCGCTATGAGTCAGAATTGACTCAACAGCAATGGGTTTGGGGTTGTTTTTTTGGTTTTTTTTTTGGTATCATTTCAAAGCAAGGTTAATCTTGTGAGGAGAAAAATGGAAGGTGGGTAGAGTAGTTGAATAAGGTAAAAATGCATCAAAAATGATGCAGGTCCTCTGACCAGGATCACAACAGAGGGTTCTGGACAGAGCTGGAAAAGGATGTAGAGCATAATTCTAACTCACAAAAAAAAGACCAGATTTACTGGCCTAAAGGAGACTGGAGAAACCCCGAGAGTATGGCCCCCAGACACCCTTTTAGCTCAGTGGTGAAGTTACCTCCGAGGTTCACTGTTCAACCTCGGAGTGGACAGTCCCGTAAAACCAAATGAGACTAACGAGGTACAGGAGTCCAGTGACAAGGGCCAGAAGGCAGAAGGGGACAAGGAAGCTGGTGATGGGGAACCCAAGGTTGAGTAAGGATATTGTTGATGTGTTGTGAGATTGTTAACCATTGTCATAGGGCAACAGTTGAAGTAACTGTTAAATGAGAAACTATTTTGTTCTGTAAACCTTCATCTTAAGTGAGAATAACAGCACAATTGGAAGAGCGTAGTCAATGTCACTGAACTGTGTATGTAGAAATTGTTGAAATGGTGTATCTTTGGCTATGTGTATTTTCACCAAAAAATAAAAGCTGACAAGTTAGAGGGTTGATATGTTGTGGGGTTGTTAACCAATGTCATAAAACAACATGTGTACTACTGTTTCATGAGAAACTATTTGTTCTGTAAGCCTTCACCTGAAGTACAATTAAAAAAAAAAAAAAAATGAAGCAGGTCAATTATTACGAGGGACAACACATCTCGTATAAAGAATCAACTGATCCATGTCAGCATGATGTCAGACAACTGGTTCGATCTGACAAACAGTTCATTAAGACGTGTTCTAGCCCTAACAGACATATGAGGAAATGCTCAGGATCATTAGCCATTAGAGAAATGCAAATCAAAACTACAATGAGATACCATCTCACCCCAACGAGGCTAGTTTTAATCCAAAAAACACATAATAATAAATGTTGGAGAGGTTGCGGAGAGACTGGAACACTTATACACTGTTGGTGGGAATGTAAAATAGAACAACCACTTTGGCAATCAATTTGGTGCTTCCTTAAAAAGCTAGAAATAGAAGTATCATACGATCCAGCAATTCCACTCCTTGGAATATATCCTAGAGAAGTAAGAGCCATCACACGAATAGATATATGCATACCCATGTTCATTGCAGCACTGTTCACAAGAGGAAAAAGATGGAAACAACCTAGGTGTCCATTAACAGACAAACAGATTAAACAAATTATGGTACATTCACACAATGGAACACTACGCAATGATAAAGAACAAGGATGAATCTGTGAAACATCTCGTAACATGGATGAAATCTGGAACGCATTATGCTGAGTGAATTCAGTCAGTCACAAAAGGGCAAACATTGTATAAGAGCACTATTATAAGAACTCAAGAAAAGGTTTAAACACAGAAGAAAACATTCTTTGATGGTTATGAGGGTGGGGAGGGAGGGAGACGGGTATTCACTAACTAGATAGTAGACAAGAATTATCTTAGGTGAAGGGAAGGACAACACACACCACAGGAAGTCAGCACAACTGGACTAAACCAGTTTCCTGAATGTAACCAAACACTTTGAGGGACAGATTTAGCAGGGGCGGGGGTCTGGGGACCATGGTTTCAGAGGACATCTAGGTCAACTGGCATAACAAAGTTTATTAAGAAAATGTCCTGCATCCCATTTTGGTGAGTGTTGTCTGGGGTCTTAAAAGCTAGTGAGTGGCCATCTAAGGATGCACCCATTGGTCCTAACCTACCTGAAGCAAAGGATAATGAAGAACACCAAAGACACAAGGAAAATATTAGCCCAAGAGACGGAAAGGACCACATAAACCAGAGACTCCATCAGCCTGAGACCAGAAGAACTAGATGGTGCCCGGCTACCACCAATGACCGCCCTGACAGGGAATACAACAGAGATTCCCTGAAGGAGCAGGAGAAAAGTAGGGTGCAGAACTCAAATTCTAATAGAAAGACTTAATGTTTTAACTGAGACCGGAGGGACCCTGGAAGACATGGCCCCTGGACTCTCTGTTAGCCCAAAACTAACACCATTCCAGAGGCCAACTCTTCAGACAAGGATTAGACTGGACTATGGGACATAAAATGATACTCATGAAGAGTGTGCTTCTTAGCTCAAGTAGATACATGAGACTAAATGGACAGCTCCTGTCCGGAGGTGAGATGAGAAGGAAGAGAGGGTCGGGGCTGGTTGAATGGACACAGGAAACCCAGGGAGGAAAGGAGGAGTGTGCTGTCACAGTATTGGGAGAGCAACTAGGGTCACATAACAATGTGTGTATAAATTTTTATACGAGAAACTAATTTGAATTGTAAACTTTCACTTAAAGTACAACAAAGAATTTGTTCTAGCCCTAACCCTAACCCTAGCGCTAACCCTAATCCTAACCCACTAAAACAACACGAACTTTTCAAACTAAGCTCCCTAGTTACTTGGCTGCTCATGGGCTACACCTTGCCAAGTTCTACCCAATTCATCTGCCACACTTTCCTGGTTAATAATAACGGAGGATGTCGAGGCTGGGAGAAAGTATGGAAAGTTCAGAAATGCTCGGGTGTTTACTCTGCAAAATCAGAAACGCCTGGCAGAGACGCCTCCTGCTTTGAACAGAAGAGTGACAACATCTGGTGAAACAAAAAGGGCAATCCTTGCTCCCACCTGGCCATCCTCTCTGCATCAGAAGTACTCTGAGCATCTTCCCACCTAGAAACGAAATAACCAGCTCTCTAAGCTAAGATGCAGAGACTAAGAATTCTGGGAAATGGCAATCCTCTTCTTTTTCTGTCGGGGACAGATCTCTGCAGAACACGCCTACCTTGCACAGTTCTCCTTATCAACAGCGTTTTGATCATCATACCTAAAAACAAAACAGAGCAGTAAGTTCAGACCAAAAGATTAAAGCTAAAATAGCATCATGACATACAAAGCCAAAAAAAAAAAAAAAAGCATGCAAGCATAAACCACACAAACCACACAAACCACAAGGAAAGGATCAGACTGGGCATGGTGATGGTGAAAACTAAAAGGTCAATTTTGCTGAGACTTTTCCAATTATCGTGAATATTTTTACTTTTAGATAACTTTAAAGGTTCACTGGCTTAAGAAAAAAAAAACAACCATTGCTGTCGACTCTGACTCATGGTAACCCCATGTGTTACAGAGTATAACTGTGCTCCATAGGGTTTTTGCCAGGCTTTTCTCTAGTGCCGTTGGGTGGGTTCGAACCATTAACCTTTAGGTTAGTAGTTGAGGGCAAATCATTAACTCCTATAAAAGATAAGGAATACTTTTGGACTGGTGCCTTTGTGGGCTATAACCTCACCAGGAAACAGGCAAGTGAGCCACACAGCTAATGGGGCCTCAGGCAGATCACTTAGAGCTGTTCTTCCAAGGGTGAAGGAGAGGCTAATAAACCCATCAACCAAGGCTAACTGGCCCTGGACTCAGAGCTAGGATGCCCAGTCAGCCTGGGAGGCAAACATATTTAAGGCGTATGGGGGAAGAAAATGCCCTTCTCTCTCAGAAGGCCCCAAGCACTGGAGCCAAATCTGTGGTAACAGATATGAGAATTCCTTGCATGGTCTTTTGGGTCTTTTGGAAGGGGTACAGAGAGAGTCAGAACACAGCAAAAATCAGGTTGATAATGTGCAGCGAAGATAACTAAAGGTTTGGGAGTGAATGCCTGGTTGTTCCTAAATTATAAATCTCACATTAAAAAATATTTTAATGAGTCATGTTTCCATTCTTCTGTTTTAATGGAGAATATTACAGACACGCACATACATGCATACATATATGTAAGTCACATGAAGAGTATGGTGTGTAATCTTCAACTCTGTAGATGACAGCTCTGGGAGGTCAGCTGTCCCAACTATGAAACATATTCAAGACGCCACTACCCACTGGTGGCAGCTGACCCCAAATGCAAGCACAGAAGAGATCCTGGTACTCCCTAGAAAACTTATCTACCCAGAGGGCTGTGAAAGCAGGCGCATGCGCCTGAACTGCTCTGCATGTGGAACCGGTCTGTGGGGTTACAGGCTCTGCTGGGCGGGATGAGTGCTACCTGACCCTCCAGGTACACCAGGGCCATCTACCAGGGATGAGATTAGAAAGGCCTTGTTTTGACGGCCTTCAAGGAGGTGCGGCCCCACTGCCAGCTGTCGGGGAAGTTTGTCTGCCCAGGACCGCTTTCTGGTGCGTAATCAGAGTTCCCCGAGATGGAGAGTTCACCATCGCCCACTGTAGGATAGGTGATAAATGGCCTTCAAGCTGAGTGGTCTCAAACGGAGGCTGCTTTCTCCAGGCCCAGCCTGGGAAGAAAGGCCAGCTCTGCAGCCCCACTTCTTACTGCCTCTTTGGCAAAAAGACCCTCCTCTGTAGCTCACATGTCCATCACCTCTAGCCTCGAGGCTCCTTATCATGTCATCCATTGGCTGCCGACAAAGAGAGGGGGCCTCCACCCCAGCACCTTCAACAGCTTCATGGGTGAGGCGGCACATAGCCCACCCTTCTGTCTCTTTTAGTCCCTTTTCCAATGCCTTCCCCTCCTCCCCATGACCTCAGTCAACCTCTGCCATGGTTGCAACTTTTCACTATTTGCCCACAACTTCCTACTTTTCTAGCTCTCTAAGACTCGCACAAAATTAGAACTACTCTTTGACAACGTTCCAAGTTTCAGTCTCTGGCCTCCTCCGCTTTCTCCTGGCTCCTGGCCTTACTCTATTCCCTCTGCAGGTGGACCTACAGCTTGGCCTCTTCCAGTGCCCTCCATCAGCTCCTACCTGCCTCAGCCTGTGTGCACGTGTGTGTGCGTGTCTGTGGCTGATGGAGGCATGCAGTACGGCAGCAGGCAGCTTCACGTCTACTATTTTGTTTAATCTGAGGCCGGGTGTGATGGGCCTGGCTGTGACAAGGTAGCAAACTGGCCACGACTTACTCCTATGTGACTGTGACCACTTGTCTCAAATCAAAAACTGAGACATGAGACCTAATGATAGGCAGGGCATTTGAATTTGGGTCCCCCTGGAGACCCAACGGAAGCTGGCTGAACAGACATCAGGGGACAGAAATCATGGCACTGCACCAGGCTGGTACTGAGTCATCAACTGCATTGGGTGCTGGCACACATCTCAGCCATTATTTCCACCAGGGCCTCACCTGAGGGGCTTTCTTGACTGATTGTAACAGGAGAGACCCCAGGGCATGTCATGCACAAAGCACACTCTCCCCCCGCTTCCCTGGGTGGCAGCCACAGCCACTGGCAAGGAGGGAGGGGTGGGGGTAGACAGTTGCCTCCTCCAACTCTAAGCAGCTCCAGTGTGCCCATCAGCTGGTGGGCCCATCGCTATCCAACTGTGATAGAGCAACGCGGCCTCTGGAGTCCTGCAAACTCAACCCTATAAATAACAACGTATGGTGGAAACATAGCCCATCTTCCTCTCTTATTTTCAACATGTTGGGGAGAGGACACGGTTCACAGAAGCCTAGGTTTGAACCCTGACTATGTGTAAGCCGACTCACTGACAGGCTTATGAGATAGTTGCCCTGGGTCTAGGGTTTCTGCTTCTTAATGACTGGGCCTAACACAATGAGCTCTTTGAATCACTGCAATGTTATTTCATCACTGACACTGATCTTCAATGTCAAACAAATGTGCCTCCTCATCGCACTTCCTCTTTATGTTCTGAGACCCCAGGAATCATCATTTCCGGGGGTTAACATGGTATGGAATGTTATCAGAAGGGAAATTTTGATACAAGAGGAATCAAAAGTCATTGTTTCTTTATGAAGGGAGGCTGTGTAAGGCAAGCGTACACTAGGACTGGGAGATATGTATCCACATTTCCGAGGCTAGCTCAGTTTCAGGAAAAAAGCGCTCCCTGCTATTAAAAATGTATCCTAAGAAATGGGTAGACATGCAAGCTGGGTTCTGTCTGCACCAAGGGCAAAACAATACAAGCTTTTGTCATTGAAACTCACGTCTTGTTTTGATTAGAAACTCCAGGGTCGTTAGAGATCAAAATGTTCTCAATCTCCTATCTCCTCTTTCACCCAAAGCTGAGGCCAGGTGCCACTGGCAAAAGGAAAATTTGCCAGGGAGGAGAGCTTATCTAATGACAAGGAATTTACTACGGGCCTGGAGACTGGGAATCCTTGTAAAGTAATAAGGTGAATGTTCCTCCTGGATTTACGGGAATGCGTGTTTAATTCACAGCCACCCATGGATAAAAGGAACCCTAACCAAAACCAAAGTATTGCTGGTTATGTTGTTGATCAGCGGGTCCCGGGCTTGATGTGGCCATTCACTCTTCTAAACACTTGTTAAAAACAACCGAGGCTGTCAGTGTAAATTGTGGACCATGCAGACAGGAGAAAAGACACCATCACCTGTGGCAGGTTTTCAAGTTCATTGACAATCAAGAATTCAGGAAGGCTTAGATGATGGAATGAATGTCAAGGTAGGCCCTTACATAAGTGAACTGAATGCAGCTGGGAATTTGCTAGACCTGACTGGATGATTTGCGCATTCCTGCCAATATTGCCAAACTTCTTACCAAAACAAAAGAGCCATGCGGATGAGTCCACCTTATCCCATATGTATGTCATGTATACGACACCACAGGCACCCTGATTCAGCATCCTTTCTATGAGGTGGTCTGTACTCAGGACAGCCTCACAGAGCCCAGCTAAAGCTGCTGTCATGGGGCCAGTTTAGGAACTCAAAATCAAGTTTTATGTCCTGCATTCAGAGCAGGGCCACCCAGGTTTCTCATAATTCTCCTTATTTTCCACGGTGTAAAATGAGGCCTTATCTTGATAGTTTTTTCTAAACTTGAACTCTAGGTCTGTCTTTTAAATATGAATCCATTAAAATCAGAAGTCACTGTTTAATTTAAAAAGTAAACAGAGTTAAGAACTTATTATTTAACTTTTGATAATCTAGACTGGGATATTGCAGGGTTGTTCACAGCTAGCTGTCATTGGACCAAATAGTGACACAGAATGAGGGACAAGTAAGAGGGTCAAACTTTAGACAATGGCTTTTAAAATGACAAAGGGCATTCAATCCCAGTACATTTCAAAAAGGTGATTGCTGGCTATTGGCTTCTTTAAGGAAAATAAGGTCAACTCACCTTGAAAATTTGCTGGGACCTTCACCATCTTCATCATCAAAGTCCATTCTGAAAAATCAAGATCACAAGTGAGCACTGATTATAGGCAGAACATTGTAACTGGTAACATGGGCTGCTGGCACATGGTGGGCTTTATTCAACCAGATTGCTGTCCAACAGTCCCAACCCTTGGCAGTGCTAAACAAAATGTCTCCATGTAGTCATTTAATGGGTTCAGGACAGGAAGAGGCAAAAGGAAAGGTTTTCAGTATAAGAACCATTAATTCTATGGCTGGGAACTTTTGCAAAAGTGTTTAAATATCAACTCATCCCCCCAAGGACCCTATACAGGATGCCAATGGATTGCTTAGGCTGTGCTGGAAAGTCGACATTCCATATCTCCCATCATCTTAGGGGGATACCTGCTCTCCTCCACATCATTTACTCCACATTGAGCTTCCTTTTTTTGTTACTTTATTCTATGGTATATTAATAGACTACAAAATCTCAAGGAATTTTGAAGACAGGAAGTTTTGAGGGTGATAAAGGAAGAATGAGGAAAAGAAGACATTACATAAATGGTTGTTGAGGGAAAATGGTTGTCTGGGACACAAACTACTCAAACTGGCTGTCTGCTTATTGAAATGCACCAAATAATGATTCAGATTCCTACCTTACTGGGCCTCTAAACATAAACATAAACCAAAAAGTCTACATAGATACTTGTTTAATTAATATCCCAAGCATCCCTTCTCAAAAAACCAAGCCTCTCTTAACGTCAATTAATATTGCCTGTGCAGATGTGAGGGCAGAGATGGGGCTGACCTGGTATAAAGTGTACCCAGAGTCACTGGGGAACAAAATGAGAAGTAATGCAGATGTCTTGGCTCTCCTGGACATCCAGGGTGAGTGAGGTTCCTGGGGAAAGAATGCCTCACAGCCCCCACATTCGCCTTCTTACTCTTGGTGGGACTGGAAGGATGGGGTGAAACACAGTTCTCACAGAGTTCAAGCAGAAGGGAAGCCAGTCTTCCCGGCAGCCAGAAGGAGAAGCTCCTTGTCTGAGCAGCTTGGTATAAGAACAGAGTGTGTGCTGCTGGCCTCAAAGAGAGGGTACCACCCTACCCCAGGCTTTAAGGGCAAGTCTTCAACAGTGGGTAACCTACGAAGGGACAGGATACCTAGGCCACCAGGAAACAGCCAGCTTGTGAACAAAGAGCCATCCCTGCAACAAGCACACCCAAGAGGCCCCTAACGAGACAAATCAGCTTCTCCAGGCTTTTGAGGAACTTGTGGGACTGGGATCAGATGGGGCAAAGGAGTACTTTTTTTCTTCTTAAAAATATCTTTTGTTTGCTTTTGTTTTGTTTTATGTGCAGTGTGGCCAGAGTTCTAATCTGGGCATCACCTTGCTCAGGATGACCTGAAGGGGTTCCCTGCCAAGGTGGACACAACCTCAGACACAAAGGTTGCACTAGCTGCTAAGGAAAGAATAAAAGGAATTAGAGAAAATGACACTAACTTAACAAAAATACCTATGCACAAAGACAAGTGGGGTGGGGAAGAAAAACAATGAGAAAGGGAAAGAACAGTTAAAAGACCATATACACACCACTAGGGCAAAAGACACGTCCTCCCCACAATGCAGTTTGTGAAGCCAGACACCAGCAGCCGTGGCAGAGTTGTCTATGTGTGAACAAACAGGGGCTGAATACATAACTTTCTAAATGAAGCAGTGCTGTCAATATTCTGCATAACTACTAAGCCATCACCTCATCCTTCCTGAAAATTACATTAGGAAGCTACCACCAAAAATAGTGCTACCAAAGCCTTTTGGTATTCTGCTGAGCCGCGGAGCCACACTGCCACCCAGTGTTCATTATGGGAAATAGCGGTTTTGCGGCCAACATGAAGATTTCTTAACATCCTTGTGCTGTCAAAAACAATTCAGGGTTAAGAAAAAGAAATCACGTTTTCAAACTTCCAATGAATTCATGCTGCATTTAACAAAACCTCAGGTGGGTGTGAGATGTGGATTTATCTCCAAAATGCATTTTAGCTCAAACTGATGTGAGTGTGATAACTAGGCGTCAATCGGCAAGATGCAATTTATTAGTCGGCCCTCTTCCTCCTCAGCCTGCACAGTCTTTTGGGTTTTAGGGTGTCAAACCGTCCAGGTTTTTCCAGGACTGAGGGGATTCCCAGGATACAGGGCTCCAGTGCTAAAACTGCAATGGTTGGTCACCTGGTTATAGCAAAGACAGCTCTGTTTTTTACCAGGATCCTCCAGGAACAGAATAAGGGAGACGTGGGCCATGTGGTCAAGGGCCCCAGCTTAGTCCAGGTCAGCTGAGGCTCCATCACACAGAGGGTATAAGGCAGGGATAAACAGCCTTGCTCTGAGGCCAAAGTTCTCTGAAATCTGCAGGGACGTTGGGAACCAGGATTCGTCTACGAAAAATCAGGGACCAAGAAACCGTACCTCCCCACCTCTGCATGTATGTGATCACTCGTGTACCACAAATAGATTTAGTAATTCAGAAAAGCATAAAGTAGGGTAGAACCCAAGAGTTAAATCAGGACACAAACGATTGCTCAAATCCTCAGGATAACTCACCTGTCCCCAACACAATCTCCCCTCTCATACAGGAGAGGAAGCGTACAGAACACAGAAAAACGCAACTCCCGGTGGCACAAAGGACCTTTCAGAGCAACGCTTGCCCAGACGCTGGCTTTGTGTCTCCTGCCACCGCTTTCATTTCTCCACTTTAAATACAACCACGATCAGCCATGCTTCTTTCTTTTGCTATAAAAAGCCTAAGTAAATCATCCTTCGCTTTATGTCTTTTATGTATCTCTATTATAATAAAGTATCTGGGTAATAAGAAAGAGAGATCAAAATATGACTTTAAGTCCTATTGTATTCACTTTAAGGAATTCAGTACAATGAGTGGATGATATAAGAGCTCTCCAAAGGTGGGGTGAGAATGCTTTCTGCCTCATTTTCCTGTTAACGAGCATGAGTTCTCACGTTGATAAAAGGCTGTGAAAGGCATTTCTGAGCTTGCACTAATCAGGAGTGAGCAATGTGAACCTTCCTACCAGTGGCTGTGCACTAATAACAATGCACCATCAAATACAACTCATGAAGGAGAAGACACTTACACTCTCATCAGAAAGGACAAAAGGCCCTGGCGGCGGGGCCAGGTGGAAGGAGCGACCCTGGGCCAGCCTGAAGCTTCTGCCAACCAAAGGGGAAGTGGCACAGGTGCTGCCAACAGTCCTCCTCAGAGCCCTGCCAGGGGCTACCTGGCTCTGGTGAATCTGACTTCTATCAGGGTCTCCTTTGTACTTAGGCAGTGAAATGTTTAGGTCATGGTCAAAGACATGTTATCAAGAGGTTCTAGAACAGCACTGGCCTCCAGCACAGAATTTCAGCAAAACATGTAAAAATGTCAGACGCATGAATTCCTTTGGAAACAACAGTGTAAAAATGGAGAGTTCTTTGCGTAGACACGGAGGATAAATCCTTTGTAAGTCATGGGGCCCAGCAAAAAGAACCAGGGCTGGCTTGCTCCCTCCCTTGAAGTGGAAAAGGGAGCAGGCACGTGGACCCCACAACTGAGGATGTTGTTGTTATTATTATTGTCTAGGACAAGTATCCTAGAAAAGAGCACGCTGGTTGATTTGCCTTCAAGGAGATCAAAGCGTCGGGATCCTTGGGACGGTGCCCGTGCCCTCACTTTCGGGTGGTGTGTCATCAGTGGCTGTTCATTCTCTTTTATCTCTATTTCTTCTCTTGATGTTTTACTTCCTATAAGTGGACCTGGACTCTGAGCTCTGCCTCCAATGCCATGGGGTTTGTGGGTATGGGCGTGTGGGGTGGGGTGTGTGTGTGAGAGAGAGAGAGGAAGACAGAAGTAACACATCCATGTGTTTCTAACAGGTCTTTCATCAGCTCCAGGAACAATCAGAAATCAGGGTCTGAACGCCAGGCCAGGGTCAGAAACACCAAGGTTCAAAGAAGGAAGGAGCCTCAGCTCACTTGGCCCAGGCCCTTGCAGAGCACAGACCCAACACACCTGCTGCAGGAGGGGTGGAGGAGCTCCGGCAGGAACTGGAAGACAAGCACCCAGTGCAGAGAGGGTTCCTTGTCCTGGGAATACTGGGCTGGGCCTGGGTATCTGTGCAGCACTTGGCCCTGACCCAGCCCACCCAACCTCATCAAAGACTCCTGTGTTGGCCTCATCTTAAAAAGAACTTGGGCTAGCAATGGGCCTTTGTCCCCAGGGAATGAAAGTCAGAGTACACATACACTAATTTTAAAAGACGTGAAATTTTTTTTAAAACCAGTTAAGTTGCTATGTTGACAGCACATGCCTTGTTCCTTTAGCGACTCAGATTCCCAAGTTTCTGCGCCTTGTTAGCAAGAGTAGCTAGTTAAAATAGGATGGCTGTGTTTGAAGGAAGCCCCAGAGGCCAGCCGCATCATTTCTTACAAAGTTAATTTGAGTTTTGCCCCAGGCACCCACACAGCTCCTTATAGCTCAGCTCACTCTGTTGGAAAGACTATGGCAGCTGCAGAGAGAGACCTGGCCGCATCAGCTCCACGCCCGTGAATCAGGGCATCTCTGGTCAAACCACTGAGCCCAGTTTCTCAGGATTTTTTAACCCTCTCAATAATCGTAAAAATCTTGCGTCCTCCTTTAATAACTGTACTACCCAAACAGGCTTTTTACAATCTACATTATAATGAATATGCATTTTCAAACTACCCCCACTCTATCCCAGATTTTGACAGAGAGCTGTCCTCACTGCCCTTAAGAATCTCATTGCTTTGGAGGAAATTCTCAGGTTTAAAACGACCATTAAAACATGGACCCACGCTGGCCTTGGTGTAATGTGACAGTGGCAATGCTGAGGAGCCATGTGTGATCAGAAATTGCATTCAAAGTAAAAATGGATTCCAATTCCTGAGAAACCTTGTTGATCAGATATTGCATTGAAAATAAAATTGATTCAATGGGGAAACGAAGTTAGGTGATACAGTGGGTCTGAAACAGTCAGTTATGTTTTCCTATAGGGATATTGTTTGTTCTTCAGATCTATGTACAGCTACAAACAGATACCTCATAAGGAGATGGGGTTTTTGGTTCCATCTGCTAAGACTGATGATCTTTCTGGTCCTATTAGGACCAGCACAGTCAACAGTATTTATCACTATTACCTACGTACCTTAAAAGCAGCATGCAATGCAAGCCGCCTGGCCTTTACGTGCTGGGCTTTACCTGGTTCTTTAGAAAGGAGTTCCTGCAAACCACCTACCAAAGACGGGCAGCCTGAGGAAAGGACGAGAAGGTACCAGGGTGGATCCATCCTCTGCAGCCCCAGGGGCTGGAGCTCTGCTGGGCAGTGCTGCTCTCTGGCTTGTTGGGGGTGGGCAGGGATAATGGGTGAGACCCCTCCCTGCAGAAAGATGGTCTGAGCAAGGCCCGGCAGGATCACAAAGCAAATTCTCACCACAAGGACAAGCAAACAGAAGTCCCCAGCTGGGTGCCGAGGCCCAAAACACTTAAGAGGCAAATCATGTGCGTATTTAGGGATCTTGCAAAATCTAAACAGGATGGAAACTGCTGAGCTTTACAGGACGGGGAGAAACAATATTTTCCTAACAATATTTTCCTTATGTGTTGCTCAACACGTCCTGGAAACACTGAGGTTGCTTACCCAGAACGCCGCTTTCCTCCACGCGCAGGCATGGCCCCCGCCATCCTCACCTGTCCAGTGGCCGCCATGGGGGCAACGGGCAACGTCACCGATCCAGGTATGTCTGAAGCCATTTCTGGAATTCAGCAAACATGAGAGGTTTTATCAATGCCAGAAAAGCCTAGTAATAAATCAGATGGTTGCCGTGCAGTACCAAAAGCACCACCTGGGAGGAAAGCCCGAGGACCGGGTCCTGGGGGCCACTCTGCCCATCACCCTCTCTCTGGGTTCTGTCTTTCTTCCCTGGAAAACAATGTCTCTGGGCCAAAAAAAAAAAAAAAAAAACTAGTTGCCATGGAATTGATTCCGACTCATGGTGACCCCATGTATGTCAGAGTAGAACTGCACGGCATAGGGTTTTCAAGGCTAGGACCTATTGGAAGCAGATTGCCAGGCCTTTTTTCTGAGGCACCTGAGTGGATCTGAACCTCCAACCTTTTGGCTGGTAACTGAGCACTTAACCATTTGCACTGTCCGGGGACTCCTGTCTTCAGGGAGTACTCCTATATTTAGTGCTTGAAACAGTGACTAAAAAGAACGCAGTTTAGCAGCCTTCATAAGGAACTTGTGTCTCCTATTCACCTGGAGAGAGGTAAGACATCCAGGAATCCAAGCAGCATGACCAAAGCCTGAGAGGAAAGAGCTAGTGCTGGTTCCTATCAGTGACCCAGATGGAGCACACTAACTCACTGAGAGTCAGTCCCCTGTGGCAGCATTGGCTGATGGCTTACTCTCTATATGGAATCAGAACCATTGGAAGTCTGAGCCCCACTTGGCCCCGCCATCTACTCGCGATAAGGACCAAGAGGTCCAGATGTGTTAAAAGCACGGCTTCAGGCCGCACACTGAGCCAGTGACCATGCCAGTCCAGGCCTTCCCAGGAATAAATACTAATTTAAAGAATAAGAAGGGCTGGCATTAGATGAAAGTACCCTTTTTGAGTATCTCTGTCAAAACCTATGATTTCTTAATAAGCTAGACCCTCTGGGAAGCCCATTAAGGCAATGTTAAGCAGCCCTAATTTCAAAGCAACCACACAGTTAAAAAGTTTATCCTTCTCACTTTCTGGAAGGTTCATAAATTCAGACCATTAAATGGCAAGATAAATATTTCAAGCAGCATCTCGGATTCTGTTTATTGTTCTTGGAAATGACTTCCACAGTGTTTGCTTTTATTAGCCCAACTCCTACCCGAGGAAGAAGAGAAGCAACAGTCTACAAAAACATATTTCAAAAAGACACTTAGGGATGCGTAGGGGAATCTGAGCCCTTGTTGGTGGAGTGACATTGGTGGCACACACACGGTGTGGGTCACTGCTCTTTGTCATCTGACAGTTGACACACAATCATGTCCAAAGACATCATGTTTAATAAACACACCCTAAGGTCAACTTGGAAACCCTGGTGTGGCTAAGAGCTATGGCTGCTAAGCAAAAGGTTGGCAGTTCAAATGTACCACGTGCTCCTTGGAAACCCTATGGGGCCATTCTATTCTCTCCTATGGGGCCACTATGAGTTGGAATTGACTTGACAGCAATGGGTTTGGTTTGTTTTTTTTGGTAATGTAAACTTGAACTATTCCACTCAAAACTTTTGAAGAAGAATTTTACAAGATATATAAAATCTTAACTTAGTTATTCTGTAAAGTTCACAAAAATTTAAGAACTTTTTTTTTAAAAACCAACATATACACTGAAAAGTAGTCAAGAAAAAAACTCCTTTCTTAAGTCATCCTCTCCCTTTAGACAAATTACTGTACTGGGTTTGTGACCAGCTAGATAATACTAATAGCGATGATCTAACAACCTTTTTATCTGCCTGCTTCTGATAAGAAATTTACATTTTTTCTGAAATGAAAGCTAAAGCACATTAAGCCCATTAAGTCCCAAAACTGAAGGGTAGATTCACTGCTAAAGCAAACGTGGGTGAAAATGAAAGTTACCATTTTTTAAAACAAGTTCCACAGAACAGTAGTCCCTCAAGGTGCCCCCCAAAAAGGGGGTTCCATGGTCAAACCAGTTTGGGAAGAGGTATGCACTTATTCCCCTTCTTGGAGATTCAAACATCCATTAAAAATACACGGAGAAGCTTGTTTAACTTTGATTAACCCAGCATATCATAAACGTCTCTAATTGTGGAAACTTACAAAATTTATTAAACTTTTCCAAATTTATTAGCACAGCTAGTGCTCTACAGAACACCAGTTTAAGTACTTTAAAGCCAAATACCTCACTCCTGCCTTTGAGGTAAAGAAATTTCAGGCAGGATCTTAGCCATCATCTGCAAATCTAGAAAGGTCCATCCCTTCCTGTAACCCAATTCCCTGCCAGCTCAGAGGTGGGGGGCTTGGGGAGGGGGGGAGTGGGGAACGGAAATCAATATGTAGTTTGAAAAAAAGCATATGCATCAAATTTTATTTTGGGAAAACAAAAACAATCCCAGTTATTTCTGTGATACAAGTTACAGAAAGCAAAACTCCACAAAATCTCAGCTGTTGGGGAGCAAATGTTGAGGAATAGTCAAAATCTAAACCCTTCCATAGAGAGATGAGGGAAGCAGGGCCCAGAGAGGGTAAGGTACTTGCACAGGGGCCACCAGCGAGGCAGCCATCAGGCTGTCCAGTCTTCCTGTCACATCAGCATCTCTGCTCCCCTGGCTGTTCTCCTGGATAAGTTTCGTCTGCTCAGCAAAAGGGCCAGCTTTGTAGGGGCAGGCCCACAACCAGCCTGCCTCTCACAGATCCCACTGTGTGTATCCCAGTGTCCTCCACACTTGGTGGAAGATACCATACTTGTCGACAGGTGGACGAAGCTGCCTTCTACCTGGGGAAATTTTACACTTAATGAAGGTGATGTGGCAGGCAGCTATGCACAGAGATAGCTACATGTTTGCATGTGCAATGCACATGTCCTAATGCCAATGCACTGGGGAAAGGGGAGGGGAGTGAGGGAGCTTAATATACAAAGGTGTCACCACAATTTCAAAAGGAGAGGCTCACACACATTTCCTGCAAAGGGGACTAAAGAAGCAAGAACAGAAAGATGGTGGTTCATCTTCTCTAGTATCATCACAAAGCATTTCTTACGAAGGCCTGACTCATTCTAGTTCCATTGCTTCTTTCATAAACTGCATTTGTATACCTTGTGTCCATTTCTCTACTAAGATCCAGAGTGTCATATCTATTTGCATGATCTCTTTTTATGATAAAGAAATTTGACAACATTTTTTTCCAATCTGTCACTTCCTTCTCGTGGTGAAAAAAAATTTTTATACTAAAGTTTTAAGAAGTGGAGTTTTAAGGAGATGAGCTCAATTGACCCAACCCCATTTATTCAGGATTTCTTCCTTTCCCCATAAGTTTTATGATGCACCCTCTACCCTATATTTGCTCATAGAAAAATTATCTGTTTCTAGACTTATCTATTTCTTTGTCGATTATCTAGTTATCTATTCTTGCTCTAGTACTGCACTATTATAACATACTTACTAGTGCAAGCTTCTCTCACTTTTCATAACTGTCTTTTTCTTCTTCCTAGTTTATTCTTCCATTGCAATTGTAGAGTAATGTGATTAAGATATAAAATGTAACCTCAAATTTGGGAATTAATTGTATTACCTTGAACCTACAAATTAATTCTGGGGAAAACTGACATTTTTACAATGTTAGAATTTTCAATCAAGAATTGACATATGCTTATAATTCACTTGTTGCTGTTAGGAGCTGTTGAGTTGGTTCCAACTCACAGTGATCCTATGCACAACAGAACAAAACACTGCCCAGTCCTGTGCCATCCTCACAATCGTTGTTATGCTTGAGCCCACTGTTGCAGCCACTGTGTCAGTCCATCTCATTGAGGTCTTCCTCTTTTCACTGACCCTCCACTTTACCAAGCATGATATTTTTTAGCTCAGTAGTTTTTCATTTTCATCACACAGGTCTCCAACGTTTCTCATTCGGTTTATTTCTAGGTATTTTGTATTGTTGTTATGATGTATTATTGTGTTGTGTGTTATTATCATTGCTACTTGTGTGAATGATATTTTCTTTCCCAGTTTATTGTCCAACTAGTTAGTTGCTATGAAGACAACTGAACTGCAACAACTCTGTCAAAACTAATTTCAACTGACCGGACTGGCGGCTACAGTAGGTGTTGCCCTCCCCTCCCCCTCACTGTTATGGGTATTATCCTTTCAAAATATACATTCCTGGTTAGAGAGTTTCACAGGTCATTATCATGTTTCCTGACATTTCATCAAATTCTTTCATTTGTTCTAATACCTTTCCCTTGATTCTTTTAAATTTCCTATTTACAAATCTTATCGACTGCAAATAATGATACTTTTTACTCCTTTTGAATGGTTAAATATTTAATTTGTTTTTCATGTCTTACTTCAGAGGCCAGAACTTCCACACAATATTCATAATAATGACCTAAAATGAGGTAAGAAAAGACCATGGGTCTTAGCAGTTGGACACACTTGATTTTAAATCCCTACTCAAACACTCCCTAGCTATGAGAATGACTGCCAGCCCAAGTTACAGTGTCGTCCATGGAATGTTGATAATATCCACCTTGAAGGTTCATTTTCAGAGTTAAGGATAATATAAGCGAAGAGCATAGCACAGTGCCTGGAAAAGCATAAACACTCAAACTATGATAATTAAAATTATCATAATTATGGTGATGGTAAGCAACCTTGTTTGGTCCTTGAATTTAGCTGCAATGAGCTGCTGGTTTAAGGCAGACATTCCTTACGATGTCAAGGAAATCTGCTGCTATTATTACTTTTTAAAGTTTATTTAAGGAATGGCTGTCTCATTTTTATCAAATGTGGTTTTGGTAACCGTCATGGATTGAATTGTGTCCCCCAAAAATATGTGTATCAATTTCACTAGGCCATGATTTCCAGTATTGTGTGACTGTCCACCATTTTGTCATCTGATGTGATTTTCCTATGTGTTGTAAATCCTATCTCTATGATGTTAACGAGATGGGATTAGTGGCATTTATGTTTATGAGGCAGGACTCAATCTACAAGATTAGATTATGTCTTAAACCAATCTCTTTTGAGATATGAAAGAGAGAAGCGAGCAGAGAGACACGCGGACCTCATACCACCAAGAACAAGAACCAGGTGAATAAGGCGTCCTTTGGACCCAGGGTCTCTGCGCTGAGAAGCTCCTGGACCAGGGAAGATTGATGACAAGGACCTTCCCCCAGAGCCAAAAAGGAAAGCCCTCCCCTGGAGATGGCACTCTGATTTTGGACTTCTAGCCTCCGAGACTGTGAGAGAATAAATTTCTCTTTGTTAAAGCCATCCACTTGTGGTATTTCTGTTATAGCAGCACTAGGTAACTAAAACAGTGTTTTATATACCAAATAAATCAAATGGAAAATGCAATCAATGAAACCTAAATTCACTTTAAAAGTTAAATATTTTATCAAATGTCTCTTAGGAACGACCCTTAACAAATTGAAACAAAAGTAAAAAACAGGTCTCTCTCCTCTATAATCTACGTCCATATCCACCAATTTGATCAGCTGTTGACCTTCCCTGGAAAAGTGACAACATGCCTCACAAATCGGGCAACTTTTGTATATGACTCAAGTATAAGCAAAGCTCTGGGTCACCCCAAAAGTGCCTCCACTCAGGGAAAGTGGCTAGAGGAAGTCACTCGCTGGGTGGAGGTGAGGGTTTCCAAAGGCAGGGCCTGGCATACAGTGGAGCAGAGAAGGCTACATGTTTAGACGGAAAGTAGCTCTGGCCCTGTGAGCATGTTGTGGATTTGCTCTAGGATTTCTGTATTGCACTCAGAAGGGAAGCAAAGGGGAACCTGACTGCGGCACTGTACAGAGGAAACCACACCACAGATATCACAGATATCTACATGGTGACCATGTGTCCACAGTCACACCCTGAGGCTAGGTGTGTACATGGGTACAGCTTTTCTGGAGGACAACTCAGCTGTGTATATCAAGAGACCTTAAAATACTTATGCCTCACAAGAGGATCCTAGCGGGTGGGAGGTGTATGTATGTATCTACAGTTTGTTATACGCACAGAAAAAAGACTGGAAGGTGGACAGAAGTCCATCAATGTGTTAACCTTGGCTATTTCTGTTCTGGGCTTAGAGGTGTGTTATATTCTCCTAAAAGCTCTTTTTGTCTTTAGAATATTCTAGTTTTTTTTTTTTTTAATGTGTTAATGATCACAAAAAGAATAATAAATATTTTCAAAGAGTTCCTTGTGGAAGATAAAGTAGAAAGCATATATAGCTGGAGAACTAGAAGCAAGGGATGAATGAGACGGAAACAAAGGAAAGGAAAACCCTGTTTAATAACCTGAGTATCCAACAATGGAATGCACTGGCTTAATAATCATGGTAAGACTTTGTCTAAACTAAGATTTGTATTGGGTGCTAACTGTGATCCCAGCACTCCACCATGTGTTTCATGTGTGCTTTACATCCACCCTATGAGGCAGGCATAACATCATCCCATTTACAAAGGAACTTGGGCAGAGAAAGGTCAGTGACACTCCAGCCACAGGACCAGTGAAGTTTTACGGCGTACTCTAACACATTTAGCCACTGTGATGGTTATGTTATGCGTCAACTTGTCTAGGCCATGATTCTCAGCATTGTGTAATTGTCCTCCATTTTGTGATCGGATGTAATTGTCCTCCATTTTGTGGTATTGTGTAATTATCCTCCAGTTTATGTGTTGTAAATCTTAGACCTCTATATGTTAATGAGGCAGATTGGTGTGGGGTGTATATTGAGTCACTCCCTTACTAAAAGGCGTGACTCAAGACACACCCTTACTCAAGTCACATCCTTATGCAAATATCTGATGTAAGGGGCGTATCCTTAAGGCTGTGACCTACATCCAACATATATGGATGCTCTGGTAAAGCTCACTCTTGCTCTGTATCCCACATCCAGCTCATCATCATCTGACCTCTGGTTCTTGGGACTTGAGCCAGCAGGCTGCCGTCTGACCTGCCGATTCTGGGATTCACCAGCTTCCAGCAGCCTCTGCAGCCGTGTGAGCCAGCAGCCTGCCATCTGACCTGCTCATTCTGGGATTTGTCGGCCTCTATAGCCTTGGGGGCCAGCAGCCTGTTGTATGACCTACCAATTTGGGATTCATCAGCCTCTGCAACCACATGAGTCAGGAGAAGCCTCCAGCCTAACACCTGACCCACGAATTTGGGACTTGCCAGCCTTCACAACCATGTGAGCCATTTCCTTGAGACAAATCTATATATGTATCTATCTATGTATCTACCTACTTACCTAGCTACCTACCTATCTATCCATTCTCACCCCTCACTTAGCGACACGGTTAAGTTCCAAAGACCAGGCCATTAAGCAAAAATTGATGTTATGCAAACATGGAGGATGACCACACTGGATCACAAAATGCAGCATGACCACATCATTATATAACTGCCAGATTACATCGTTATATAACTGCCAAACCACTGAGAATCACAGCCCAGCTAAGCTGACAAATAACCTTAACCATCACAGCCAATGTTACTCTCACCTTGGCACCTTGGCGTTCGTTACTGCCAGACATGCGTTATTAATGCACAAAATAGTCGGATAGACTTTTTCACTATTGTCGTAAATGCAAAATGTCACATAATGAGATTGCTGATAAGTGAGTAGGTGTATATATGTATACATATATATATATATACACATATGTGTGTGTGTGTATATATATATATGTGTGCATTTATATATATGCTTCATTGGTTTGGCTTCTCTAGAGAACCCAGCCTAAGACAGCCACTCCGCTGTGGGGCCCTCTTAAGAACTAGCTCTTCACACCCATGGTGTTCAGGCAGAAGCTGGGTGGCCTACATGGTTCCTCCCCAGGGGAGTCGTCCTAATGCCGAGGTTTATATCACCAGCCCAGGTGGAAGCTGTGTAGCACACAGGAAATGCTCATGCTTCGGGGTCACTTTTATCCAGCTATGGGGTCATGGGCAAACTATACAATCTCTCTCATCCTTAGACTGCTCATTTATAAACTAAGAAGAATACCTACATCACAGGGTTATTGTGAGGATTAAAGAAGGTAGCTCATTTAAGATGCTGGCACAGTGCTGAGCAAAAGTAATTTTCCTTCTCCTTTTTTACTTCCCCCCAAGAAAAGAATGTCTTTCAAAGGAGACAGTTTATACATACATATATACATACATACAAATATATATATCGTTGTTGTCTTGTGCTGTCAAGTCAAGTCCAACTCATGGCGACCCCATGTGTTAACAGAGTAGAACTGCTCCATAAGGTTTTCTTGGCTGTAATATTTACGGAAGCAGATCACCAGGCCTTTCTTCCACGGTACCACGGGGTGGGTTCTAACTGCCAAGCACAAACTGTTTGAGGTCACCCAGGGACCTCTGTGTTTATGTGTGTGTGTGTGTGTGTGTGTGTGTGTGTGTGTGTGTGTGTGTGTACGCCCCTGAGCAAATAACCTCTCTGTGTCTCACTTCTTTATCTAAAATGGGGATAATAATAGTATGTACCTCATGGTTGTTATGAGGATTCGAGATTAATTGTAAAGCATGTAGAACAGTGGTGCCTGGTACACAGTAAACACATAAATGTGTTTGTTAAATTAACACCCACAGATACTAATACAACTTACAATCATTTCTTCCTGTAAGGAATTAAGTCACTTTGATGATTTTATTTTTATGGTCCTGTATCTCACAGAAGTGCAGGAAAGGGAATGACAGGCACAGGAGAGGGATGTGGCTGTACATTCCTCAGTACCCTCTACTCCTAAAACATTCACCTTGGTGATGCTGTTGAAAACGGATGCAGAGGGATTGGCACCAACATGGGCAGCCTGAGAGGGGTTCTCTCTATGCCACCTCATGCTGCCTCACTATGCAGAGTGCTGCCTTTAAACTGGCTAGCAGCCCCCCTTTATCACAGGGCTGGATTCAGCGGACAAGCTCTGGGCCCTCCCTAGCGCAGAGCCGGGTCCCGAGTTGTGTGCCTCCGTCCACCTCTACTCCACCCAGCAAGCTGCCTTGCTCTCCCCACTCCTCTGTCTCCAACTCATGTTTTCTCAGGACTTCAACCCAACTCCCCACCTTGAACCTGACAAACGCACAGCTTCTCCCTTACTGATGACATGTTCTTACCCCGACGAGAGCTTCACCCACGTGGAGAAGAGTGTGCCGGCACCCTCACAGCCCTGGGGACCCCACAGCCCACCCGGCCCTTAGGAGTGACCCAGGCCAGCAAGTGACCCCAGGAGAAAATGTCCCTCACTCTCTACTCCAGCTCCCCTGTGGGCAACCCAAGCAGAGACTGGCACAAAGTTCAACTGAAAGAAGACAAAAGACATGACCTCGGTTTTCCCATGCAGTTGAGGGTTTACCACATTTAAAGAGGAAAGAGGCCTGGTGCAGCACTGAAAGAGAAATGCATTCCACAGACGAGAACACTACCACACACCAAAATTCAGATCAATCGTAAAAATGGATGCAGACTTTTTAATTGTACAAGTATGCAACCGTGACAAAGGTTTCTGCTCCCTTCATGGAGCAAAACTCCACGAAAGAGCTTTCTCTCCTCACAGCCTTCACTTCCCACCTCCCTGTCACCCCACTGGAGAGCTGCCTTCATCACTAGGCCACCACCCTATAAAGGCAGATGGTCACTCCTTGGCCCCCAACCTTCTCTGTGGACATGGTTCCCCAGTCTCTCATCTCAAACTCATGAACACTCTCTGGGTTTCCAGGAGCCACATCCCCTCACCTCCTGCCTCATGGGTCCCTCCTTCTCAGTCTCTTTTGCTGGCTCCTCTTCCTCTACGAGACCTCAGCCTTCTTGGGTAGCTTCCTTCCTCTCTTCTCTACCCTTTTGTCTCCCCACATGATCTTATCCAGGTGTTTGACATGGATGCCAATGCTTTGCTGATTCCCAAATTCAGCCATCAAGCTCTGCTGTAACCTCCTAAGGTCTCCCATCTCCTGGGCTCTGACCCTGCCCCACCTCAGGAGCACCCCACTGCTCTCCTTGCATCTACTCTCCCCTTCCATTCCTTCCCCACACAGCAAATCTGGTCAGGACGGCCCTTGCTTATATCCTTTAATGGCTCCTCTGTGCTAAATGGCGTCTCTGTTCTCTTAGCACAAACAGCAAGCACCCTGCCATGACCAACCAGGCCCTGCATGGCTGGGTCACTGCCCAACCCTCCTGCCCACCTCTCCAGCTCCAGCCACATGGCCCAGTCAGTTCCTGAACACACCATGTTCCCTCCTACCTCAGGGCCTTTGCACATGCTATGCCCTCTGTCAACAGCACTCTCTTCCCTCTCTTCACCTAGTTAACTCCTAATTACTTTTAGATTCAACTCATACATCACTTTCTCAACAAAGCCTGTTCCTGACCAACCTACTACCCAAGTGATTCATTCTTATTATACTTGTACCTGTCCTATGAATGGATGAAGGTCACAGTAGTCCAGGTGAAAGATGATACGGGTCTGAATAAAGGCAATGACGTGAGAGTGAAGCAGCGAGAAGGGAGCTCAGAAGGTGAAGAGATGATGTCACTGCCTCAAAATACACACTGTGTCAGCTTCATACCCAAAAAGGGAAGATTCTAAAAAACCCTGGTCACCTGATCCTCCTACACTGAGTCTCATGGGACAGGCATTTTCGGGAACAGGAAGAAAAGTACAGATGGGCTGGCTGCATATTCACCTCCATCATGCCACACATGCTTGATACATGGGATTTCTGCAGCAAGGCAGAGGTACAACCATTCACGCCTTCCTCCATCCACTTACTCAGAGGGCCCAGCACTCAGCAGGAGTCTGGTTCCAGTTCTGGCTCCTTCAACACCTGATCCTCAGTTTCTCCATCTACTCTCCATCTGAGAAATGGGGTTAGTCAGGCCATTACTTCCTTCTGCAGAGGTTGCTGTTTCAATTCTAAGAGGCATGTGCAAAGCTCATGTTTTGAGCCAGGGGCTGTGCTAGAAGCTGAACAATGGTCAGAGATGAAAGGGGCCTGCTTCTGGCTTCTGAAAAGTCCAGTCTTGAGTGGGATGGAGGCACGCAGCCAGGCAATTTCATACTGAGAGATGCGTGCCAGGAGACAGGACTAGGCACCGGGTTGTGGGAACGGCCTGGGGGATCCGAGGCTTCCGGGAGGAGGCCACCCCGTGCTAACCTGGTCACAGACTGCGGAAATGCTTCGGGAGCAATGAAGCTCTATATAAATGATGCGCTTTTCCTAAATGTATTCCTTGGGTTGCTGCAGAATTTCTACGCACACGCATTCATCCTCCCCTTGAGGGACATACTCTTATTCACTTCCAGTCACAAGGGCTTTCTGGCCTTTTACCCCAAGAGCAACTACCGACAAGATGTAGAATGAATGCCCCCTCCTCAAATGCAATCTTCCCATAAAGGTCTCTGCTCAGGGTCCCTGATCATAACCAATTCCAAGTGCAAAAACTAGCAGAAATACCTTTCTTTACAGCAATCTGACCCCAAACGCAAATATCCCCACAGGAACTGTGTTTCCCATGACACACATGGGTGAAATGAATGCCTGCCCGCTCTCAGACAAAGTTACAGTGAGGTGTGGAGCTTGTTATAAATTGTTTTAAAATCAGCACAAGCTAAAAATTTTGAAAGCTTACCAGTACAACACGAAAAAAATCTATCTGGCCTATGATGCAGTATCTAGATACTGACTATTTCACATTTCAAATGCAGACATATTGTGTAGAATTTCCATGATACAGTACAGGAAGCAATAACCAGGAAAAATGTAAAACTTGAGAACATTACAGATGAAAGGAACATGAGGAATGAAAAAAAGACACCCTCCCACACACTGTTTTATCTGAACCTAAATAAGAAAAATATCCCTTGATCTTCACATTGGAAAAAAAAATTAATCACATGCCGACTTTCACAATACAACAACAAAATATTTTCATGATCGCTGAAATCAATGAAAAACCAAAAGACTCTCTCTATGGGTGGTGGGGGAGCAAGGGGCGGCAGCTCACCAAAGAAAAACATTCTCTTCAATATTCATCTCTCTTAGAACAATTCTTTTCACAGAAAGGACATCAAATATCACAGCCCTACCTTTTCAGAGGGATTAAACAAAGATCTTTCTTCCTTGTGGCCAACACCTTCTTGGGAGAATCTGTTATCCGTGCAGAGGAAATGTCAGAAACCTCTGGGAGGAAACTAGCTGCATTTGTATTCTGCTCAGAAAATGTCATCACAGATCTGTTTACCTTAACTGTGGACCATGATTCAGCGGTGACAACTGTCTTGCATACTGATCAATTTATTTGCAGCAAAATTTCTAGCATTAACTGCTTAGGTTCTGAAAAAAAGAAAACGGTTCCTTGGATTGCTTGTGCCACCATAACAGATGCACATTCGAAACATCTAGATTGTTATCAATTTAGTGATAACCACTTCAGTGAGACACTATAAAGGATTCTTCCTCAAGTACAAGCGAGGGAGGGTCCCTCCCACTTCTGGAAGGAAGGCCTGCACACGATTCCCAAAGGTCCTCCGTAGGGTCGGGTTTCTGTAGTACAACGTACAGAAAAATCATCAGACCGGGAGTCGGGTTTCAGGCCACCAGGTCCTTGCTAGGCTTTAGCCAGCAGTGTGAGCCTCTGTAAGACATCCCTTACCTGAAGGCAGGCTGGGCCAGGGGCTCTGCAACAGGGCAGGAAGTGGCAGAATGGGAAAAACATGGCTAATGGACCCAGAAGGAGGAAGACGCCAGTTCCTGCCTCCCCCAGCTGGTGCCTCCAGCCTAGACACAGCCCTGGCTGTGTACCTGAGCCACTCCTCAGCAGGCAGGCAGGTGCTGACTGTAGGGAACAGGAACTAGTCCCAGGGCAGCCTGGTGAGATGCCCTCCTGCCTTGGCCAACAATGCTGGCTTAGCAGAGCCCTGGTTCCCTAGGACCCACTGGGCACTCTGGTGTGCCCTTTGGAACTTGGACACTGGCACTACAGCCCACTAATGTGTCAGTACCCATGTTCCCAGTAGTGTCTGAGCCCCACTAACTCCAACTTCCTTCCATGCCCTGCTGGCTGAAGTCCAAGCACCCTGTGCTGGACTTTATTAAAAGGGTAAAAACAAATACCCAGCAAGCAGATGACCAACCAGTAAGTCTAATGGAAGAAAGGCAGGGAGGTTATTGTTGAATAACTCTTGTGATTCTGGAGTAAAACAATAAGGGTGAACGCCACACTCAACTTGCCCCCAACTTTCGAGATGATGAACAAGGGCCCATGGGTCTAACCAAAATGGGGACATCCACCCATGACCGGCCTCATGCCTGAGCCAAATCCAACAGTCAGAGACCATCGGAGGAAAGTGGGTGTCATCAGCCAAGCAGAAGACAGGCCAGAAACACCTTGGTTGGAAGGCTCGGGTTCTATCAGTGCACAGGCTGCCCCTAACAAGGTCTCAGAGGGAGCCACAGTGCAAACCCAGGCTGGTGCTCACCAAGGCCTGGGTCTACAGAGTAGGAGCCTAGTACAGCAGGACAGACCTCACAGGACAAAGTGTAGTGTGTGGGCTGGTGGTGGTAGAGCTTGCAAGGAGCTCAAAGCTCTGATTCTCCGTGTTCAAAAATATATGAGAGCCATGTGGGATGGCGAAGGGTTCAAATACTACAACAAGGAGACTCTTCTGACGAGACAAAGCTTGTCTGCCTGAAGCACAGTCCTTGAGGCAGGAGGGGAGATGAAACTGTCTTCGAATAACTGAGGGACCTTCATGTACAAAAGGGAAGGGACTACTCTTGATTGCTGCAGAGACCTCCTCGTGGAATTCAAGGATATGAAAGGTCAGGGAAAAAAAATGAATGACCCAGATGTGTTGACTGTCCAGATAACAGTTTAAACTTGACCAGAAACCAAACGAGCTCAAACGTCTGACATTAGAGAAATGTTAATAAATTATGGAATATCCATACAGATAAAAATTACTCAGCCATTAAATATCATGATTTCAAAGAACAATGTCACAGGAAAATGCTAAGGGTAAGTTGATAGAGCTGGATACAAACTGTTACATGCAAACATATATTTATTGGGGATCCATCCAAGTTCAGCTTCAGCCATGATATTTGTCCAAAACCTACCATTTGGCCTTGGCTTCTGAATGAATGCCTTGGCTTCTGAAAGGACAAATCTCTGAACATCTACTTCAATATCATTTCTGGCATCTGTGAACTTGTGCATGATCAATGACTATGAGACCATGCAGGTAACCATCGTAATCAGTGTAATAACATCAGTACAACGTATGCTATAGGAATTTATTGTTCGAGTCTGAATATTTACTTTCTATTACAGATACAGAGCTCTGGTGGCACAGTGGTTAAGAGCTCGGCTGCTAACCAAAAGGTCAGCAGTTCGAATCCAGCAGCCTCTCCTTGGACACCCTGTGGGATAGTTCTACTCTATTCTATAGGGTCGCTGTGAGTCAGAACTGACTTGACAGCAACGGGTTTATTACAGGTATGCATTCTAGATGTACTTAGATTAAAAATCTCCTTGCATGTATATGTTGCAATTCTATCAAACAGATGTATTACTGCAAGAGTAAAATGTGTGATAATCCATGACCTTCTATAAAAGCTATTAATTATATGTGAAAAATCAATTATTAAGAACTTCTGAATAGTTAGATGAAAAAGAAAATGGGAAAATAATACAAATATTAAGAGAGCATGTATTAGTTTGTTACTTTTAGGAAGACCATTATACCTATTTTGAGCCAAGAAATGTGTACAGAACAATTATTAAATAAGAATACAAAGCAGAATAATAGAGATTAGATTTTATCATAATTCATGTTTGTGGAATTGCTTGGCATAATGGCCCTGATAACATTAAACAACATTTAAGATTTTAAAAAAATAATTTATTTCTATTTAGGACATGCATCTTTCAAGAAAAGGTTTTATTTTGGAGTTTTTATATCTTTAGAAGGATGAATTTATAGCCAATTTTGTCAACTTTGCTAACTCAAAAATTCATAAGGAGGAAAAACTCTAAAATCATGTATAATAACATCTACAGTAAATTATCTTCAATCCAGACATAATCAAGAAAACAAGAAGAACAAAGGAAAGAAGAAAATGTTTGAGAAATATGAAATATCCCCAACATAGTTCATTCCCCGACTAAACTCACTTGCAAATGAGCATCCGTTTAGTATCACAAACACAGCATGTGAGTGCAGGAGCTCTCTAATGTAGGGCAGTGCCCAGGTCTGATGGTTTCTGACCTAGATGTCAAACTTTTACAATGCGACTACTGACGAGCAATTATAAAACAGCAATAACACTTATTTTTGTAAAAATGCCAGATTTTCATTCAACGATGGTGATATCCAGCTTCAGCCTCAATCATGGCCGACCATTAACGCTCAGCCATTCAGCATTCAGTCACACTGTGGATTAATTCAGTGCATCTCTAATATATATACACATACATTTTTTATGTATGGGTGTGTGTGTGTGTGCCTGTGTGTGTCTTGAAGTAAATACACTAAAAAATGAGCAAAGCCACGCTCTGGATGGTAAGATTACACATGCTTTTTATTTTCCACTTATTATTTTCTATAACCTCCCAATTTATTATATTTAGAATGCAATGATCAGGAGCAGATACAAGTTGTTTAGTTGAAAATAAATGTCCAGACCTAGCAAGTGGGTCTCCGTGGGCAGAAAGCTTAGGAACTCAGCAGAATGGGACACTGGAGGAATGGAACAGGAGACGGAGTCGTGAGTCCTGAAGCGTGTAGCCACCTACGTACGGCTGAGCAAATGTATCACAAGGGAAAGGAAGGGAGTTGGTGGGAGGGGAGAGGGCACGATTCCAAGATGAAGTATCTACTGCACTCCAAAGAGGCTCGTTAATCCTCACCACAGGCTGTGAGAGAGACATCACTACCATCAAATCCCAGGTGTGCTCATATTTATTATTTTCTGATTAGAATAGCAGTAGTAAATGTGCATGGCAAACTATGTGAAATATTGAGGTAAGTATAAAAAATGGGGAGATGAGGCCAGATAAGAGGAGGAGATGGAGAGGGTGAGAAACCACCAAAGAAATACTGGAAGCTTAGATATTCAAGATGGAGAAGAAGCTGCCGCCAGTTCAGAAGCCTGGGCAAGGAATAATAGTGGTTAGACGAACATGCATGTTCCTCCCAAGAGCCACCCTGTCCTCACTTCCCTACCTTGTGACTTCCTGACACCGGTGGTGGTGAAGAGGAAAGGCTCCCAACCCTCCACAGAGCAGGGGACACAGTAATTCCACCCTGTACCATTCAGAAACCTGATCTGGTCACGAACTCCTCACGGCCTTACCCTCCTCTCAAACATTCTGTCTCCACACTTATCTAGCACCTACTGGGTACCAGGCACAGTGCTTCTTGTTGTTGGGTGTCTTCAAGTCGATTTCGACTCATACTAACCCCATGTGACAGAGTAGCACTGCCCCAAAGGGTTTTCTAGACTGTAATCTTTATGGAAGCAGATCACCAGGTCTTTCTCCCAAGGAGCTGCTGGGTGGGTTCCAATCGTCAACCTTTTCAGTTAGCAGCCAAGTGCTTAATCATTGAGCCACCAGGGTTCCCTGGTACAGTGTTAGGCCCTGACTATACCAGTTTGTTACTTTTAGGAAGACCATTATATCTATTTTGAGCCAAGAAATGTGTACAGAACAATTATTAAATAATAATACATATATAGAAAGCAAAGATGCCCTCCAGTCCATGAGGTGCCCACCAAGATCAGGGAAGAAAAACCAGCAAACAACAAGAAAAGGGCTGTGTGAATAAGTGATAGGACAGGCAAGTCCAGAGTGCTCTGGGGACTGGAGATACCAGCCAAAGCAAGCCAGGTATGGCAATTAGTAGGCAGAATCCAAAAGACTTCTGGAGGAGATGATGAGTTGGTGGAATTGTACTAAACATTGTTTAACCTGTAAATAACAGACAAGGTGAGGCAGATCTTAATCCTGCCTTCTGGACTCACCTTTGAAGGAGGGTGGGACAAATCTTAAACCAGCTAGCATGCAGAGATGTTACAGTCCCAGGCATAAACAGGCTGTGCAGACAAACCAGACATATGGTCACTCAACATGTGGACGTTGGCTCAATCACAATTAAAGAAGCTCCTGTCTCAGGTTCCAGGACTCGTATAAATCACGGAACATGATTTATATAGAAGTCCCCACCAGGACACCAAATTTTTAATAATCTGGGGGCTATTAGTGACCCAGCAATTTTGTTATTGTTAGCTGCCATCAAGTTGACCCTTGAATCATGGCAACCTCAGGCATGATCCTCACTCAATGAACCTCAATGCCTGATCCTGCAGCATTCCTATGATGGGTTATGGATCAGACCGTTGTGATCCATAGGGTTTTCACTGGTTGATTTTCAGAAGCAGATCACCAGGACTTTCTTCCTCATCATCTGAGTCTGGATGCTCCACTGAAACCTGTTCAGCATCATAGCAACACTCAATCTCCACTGACAGATGGGTGGTGGCTGCACATGAGGTGTGCTGGCTGGGAATCAAACCTGGGTCTCCCTCGTGGAAGGTGAGAATTCTACCACTGAACCACCAATGCCCCCTCCCAAACCACCCAGTAACCAAGACCTCCCACACATTTCTATCAAAACCGGAGGAGATGGCGCCGTGACTGGGACACCTCGATGGACGCAGTGAAAGCAGCATCCAATTGCTACAGTCCATCATTGGCTAGGTGTGGGTCTGCCACTCAGGTCAGGCAGTTTATCTTTTCATTTTTCTTACGGAATTGTCACGTCCTTCAATGACTGTCATGTTTTCCTTGTTCCAGGGTCCCTGGAAACCTTGGCAAGCTCTCAGATCAGTGCTCGGTTTGCACATTAGTGCTGCCCACTAGCCTGGACAGGCTGAGCGACTGCTTCCCAGGTTGTGGGTGTTGTGGGGCAGGGGTAGGGGGAGTATGGGAGATGTTTTCATTTCCTAGGACTGCTGTAAAAAACTACAAAACAGTAGATAGCTTTAAAGACCATATTTACAGGTACAAGGGTTGGGAATTCAACATAACTTTTTGGGAGACACAGTTCAGTCCATAACAGGAGATTATGATCTTTCACTCCCAATTCTGACTTTTTCTCTGTGTCACTAAGGCCTAAGAGACCACCCAAGTTGCCCAAAGGTCACAACCAATACCCTGGAAGATCAAGCAGATCCCTGCCCCTCAGAGACATAATGAGAGCAAGAGCATGAAGAAGCCAGGAGGGAGGGCCTGAGACTATTTACATCTCAAAGTGAGGCTGGACAGGTGGTATCTACAGTTGCTTTGGGTGCTTTGGGTTGTTTCCTTTGGGATCGTTCATCCCAAGAGGAAACACCTCCGAAGAGTTTACGAGTGAGAAGGACTTTGACTTAAGAGCTTTGCTATGGATTTGACTGTCTGGTTTGATCATACCAATGACATATATTTGATCCTTCTATTTTCCCATGGAGCTACCTTAGATCAGAAGTGGGGAAGAAAACTGACCAGTCATACCTGCTGAACAGGTAAGACTGGAGGCAGGTTGGGCTTGGGAAGTAGGGAGACCAGATTTCAGAGCTGAAGTCATGGCCAAGTAGCCATGTGGCCTATTGTATCTAGCTTATAGGGTGGCCAGGGAAGCCCAGTTTACAACTCTGATATCAAGTCAGGGGGTCTAAGAAGTCTTGGTGGTACCAGGAAAAGCAGCTCTCTTCCTGGGTAAGGAGACCCAAGGAGGCACGGAGAAGCCTTCTGAGGGGATGGAATGATCCTGATGATGGCTGATGGGGCCTCAAAACTGAGCACATTCATCCACAGGCTTCCCTGTTAGTATTTCTCAGATGACAATGATATTCTGTGAGTGTGACTGCTACAGGAGAGAAGAATGGTAAAAAGAAGGAGATGCCTGGCTGGGGGTGCAGGGGGTAGGGGGTATCTGCTGCTTGCTAGGACTGAAGGGTAGCCATGACATCAGCAGTACAGAGAAAGGGCTGGTGTTTCTCAGTGGGCAGGGGCTCTGTTGGGAACTTCAGTTGGGCAGTACTAGGCCATAGCATTTCTTCATTCTGAAAAGCTGTATCAATGAAGGTAATTTTCTCTGCTTTGGAGGCCTGGCATATAGAAAACGTATTCTGAGAAATGGTGGTAGCACATTAGTTTTATAAACTCTTCCAGTAACATATATTGTATCAAATAAGTCCTACATCTTTTCCAATCCAATTGCTGGCATACAGAAAATGCCAAACAACTGTTGAGGATTCAGTTCACCACACAATATACAAAATTAGTTTTGTCCATTTCTATATCCAGAGGCCAGATGTGGACATGAGCAGGTAAAAGAGAAAAAAGAGTTGGGAATTGTATATTAAAGAAATAATGTTTGCAAATTATGGTATATTCACACAATGGAATACTACGCAATGATAAAGAACAACGATGAGGGACAGAGTAGCAGAGGAGAGGGTCTGGGGACCATGCTTTCAGGGGACATCTAGGTCAATTGGCATAACGAAGTTTATTAAGAAAATGTTCTGCATCCTACTTTGGTGAGTAGTGTCTGGGGTCTTAAAAGCTAGCAAGCAGCCATCTAAGATGCATCAATTGGTCCCAACAACCTGAAGTAAAGGAGAATGAAGAACACCAAAGACACAAGGAAAGTATTAGCCCCAGAGACAGAAAGGGCCACATAAACCAGAGACTTCATCAGCCTGAGACCAGAAGAACTAGATGGTGCCCGGCTACCACCAATGACCGCCCTGACAGGGAACACAACAGAGAGTCCCTGATGGAGCAAGAGAAAGCTAGAGTGCAGAACTCAAATTCTAGTAAAAAGACCAGACTTAATGGTCTGACTGAGACTGGAGGAACCCCAGAAAGCATGGCCCCTGTAATCTCTGTCAATCCAGAACTAAACAATTCCCGAGGCCAGTCTTTCAGACAAAGATTGGACTGGACTGTGAGACATATAATGGTACTTGTGAAGAGTGTACTTCTTAGCTCAAGTTGATACATGAGACTAAATGGCCAGCTTCTGTCCAGAGGTGAAATGAGAAGGCAGAGAGGGTTAGGAGCTGGTTGAATAGACATGGGAAATCAAGGGTGGAAGGGAGTGTGCTGTCACAGTATAGGGAGAGCAATTAGGGTCACATAACAATGTATGTATAAATTTTTGTATGAGAAACTAACTGGAAATGTAAACTTTTACTTAAACTACAACAATAAACAACAACAACAAAAAGAAATAAATAACGTTTGCTTTGAACCGGTGGTGGTCCTCTGCTTTCTTCAAAATCCTCTTCACTTCTCTTCCAGAAGAGAGCCAACTTGGACCTATTAAACTGAAAAAAGGTGCTTGAAAAAGGAGCACTTGGAAGATAAAGTTTATAGTCACAGTCTGTTATGGAGTGAACTGTGTCCCTCAAAAAGATATGTTGGAATCCTAACCCCTGGTACCTGTGAATGTGACCTTGTTTGGAAAAGGGGTCTCTGAAGATGTTATCAGTTAACATGAGTTCATACTGGAATCGGGTGGATCCTAATCCAGTATGACTGGTGTCCTTATAAAAAGAGAAGAGAGAGAGGCAGAGGAAAGACAGCCACGTAAAGACAGAAGCAGAGACTGGAGTTTTGCTGCCACAAGCCAAGGAATGCCTGGCAGAGAACATGGCCTGCTAATACCTTGATTTCGGACTTATAGCCTCCAAAACTATGACAGAATAAATTTCTGTTGTTTGAAGCCACTCAGGTTGTGATATTTTGTCATAGCAGCCCTAGGAAACAAATGCACATTTCTACCAGTTCCTTATCCCTTGTGACCTCGGCCCTCCTTCAGCCTCGGCTTCCACATTTATCAGTTGAGGGCACTTCAGTAGACAGTGGTTTCAAGCAAATCAGATAGCTCCTGCACAATTACCATGTAAGGTTTAACACCCAGAGTAGCTGGGTCCACCCTCAGGTTCCTCACTTGCTCGTCCATGAAACTGGGTGAGTCTTAATCTGTCTGATTCCCTTCCATCTGTAAATTATGGATCACAAATATTACTGTTGCATGAGACAATGTCCAAGAAACTGCAAATAAGGTCAAACGGTCAATGCCCATTACAGAATGAATTTAGCTGTGAACCAAAAATACTTTTTAAACATGTCTTAGTAGAGAAGTAGACAAGGGACAGAAAGCACATGTGTTTAAGTCTTTGCAGAACAAGCACCCGCCACACAGCCCTGGCCTCACAGGTCAGGCACTCTGCTGACTCCCCTTTGTGATGTCTGTCTTTTCTGATCTTTTCTACACTAGCTTAGGACCTTATTGCCGCATGCATGGATCACTACAATATCATCCTAGCAAAAACAATTTTGTGCTGGTCAACAGCACCCAGCCAGAAGGATGTTTTTCATTTGTGAAATGCATCCCTCCAAAAAAAAAGAAAAAGATACTTTAACCAGGTCAATAGTAGTGAAATCTCATTTCCTCATCATGCATCCCAAGAGAAAACAATCTAATGAGAGATGATCATGTCCTGGCAATCTGGGGACCAGCACGACCAAGGTGTGGTTGAGGAGTTATCAATAAGCCACGTTTATCTTAAGAAGCAGCACAGACCTCAAGAACTTCCTACCCTGTGCACAGAAGGAGCTAGGCAACCAGTCACAGTTCTATCTTTTCACTTTTATCCATGCACCCCAAAAATGGTGTTCTCTTTTTTTTACATGTTCATTTCTAACGAGTACTTAATTCATTTGAGCTGTGTGGGTAGACTCGGGAACCTGAAATAGGGAATGAATTCTGGAACACGACCCTCAGAAGTCATCCTGCAACAACGCTGCTCCACTGAAATAGCAATCTCCATTGAAGAGGGTAGAAAAAATGTATCCATCAGGATTCCAAACAATAAAACTATGGTCACTTGGAAGCCATACTTGCAGAAACAGGAAGCATGCTATACATGCAAGTCAAAGATTATATAACATTTCAGACTCCTGGGAAGGACATTCTTGCTGTGAACTATTTAAAAACAAGCCTGAGCTCCCTGCTCATCTGTTGATAGAAATAGGGCTACTACGAGCAGAGCTTCAATACCACACAACAGAAATACAATGTGCCAAGACTTGGTCAAGAGTGGTTGGGTATGCCCAATATCCCAAGTTACTTTGCAAAAATCTCTCTAGGATATGTTTTGATTTTAATAACTTATCTGTTGGTTGGTTTGTTTATGTGATCTTTCAACTTCAACCCTTTGTGCTGCATAACAGGATTTATTTTTCATAAGGAGTTGTACCAAACTCATGTCAGGTTGTTAGAAGCAGCCATAGATAGGGACAGCTCACTTTCACATCTTCAAAACAAAGATCGTGGGCTTCAATTGTTTCTGGAAGCCTGAGTCTGTGAGACAAATTAGAAATCCATTCTCTGTTTGCTTATTTGTTTTTTGGGACTGTTTTGGAGGAAAACAGTAAAAGCTGTTTTGTCAATAAACCAAAGATAAATCATGACTCAGAGGATTGGAAGGGAAAGGTTCCAGGTAATAGTGAAGCAGGAAGAGTTACAATCCTGTTGGGCTTCCACCCACAGGTGAAATTTTACCTGATTATTGAGGAGTGTCCCTTCTCTCAGTTGTAGCCCATTGGCACAGGTAAGTCTGGCCCCATGAGAGCTCCTGGGGTTGGTACATGCCCAAATCTACTCAGTCGGAGCACCGCATCCCCTAGCAACAGGGGTTGATTCAGGGATATCGTGACTATTCTACCCAATGACTTCTGCTGGAGTTTCCACTGATAAGATGTAACTATGCCACTACTTGGGTAGAGCCTGTCTGCGAATAAAGTCAACACCAGGGAAAAAGGGCTGATGGACCAAGAGAAAGATCAACAGTGTCTTAAGTACATTGTTAGCATCCCCTGGATCGTTAGCTGAACCCAAATGCTCGCCTGCATAGCGTAGTTTTATGAACAATTCCTTTATGATTTGTTTAAGCTATTTTGAAATGGGGTGAATGTGTTTTGGCACTGAAAGAATCCTGGCAAATATACTGTGATTTTATTTTTTCTTTCTCTCTCTCCCTCCCTATCTCTCTCTCACACACATGATAAATATTTGTTATTTGTATATATGATGAATTATTTTGACAAGCACAATTCTCCCCCAGCTATAAAACAAATTCTAGTGTATCTGCAGAAAAATCTCACCTATTTATATGGATGGGAAATCCTAAATAAATCTTAGCAAATTAAACCCACCATATCTTTTAATAATAATATCAAAAGAACAATGCAGTGTTCACATGTACCTTTTATTCCAGGAATATATGGGAAGTTCAACATTGGGAAATCTATCAATAGCTTAAAAAAGAAAAAAAAAATGTGCTTATCTCTATAGACACTAAAAAGACATTTCACAAAGTTGATTATGTCTCATTACTTTGACGGAAGTGCATTCCTAGTGTTAGGAACTCCTGTGTGTTTCCATACTTCTTCCTCAATGCTGCCATTGCTCTGATCATCAAAGTATCAGTTCTCAGCTCCTCGGTGGAAATGGTCCTCAGATCCAGGATGATGGTGATGACGATCCCAGCGATGGTAATACCAAAATTAAAACCAAACCCGTTGCCGTCGAGTTGATTCCAACTCACAGTGACCCTATAGGACAGAGTAGAACTGCCCCGTAGGGTTTCCAAGGAGCAGCTAGTGTATTTGAACTGCTTAGTTTTTTGGCTAGCAGCCTGAGATCTTAACCACTACGCCAACAGGGCTCCAATGATGGTAATAGGTAAGGTTTATTGGGCATGGACTCTGCTAGGTACCATACTAAAAATATTATGTGCATTATCTTCTTTATACACAACTGCTCTATAAGGTGGGTACTATTATTATTCTCAGCCACCTGGGGAATGCAAATAGTTAAGCCCTCAGCTACTAACCAAAAAAAGCTGGTAGTTAAGAGTCCACTCAGGGGCATCTTAGAAAAAGTTCTGGTGATCTACTTCCAAAAGGTCACAGCCACTGAAAACCGTATGGAGCACAGTTCTACTCTGACACACATAGGGTTGTCGTGAGTCAGAGTCGACTCAGTGGCAACTGGTTTGGTTGTTTTTGTTTGGTGATTATTATTCTCACTTTACCAACAAGGAAATTTAAGTTGAGAGGTTAAGTAATCTGCCCAAAGTCACATAGCTAAGTAAATCACAGCTGAAATGCAAACCAAGGCGTATTTGATTTAAAAGCTAATGGTTTTAATTACACAATACAAAATATGATACATAAGTTAGGAACATATTCTCTTTTCTGAATTTTTACTCTACTTATAAATTATAAGACCAAAAGACTACAAAATAAAACCACACAACAAGAGATAATTCTAGTTAATTTTTTGGCATCTGTGAATCCAGACACTTTTCCATACACATATAAATCTAAATATATATAGATATATTTAATATGCACGTTGTATGTATGTTGTGTGTCATCAGGTCAATTTGGACTCATAGCGACCCTACGTGATGGAGTAGAAATGCCCCATAGGGTTTCCTAGGCTGTAATCTTTACAGGAACAGATCGCCAGGTCTTTTCTCCTGTGGAGTCACCAGTGGTTCAAACTACCAACATTTCCATCAGCAGCCAAGTGCTTAACCATTGTGCCACCAGGGCCCTTTATCTTTAACATAAATGGGATCATATTATATAATTTACTTTCTCAATTAATAAATCTTGAAGCTTTTCCTTATCGATGAAAACAGAACTATAGCATCATTGTAACACTTAAATGATAGGCCACTAAAAATATATACAAACTTAAACATTACTTGTCATTACTGGACATTTAGATTGTTTCCATTTTTATAAACAATACAACAAAAAATCATTTCTGTAGGACATTTTTGCTCACTCTGATTATTTTCTTAAAACTTATTAGTACAGTACACTAGAATTACTGAGTCAAAGAGTTTACAAATTTACTACCATCAGAAAGAAACAAACTTCCTGGCCAGCCCAAGATATTATACCCATTGCCATCAAGTCAATTCCAACTCATAGTGCCCTTATAGGACTGAGTAGAACTGCCCCAAAGGGTTTCCAAGGAGCACCTGGTGGATTCGAACTGCTGACCTTGTGGTTAGCAGCTGAGCTCTTAACCACTGCACCACCAGGGCTCCCAAGATATTATAATGCTTTTCAATTATTGACAAATTGACAAGCAAAAAAAGTATATTTTGTCTCAACTTTTATTTTATTAGTATTAATGAATCTAAACATGTTTTCATGTAATTTTTATTTCCACCACCCATCTGTCAATTTGTTCTACTGTGGTAGCTTGCATGTTGCTATGATGCTGGAAGCTATGCCACTGGTTATTTCAAATACCAGCAGGATCACCCATGGTGGATAGGGTTCAGTGACGCTTCTAGAGTAAGAAAAACTAGGAAGAAAGGCCTGGCAATCTACTTCCGAAAATTAGCCAACGAAAACCTTATGGATCACAACAGAATACTGTTTGATATAGTGCGGGAAGATGAGCCTCCTGGGTTGGAAGGCACTACACAACAGCTGCAGCAATGGACTCAAACATACCGATGATCATGAAGACGGTGCAGGACTGGGAAACGTTCTGTTCTGTTATACATAAGGTCACCATGAGTTGCAGCTTATTTGGAGGCAACTAACAACAACAAATATTTATTTTCTAAATTGTATAATTTTACTTTTTAAAAAATGTTTCTTTCAGGGTTTTAATCTTCCTTTTATTGTTTATACACTCATAGATTCACATACTCACACATATACAAACACACACACACACAGAGTGGTGAAATGAGTTCCTTTAAGTGGTCTTTTGCCTTAGTTCTTTGGAAAAACAGCTTGAGAGATTTTCTCCCTAAACCCTGAGGAGTTACCTTTGCCCTTGTTTTCTACCCCCAGAGGGTTTGTTATTTTTGTCTAGGTTGATTGACATTTCCTGGGTAAGCTGTAAACAACTTGGTTTGATACTTTTTGTCTGGCCCTAGACTGCAGCCTGTCCTGTGATTGGTATACACCTTGCAGGGATTGGTCAACAGACTATGCAAATGAGGTGTCTGTACTCTACTATGCAAATGGCTATCTGTGCCCTACTGAGAGTGGATCCATCAGCTCATGGCCCTGGTTGGGGAGGGCCATGCCTTGAAATTGACAAGGAGTTGTGTGTGTGTGTGTGTACATATATATGCAGCCAGCCCCACAGAAGTTTTTCAGACAAAAAAGCAGGAAGAGAAGCACAGGAAGAAGCAGAAGGAAGAAGGAGAGACAGAGAGAGGAGGCAATGAACCTCCTGAAAGAGCTATAACACAGGTCAAGGGCTGTAACACTGAAGGAGGTGACGGGCCCCAAAGGAACCCAGTGGGAGATCTTGCGGCAACAGGCACAGAAGGGGCCCTGCAGCAGAGTCAATGGTGACAGATGGCAGGGCCAAGAGAAGCCTGTCCTCTGGGGGCTGAGAGGAGGCCTGCATGGCCAGGAGGAGCTGGGAGCGCTATCCTGCACTGAAGAAGGGAGACTTTGCCTACGTGCTTCCTGATCCTGAATTGTACCCAGTTACTTCCTTAATAAGCTACTTAACTGTAAGTATGGTCTGTGAGTTATGGGTGGCCATTGCAACGGATTACTGAACCCAGAAGAAAAGTAGAGAGTGCTGTGGGAGGGATAACTGGTGTCAGAACTGGCAAAAAGGCAGGAGAGTGGAGGTATGTTTGACCTCCGTCTCATGGGAATCAGCTTTGGGTTGATCCTGGTCATTATCTTCCCTGAAGTTTTAGACAGGTTCTAATGATACTAGTACTACTATACTACCCTTTTCCCTTTTTACACACACACACACGCAAACACACACACACGAAGTACAACCTGGCAGAGCCGGAACTCGACAGGACTGCCTTGTTTTTCTGGGTCTCGCAAGTTTTCTGCCTTCGACAGGGTGCAGTCTTACCACTTTTCTGTCACTCTCTGTTAGTAGGAAATACCTGAGTTTGCCTTCTCTGACAGGTTTCTGCCTTACACAGGTTATGGCTTTTGCAAGTCTTACCGTATATACATTTGAAATTAACTATTGTATACTTTAAAAACATTTTTGTCTATTCTCACTTTTGTATAAGATGAATTTTATAATTCAACATTATAAAAATTTTAAGAGATATAAAAAGGAGTGAAAATTCATACCAATTCCCACATTAACAATAAACCATTACCTACACAGCTAAAGCTGTAAGCTTTCCTAGTGGAATCCCTACATTATATTTTAAATATGTCTCCTGTAAAAAGCATATGGCTAGAATTTTTAATGAAGTCCCTGAGTGATGCAAATGGTTAACACCCTTGGCTGCTAACCAAAAGGCTGGAGGTTTAGGTCCACCCGGAGGCACCTCTACTTCCCAAATATCAACCATTGAAAACCTTATGGAGCACAGTTCTACTCTGACACACATGGGCAGCCATGAATCAGAATTGGCTCCATGGCAACTGGTAACTGGTACATTTTTTAAAAATTCAATTTGATCGTGTTTTTCTAACCTGGAAAATTAATCCATTTATTAGGACTATTTATATATACAGATTTATTTCTACGACTTCTTTTTTGCTTTCTATTTGTCCCACTTCTTCTGTTTCTTTATCCTTTCTCTGCTACTGCTTTGTTGGAGCAAGGGATTATAGTCTTTACACCATTATTTGTTGCTCTACTAGTTTAGAAGTTATACATTCTATGTACATTAATTGTTCCTCTAGAAATATTATCATGCATACTTAAGCCACTGCTGTTGAGTCATTTTCCAACTCATACTGAGCCTATAGGACAGACTAGAACTGCCCCACAGGGTTTCCAAGGAGTGGTCAGTGGATTTGAACTGCCAACCTTTTGGCTAGCAGCCAAACACACACATACTTAGCAAAGTTTAAAATCAACAAAAACCTTTGTCCTCCTCCTGAACTACACAAGGACCTTAAAATGCTTTACCTATGGTCAACTTGATAAAGTAAATATTATTATTTATACTCAAAGTATAGTTAGATTTACTCTTGTGTTTATTATTGTTTTTGCTTACTTTTCCTTCTTGCATCTCAAAACTTCCACCTGGGGCCAATTACCATCTTCCAGAAGTAGATCCTTTAGAAGTGCTTTTTTAAAAAAAGAAGAAGTGCTTTTAATGAGGTCTCTCTCTTGATTTGTCTGTCTGAAAATGTTCTTATTTCCCTATCATTCTTAAAATACACATTTTCTAAATACAGAATTCTAGGTTTACAGTAACTTTCAACTAGTTTATAGAAAATATCATTCTATTGTCCTCACGTCTGCATTATTGCTGTTGAGAAATCATTTGTCAATCTAGTTGTCATTTCTGTGTAGGTGATCTGTTACTTCTCTGTTACTGCTTTTAAGATTTTGTCTTTGGTATTCTATATTTTCACTACACTTTGTTTAGGTTTGGATTTCTTTGTATATTTATCTTGCTTGGGATTTGTTGTAGCTTCTGAATCTGGGGATCTGTATTTTTCATTAGTTCTCTAAAGTTATCAACCTCTTCTCTGTTCTCCCTACTAGCTCTGGCTGGAATTCTAATTTATGTACATAAGGAGGAGGTCTAGCCTCTTTGTCTCGTAGCCACTCTTTCATATGTTCTAACTCTGTCTCTGTACTCAATTCTCTGTAACTTCTTTAACTCTACTTTCTAATTCATTAATTCTCTATTCATCTGTGTTTAATAGCTGTTTAACCCACCCACTGATTTCCTAATTTTGTTTACTTTAATTTTCAGTGCTAGAATTTCCTGACAGCTCACTTGGGTAAACCAATAGCCAGCCATCTGGCTACCTTCAATTGGACCCTGAGGGCCTAGTTAATGAGTATCTCACTAGGAACCACAATTAAAGGAAGACTAGATTTCCAATTTTCCTGAGCTGCATAAGGCCCAGGGTGTCATAAATGACCTAGGGAAAAGGTGCACCTTCCACAAGACAAATGATGAGATTGTGTTCCATCAGCCAAGCTGGTAGGCATAAGATGGATTTAATTGATTGGCCAAAAGAAAGCAATATGATGGATTTGCACCCAACTATCATCAGACAATTCATATGAGTTATAAAATCTGTTTTGTGCATTAAGTTTCAAAACCAGTGAATTACAGAATAAAAATGACCCTTGTGCTTTTTGACATTCATTTTCTTTATACTGATTGTAACATTGTAACCAAGGCTTTCTTTGTGTCTGCATTGGCCTGACATACCATGACCAATCCTTTTATTTTTTAACTTTTCATCACTTTTTTCAAGTTGTAAATAGTAGTACATAATTACATAGTCTGGCTTTTATTGTTTTACCCAATTAGAGAATCTTTGTCTTTTAAAAGAAAAAATTAAGCTAAGCACTTCTTTTAAAAGCTACTATTTTCCACTTAAAGATGTTACACTAAATATTTGCCTTCATCTCTCCTCCTTCCTGACACCCCAGTAATGACACTAAAGGAAATCTAATCCCTAATGCTGACAAACTGATACCAACCCCTGGGGAAGATTTATTTCCTAAAGCAATTAAAATTTCCCTAAAGCAATCAAAAAGCTAGGGGGGTAAATGAGAGAAAAGGTAGGAGATGAAGGATCAATCCAGGAGGGCCAGACCTAACTAACAGGATTTCCTGAAACAGAGAAGAAAAGAGAGAAAAGGAATTTATTTTGGAAAAAAAAAAAAAAATTACCCAGTCATGGAGTCCCTGGGTGATGCGAATGGTTAACACACTTGAGCTGCTAACCAGAAGGCTGGCAGCTTGAATCCACCCAGAGATGCCTCAGAAGAAAGGCCTGGTGATCTACTTCTGAGAAATCAGCCACTGAAAACCCTGTGGAGTGCAGTTCTACTCTGATACACATGGGGTCGCTATGAGTCAGAGGCAACTTGACAGAAACTGGCGGTAGTGGTGGAAAGTCAGAGTCTCCAGATTGCAAGAGCCCACTGAGAACCCAGCACAATAAATGAAAAACGATACACACACCAAGGACAAAGAGAAGATCACAGACTGTTCAGTGTGTGTATGGCAGAGGGGGTGGAGTTATTTATATAGGAAAGCAATCAGGATGGTACTCAGCTTTCAGCAGTAGCACTAGATGCTCCAAGACAGTGGAGAAGTAGCTTTAGCATTCTGAAAGAAACTGATCTGAAGCCTAGTATTCTGTAACCACCAATCCATCAAGCACATGTGAGGGCAAAATAAAGACATTTCTAGACATCCAAGGACTCAGAAAATTTATCCCCCATGCACAACGAATTTCAGTAAAATGAGAGAGTAAACCAAGAAAGAGGAAGGCACAGGACCCAGGGTGCCTTCCAGTGGACCCTGAAACCTGTGTCCCACTCACTCGGGAGAGGTGAAAAGCCTAGAGCTTGGCCCGTCGGAAAGGGTGAACATAGGGCTCTGGTGGCTTAACTGTCAATGTCGCTAAAATGTATCTAAGGATATTCTAAAAATCCACTGGAGAAGCTCCATCATAAATTGCCAGCAGCAGAGCATATCAAATGGCCAAGCTCACCCCAGAGAAGGTGGCATCACTCAAGGGGATCTTCACTATTCAACAGCTTGGGAAAGTAAACCTCAGATATCTGGATGACTGCCTAGGACAGCTGACAGCTGTTGTTAGGTGCCATCAAGTCGATTTTGACTCAGAGACCTCATGTGACAGAGTAGAACTGCCCCCACAGGGTTTTCTAAGCTGTAATCTTTACAGGTAGGAGTCCTGGTGGTGCAGTGGTTAAGTGCTCGGATGCTAACTGAAAGGTTGGCAGTTCAAACCCACCTGCTGCTTGGCAGGAGAAAGATGTGGCTGTCTGCTTCCGTAAAGATTACAGCCTTGGAAACCCTATGGGGCAGTTCTACTCTGTCCTATAGGGTCACTATGAGTTAGAATCGACTTGACTGCAATCGTTTTTTTTGTTGTTGTTGTTAAAATCTTTACGGGAGACTAGCTAAAACAATGGACTCCAACAACACCAGTGATCATGAGGATGCAGGACTGGGCAATGTTTCCTTCACTGTGTTGTACATAAAGTCGCCAAGAACTGGGAGTCAGCTCAAAAGCAGCTATCTATCCATCTGTCTGTCTAAATCTATCTATATGTATGTTCATAAAATCTTTTTTCTTTCAACCAAGAACAGGATCTCGTAGAAAAAGAGTTAAAAGATGGCTCCTGAACATGGGTTCTGGTGTGAGAGGGTAGAACTGGGAGAGAGGCTCAGAGAAATGGGTGGAGGTGGGGGCCAAATGGGAAAGTGGGGGTGCCCTGTGGCCATCTGCTGACAATCTCCTCACCTGCCCCCGGACTTGCACACACAGACAGAGGCTCACTGTCACTTCCCTCGGGGCTCTTCTTAAGTGATCTCCTATCTGGAGAGCCCCCAGGGAGCCTTACTTTGGATTCCAAAGCCAAGTGCATTCTGCTATTCAGGGTGTCCTTCTGCCTAGAGACTCAGGGAGAAGATCACCTTCGTTAACTCTCCAAATACCGTGAAATTTCCCTGGGGACTGGGACTGTGTCCTTCAGCTTTGTTCTCCCGGGACTCTTCAGGAATATGCCACATCAGAGGGGCTTTCATGACCAATCCTTCCTTTGATAGATGCAGAAACCAAGGTTCAGAGAGAAAAAGTGGTGTGTTCAAGACCACAGAGCCAGGCCAATGCCAGTCAAAGGTCTGGACTAGGCTCTTTCCACCCTCCCACACTGCCCAGAATGTATAGTTAACACCTCAACCCAGTGCAGTTCACTCATTAACCAACTCCCTTCTCTCCTCAACCTGCCCAGGGGAGCCAAGGGGACAATGAAAAGGGGGTGCACTTAGGATCAGGGGAATGGGTTCCAAGCCTCAGCTCTGCCACTCACCTGCCATGTAACCTTGGGCAAAGCTATCGACCATCTAAGTCCCCATTTCCTCATCAGTGAAATGGGGCTATTAAACCCAACTATCAAGAAGATCAAGAGTTTGTGAATACAGAAGACCTGAAGCAGGTGAGTTAGTTGGCAGTGGATGCAGATTTGCTGAGTGTTGCCCCTGCCTCAGTGGATCTCAAACTGTGGCCCCTGGGTCAGCAACATCAGCATCACCTGGACAGTTGTCAAAAGTTTCAAATCTTGCCCACCCCTCCCCCCAACCCTGACCTATTAAACCAGAAACTCTCAGAGGGGGAGAGGGCTAGCATTCTGTTTACAAATCCTCCTGGTGATTCTGATGCATGGCCAGGTTTGAGAGCCAGCGATGTACCTATTTGAAAGCGCCTTCTAGTGGTAGGATGCATGGCAGATTCTGCATTCTGGAAAATGGTTGGTTTTCAGTGCTTGAGCATTCACCGTGGAGGGCTTAGCGTAAGCAGCTGTCCTCTAGAAGACTGTATTGCATGACGGTACAGACTGTGTCTTTCTTTCTAACCAGTCTATTCCTGGTACCTAAGCACCGTGACTAACAGACAGCAGACATTTCGTAGATATTTGTTGAATGAATGAGTGAAGACAAATGGATAAACCTGAACAAGACAGTCCTAACTTCTAGTCTGTCCATGAGGGCTTGTACAAAACGATCGTCTTAGGACTCAGCCTGAGGCCAGCAAGGCCAGATGAAGAGATGAAAGGGGATGGGCACCCAGCCGGCTACGGAGGTAAGGTCCAGGTGCCCAGGCAGGCCAGGCATAGCATCCACAGCCGCAGCCCTCCGCCATCAACAGGGATCCACATGGGTGGTCAGAACCCACCCTGGTCTGTCAAGAGCATGGGAGGAGTCAGAAGGGGGAACAGTCCTTGGGAATGGGACCCTCCAGTGAGGACAGGGACGAGAGAGGAGTGCATAACGAGGGACTTGCTGCTCTGAAGTTAGCAGCTACACCCAGGGCACATGGCCTGTCTAGCAAATGGGGAGGGGCAGCGAGAACGAAATCACAACACGGCAGGAAGAAGCAGCCAGGAGTCCAGCAGGGTCAGGGAGGAGACTATCCCAAGGCTGCTGACGTCCTTCTTCCCGAGGCTGTGGGAGGTGGGGACAGCAGAGGCAGGGCCTGGAGGCTTTCCCCACAATGAGACCTGGAAGGAGGAAAGCCAAGAGCAAAGACAGCTTACAATCTCTGCACATGCTGAAGAGCCCCCGCCAACATGAGCCCCAAGTACCCCAAGGTGCCAAGGGAAGATGGGGGCTTCCTATTTCACAAGAGACCTCCTCTCTTCAATAAGCACAGTTGGTGACTTGTTCCCCAAGCTTTCACTGACCAGCTGGAAAGATGCCCCCGGGTTTTAACACTGTGCTGTGTTCCACACTATGAAGGCCCTGAGAAAATCAATTATAGGAAAAGCCAACGCTTACAGAGTGCTCACTGCATGCCAGGTACTGTCTTAAACATTGATAGATAGAACCACTTAATCCTCACACCAACCAAATGAGGCAAATACTATTGTCACCTCCATTTTATATATAAGACAGCCCAGGTGCTGCAAACGGTTAAACACTTGGCTACCCGAAAGGTTGGCTCGAACCCACCCAGAGGTGCCTCGTAAGAAAGGCCTGGTGATCTACTTCTGAAAGGTCACATCCTTGAAAACCCTATGGAGCAGTTCTACTCTGTACACATGGGGTCGCCGTGAGTCAGGGTTGATTCAATGGCAATGGGTTTCTTTGTTCGTTTTTTAACATATAAGGAACAGTGGCAATCAGACGGTAACCAGCTAGCCCAAGAGCCACAGTCGCCCAGTCCACCATGCCCTGCCACGAGGGCAAGGCCAGTGTCTCCCTCACCTTGAATCCTGAGCAAACAGAACAGGCCCAAGTGCACAGGCGGTACCCAGTAAATGAGTCACCTTATTTGACAGATGGAAAAACTGAGGCCTTCAGGATCTGTACTGTCTCCCAGTAGATGGTATTTGCATCTGCACCGTGCTCAAGAATATGAAGAAATGGGGATTTTTTTTTCCTGTGGTGAAAATATACATAACAAAACACACACCATCTCAACAATTTCTACACATACAATTCAGTGACACTAGTCACACTCTTCACGTTGTACAAACAGTATTGCTATCCTTTTAAAAGTGGGGATTTACAGATACCTGTCCAGCAAGACAAATTACTGGGTAGACCAAACATTTCCATCCTGTCCCGTTCCTATCGGTCTGCACAAAACAAAGGGAGAGTAAAGGGGAGGAGGAAGAAATTCTAAAATGCTTAGCAAACTTTGCAATGCTCATTAAGCTTCTCCAGGCAAATTATGCAAAACAAACAAAAATCTGATTTTTAAGTCACCAAGGGAAAAAAAAGGATGGTCTCATTTTATGAAGCCATGGTAAAACACAAACTTTTTTTAAGGAGGCCTTAGCAAAAGTAGCAAATTAACTTTCTAAAATAAATGCAAATACACACTGAAATCTGGATATGCACCAGCAACAAAGAATTGGACAAATTACACACTAATTACTGTTTGAATGAAAATCCAGTTGTTAATTGCAGTGTTTCAGGCATTCCACATGAGCAACTCACCTGAAAAGCTTTTCAATTTGTATGTCAGGAAAGTTGGTAATTAAACACTCCAACTCCCTACTGACTTTATTGTTGTTGTTAGGTGCCATCCAGTCGCTTCTGACTCAGGGCAGCCCTATGTGCAACAGAGTGGAACACTGTGCGGTCCTGCACCATCCTCACAGTCTTGTTATGTTTGAGCCCATTGTTATAGACACTGTGTCAATCCATCTCATTGAGGGTTTTCCTCTTTTAAACTGACCCTCTACTTTACCAAGCATGATGTCCTTCTCCAGGAACTGTTCCCTCCTAATAACTCTCCAAAGTGGGTAAGACAAAGTCTCGCCATCCTCC
>NW_004444122.1:2813951-2815750 GCF_000243295.1 Trichechus manatus latirostris | reverse complement strand
TAGTCTGGAAGCTCTGCTGAAACCTGTCCACCATGGGTGACCCTGCTGGTATTTGACATACCAGTGGCATAGCTTCCAGCATCACAGCAACATGCAAGCCACTACAGTATGACAAACTGACAAACAAGTGGTGGACTGAATTTATTAGAGATATGATAATCCTCACATAGTTCTATTATAATTATTTTGTTTGTCAAATTAAGTTGATATTTAGTTTTTAGAGATTTTTAAAAAAATCCCCTGGAACCTGCATTTGATAAGGAGCATCTGAAGCTGCCTATATATGGTGTGTAGAGCCCAAAGAAGAGGCTTGCCAAGCATGTAGGGAACAGCATCTTAAATCACTAATCACCCTCCTTTAGGTCTATCTACACACATCCCTGACTTGATCAACCAAGAGACTCACTTTTAAATAATTACCTTTCTGGAACCATTGAAGCAAGATGAGCTCCAGAAACTACTGCCCTAAGATAATCTTTAAACCTTAAACCAAAAATATCCCCTGAAGTCTTTTTCAAACCAAACAGTAAAAAACCAACAACCAAACTCACTGCCGTCGAGTCGATTCCGACTCACACTGACCCTATAGGACAAAGTAAAACTTCCCTACAGGGTTTCCAAGGAGCAGCTGGTGGATTTGAACTGCGGACCTTTTGGTTAGCAACCAAGCTCTTAACCACTGCATCACCAGGGCTCCAACCAAACAATAGTTTAGCTTAATTAGTAAAGAATGTCTGCCTTAGCATTGCACTTTTAAAGAACTATCTATATGGGATCAAATTGACAACAGCAACTTAGGAAAGGTTAGATAGGAAGTGTAGGGGGCAGTGAGTTTATGGTAATGATGGAGGAACCACTTGGAAAAGAAAGATAAGAATGCACAACTTGAAGAATGTCATCAATGTCACTGTATTGTACATGCAGAAACTGAACCGGTGCATGTTCTGCTGTGTATATTTTCAACAACTAAAAAAAATAAATTATAAAAAAAAATAGGAAGAAGACTATAAAGATAAAATTCTTAAAAAATAATAAAAGGTAACCTTGTGATACATTACTTTTGTGGTATTCCTGGAAGGAAGGGAAGATGTAAAGGAGGAAGGGGGTAGGGGGAGGATAGCAGAGAAAGAAGGAGAGTGAGCGAGCAGAACCCCACTGTAATTGTTATGCAACATCAAACAAAACCAAATTGAGGGATATCCTACAAAAAAAAAAAAACCTACAAAAATGTTAAGATCACGAAAGACAAAGGACTGTGGAATTATTCCAGAATTAAAGGAGACTAAAGAGACATCACAACTGTGATCCTGGATTGAACCCTGAACCCCAAGAAGTTTGTTTTGTATTTTGCTATGTAAAACAATGGGTGAAATATGAAAAAGGTCTGTGAATTACATAATTTAAAAACAAAACCAAACACTGCTGCTACTGAGTAGACTTCTGACTCAGGGTGACCCCATGTGCGTCGGAGTAGAACCGTGCTCCATAGGATTTTCAATGGCTGATTTTTCAGAAGCAGATCACCAGGCCTTTCTTCCGAGGTGCCTCTGGGTAGATCTGAATCACCAACCTTTAGGTTAGTAGCCAAGCACTTAATGGTTTGTGCCACCCAGGGACTCCTTGATTTAAATAATACTAATATACATTAAGTATACTGACCCAAGCCATGTTGTCTTCAATCACCTCATATGCACGCGAAAGTTGGACAACGAATAAGGAAGACCGAAGAATTGACACCTTTGAATTGTGGTGTTGGCAAAGAATACTGAATATACCATGGACTGCCAAAAGAACGAACA
>NW_004444122.1:2802360-2813567 GCF_000243295.1 Trichechus manatus latirostris | reverse complement strand
AGGTAAAAGAGGCATTGTGTCTGTCACTTATTCTCCAGTGATTCAGAAAAGAAAAAAAAATGAGAGAAATCAGTAAGGCCAATGTAGTACAATGTTAACAACTCAGTAATTTGGATGACATGTATACAGGAGTTGTTTGTACTATTCTTGCAACTTTTGTGTAAACCTGAAATTATTTCAGGATAAAAGGTTACCAAAAACTAAAATGTAACCTTGTGGTACAGACACATTTGTTTTCATTGGTTTAGGGCTGGAGGGAGTTGGAGATCAATTCATTCATTCATTCACCAAATATTTATTAAGCACCAATTATGTCCCAGGCATTGTTCAAGGTTCGGAGGATACAGCAGTGAACAAAGCAGGCAAAGTCCCTGACTCCAGGGAACTTTAGTAGCTTCTGTGCTATGATGGCACTGAGAAAAACCATCATCTGTGCCATCACAGTAGCACAGAAGCATCTCAGAAGCTACTGCCAAATCCCCATGTCCCCTGCATGTCTAAAGATCTCTTAAATTCAACATGTCCAAGGCCAAACTCATGGTCTCCTCCCAACCCCCATCAAAAAAACTCCAAACACCCCAAACCTCATCCAGTGTTCTCTATCTTAGGAAATGGCACGGTATCCACCTCGCTTTCACCTCCTGTAACCAATCCATCACCCAGCTCAGTTGGTTTTAGCTCCAAAATATCTCAAATATTCATCGACTTTTCTCCATGTCCACTGCCACCTGGAATAGGTCTCCATTACTGCCCTGCTGAAACAGCCTCCCAGCAGGTTCCCCTTGCCTGATCCAACCTGCTGCAAATACATCCATCACTCAGCGGCCAGAGCAGTCCTTTCAAAATACACCTCTGATTACATCACATCCCTGCTCACAGCACTTCAATGGCGCCCTGCTGCATTTGGACATAAAGACTCCTTTCTTTCATAACACTTACTTTAATGATATCCTCATGCATGGTTATTATTGGATAAATGGCCCACTCTTCCTCCACACAGTAAGCGCCAAGAAAGCAGAGCCACGCCTGGGTGTGCACACCACTGTGAGCACACACACACAGCTGGTATTCAATTAATGTTTGTTAATTAGGTGGATAAGCAATTAAAATAATTAATGCCCGGCTTGGGCCAGTGAATGGTCAGCAGTGCCATTCACTGCCACAGGGACTCTGGGGGAGGAGTCGATGCAGGAGCTTCGGGCTTTGCACAATCAGCGGGACACATGGACAGAGATACCAGCAGGCACAGAAGTAGAGACCCGCAGTAGGGATTTTAGGAAAAGGCACACACTCTGGTCCTGATATGTGCTGCATACCCCTAAATCATTTCTACAGAGTTCTTTCTTGGCTGGTGGGGAGGAAATAGCAAGGTCTACCTTCTTTTCTGCTTTCTAGCATGCCATCAATCACTTCCATAAAAGTGTCCCAAAGTCACCTGTCTTACAGACTGGCTAAAATACACATGTAGCCAACCTGTTTCACTTGGTCTCTTCCCTTCCACCCAGCACTGAGCACAGTACCCTTTGCACACAGGGGCAGGAGCGGGCATTGTTCAGGGAAGGTTAGCTGAATGGAATTGAAGTTTTCTGGTGTGAAATGCTTTCAGAAAGAGAGAACGCAGCTGTGATCCTTGATCACATTCATTCATTTTATTCTTTTGGGGACTTGGAACCCATCAAGCATATCAAATTATGGCAAATGATTCCAGACTGTGCCTCATTTCAAACTGCTGATGTGACAGAAACATCAATGCTGTTCTAAAAATAGTAATAAAAAATTTCTTGCAGTCCTATTATTTCACATTTAAATTAACTCCCATCGCGAATATCATAATTATCTTAAAAGCACCATCTTGTTTTCAGAGCCACAGTGTTTTCTTATACTAACCTGGTGGTCCTGGCCAGCCCTTTTATTCTCTGCCTGCTGCCTACTTCTCTGGAACTCCTGGGTTCCTTCTCAGGTTGCTACTGCCCAGTTGTTGTTGTTGGGGGCTGTCAGGTCAATTTCGACTCATAGCAACCCCATGTGACAGAGTAGAACTGCCCCATAGGTTTTCCTAGGCTGTTATCTTTATGGAAGCAGATTGCTAGGCCTTTCTCCCAAGGAGCCGCTTGTGGGCGGGGGCAGCCGAACACCTAAGCATTGTACCACTAGGGCTCCTTCCACTGCCAAGAGGCCTGCAAAAAGTCCTGTCCCCGTAGACCAGGGCTTCTCAACCTGAGCACCACTGACATTTGGAGTTGTACGATCCTGTGTTATAGGGGCTGTCCTGTGCATGTAGGATGTTTAGCAGAATCCCTGGCCTATACCCACTAGATGCCAGTGTAGTACACTTCTGTGCCCTTGCTGTGACAACCAAGTGTCTCCAGACATTGTAAATGTGCCCTGTGGGGGTAAAACTGCCCCCAGTTAGAAGCATGGTGGTGGTCACACCTCTGGCCTCCCTGTGGCCGAGTTCTTCAGATGTTCTTCCTCCTGACTCGTGAGAGCTCTATTCTAGATAAGAAAGAGTACATTTTTGTATAGCTATGAATAAAAATATCAGGGAGAAATTAACTTCAGGCTTCTTATTGCCTCAAAGTTTGCAACTCAGCTCATCTACTGGTGTCTGTATACATATATAAAAAAGTAGCTGTCAGGTCGATTCTGACTCATGGCAACCCCACATGTTGCAGAGTAAAACTGCTCTGTAGAGTTCCCACGGCTGTGACCTTTCAGAAGATCGCCAGGCCTTTCTTCTGGGGCACCTTCGGATGAGTCTGAACTGCCAACCTTTTGGTCAGCAGCAGAGCACTTAACCTTCTGAACGACCTAGGGACTCCTGATGTCTATACCAAAAAAACCAAACCCACTGCTGTCGAGTCAATTCCGACTCATAGCGACCCTATAGGACAGAGTAGAACTGCCCCATATGGTTTCTAAGGAGCAGCTGGTGGATTTGAACTGCTAACCTTCTGGTAAGCAGCCGAGGTCTTAACCAGTATGGTTCCAGGGTTCCACTGATGTCTATGGGGCAACCATTTACCTTTCCTAGGCTCCCCTCAATGATCTGTCGATTTCTGTGGCTTTTTCCTCAACTGCTATTGGGGAAATTCAGGGGACCAGGGACAGCAGGCAGGAAGGTGACTCACTCAATAGTCAGAGAGCCTCTGAGTGGTCAGAATGGCCAGGGTCGCAGTGACCGCCCTGTGTGCAGAAGATGACCCTCCTCTCTGTTAGTCCCATCTCCCCGCTCAGCTACCAGCAAGGCCCTCAGTGAGTCTGGCTCTCAGATCTAGCCAACGAGCTTGGTTTCAGCTTAGGCCAGCTCCCTTGGGCCCGCCCAGGCTGTCCTACTTCCAAGTCATTCCTTTTGCCACTGGAGTCTGAATAGAAAGGTATCTGCCTGGTTCCACCTGCAGCTGCTCTCTACTTTTTTAGAGTTGTGGAAGGAAAGCAAGGATCACCAAATCAAAAGCAAAACACATTTATCCTCAGTTATTACAACTTACTGACTGCATGTGAAACGGGAATAACTACCACGACTTATCTAACACCACAAAATGCCAGGAGAAAGGGCGGCAAGTCACCTTGCGCTGTGCTAAGCCCTGAGACTGGACTCCAGGCATTGCCAGACGTCTTCTGGAGCAAAATCATCCAAGTTGAGAAACACTGGTTTAGCTTTTGTGGAGAGCAATATAAAATTATATATACCATTGGTCTGTTCAACTCCAATTCCAGGATGTCACCTTAAGGAATTAATCGTGTATTTATAGGCTGTTGTTGGCTGCTGTCAAGTTGGCCCCCAACTCATGGCAACTCCATGCACAACAGACCAAAATGCTGCCCAGTCCTTCACCATCCCCATAATCAGTTGTGGCTCCGACCATTGTGATCAACGGGGTTTTCACTGACTGATTTTGGAAGTATATTGCTACGTCTTTCTTTCTAGTCCATCTTAGTCTGGAAGCTCCTCTGAAACCTGTCCGGTATCTAGCAACGTGCAAGCCTTCACTGACAGACGGGTGGTAGTTATGCACAAGGTGCACTGTCCAGGAATCGAACCCACATCTCCTGCATGGAAGGCGAGAATTATACCACTGAACCATCAATGTTCCCATGTTGATTACAATGTTGTGTATAATACTGACAAATGGGAAAATATAATTACATGCCTAAGATAAGAGAAAGGAGCACTACCGGCATGGTGGTTAAGCACTCAGTTGCTACTACTCTGGGCAGTACTACTGTGTCCTGTAGGGTTGCTATGAGTCAGAATAGACTCGATGGCAGTGGGTTAATATAAGAGACAGAGTTAATAAATTATGACACAGCCATATAACAAAATATAGCGCAGCTTCTCAAATTGATCTCCCTGGTAGGATACACTGTTAATGAAGGAAAAACAGTAATGAAGCAATATGGTCAGAACAATTCTATTTTGTTTATATATGTCTATGTATGTATATTATAATATTATGAAGAAAAATCTGTAAGCACATATGAAAAAATGCTAATAGTGGGTAGAACTATCTTAGTGATTTTATATAATTTCTCAATTTTTTAAAGTTAACATGTATCTTCACTGTTGTATTTGGGGGCGAGGGGAGTGGTTCTGGTGACGAAAGAAGCTGACTCCTCAGTAAGGGAAGCAGAGAACCCGAAATTCTGCTTTGGCTTCTCGCACAACACAACCAGAACAGTGAAAGATGCCCAGTTTTCCACACAACATACAAAGGCAGGAACTACCTACATGCACCCATGGAAGCAGCAGTCGAGAAATCAAACCTGCACTGCATTGGGCAAATCTGCTGCAAGAGATCTCTTTAAAGTGTTAAAAAGCAAAGATGTCACTTTAAGGACTAAGGTGCACCTGACCCAAGCCATGGTGTTTTCAATCATCTCGTATGCATTCGAAAGCTGGACGATGAATAAAGAAGACTGATGAAGAACTGATGACTCTGAATTATGGTACTGCCAAAGAATATTGAATATACCATGGACTGCCAGAACAACAAACAAATCTGTCTTGGAAAAAGTACAGCTAGAATGCTCCGTAGAAGCAAGGATGATGAGACTTCATCTCACATAGTTTGGACATGTATCAGAAGGGACCAGTCCCTGGAGAAGGACATCATGCTTGGTAAAGTAGAGGGTCAGTGACCAAGAAGACCCTCAACGAGATGGATTGACACAGTGGCTGCAACAATGGGTTCAAACATAGCAACAATTGCAAGGATGGTGCAGGACCAGGCAGTGTTTCATTCCGTTGTACACTGGGTTGCTATGAGTGGGAACCGACTTGACGGCACCTAACAACAACCTACTTGTAAACATTTTGTCTTTTTGTGGATTGGTCTGACAGATGTTCAAACTGGCACAGTCTAGAAGCCACAGGGTCTCATCTTATCTGCCACGGGCCTCAGCTTCTAACTTTAGAGCCTGCAGCGTTCTATCGAAGCACAGCAAGTACATACTTTGAACTTGATGCTGCCTTCCTGAGTCCCACTTCAACCAAAGCCAGCTGGGAGTCGGCCTCATCTGTAACTGCAAGTAATTAAGCAAGGCATATGAATTGTCCCCCATATAAAACAGAGGAAAGTTGATGGGAGGATCCCTTCTGAGATGACCCTAGTGGGACTTTAACAAGGAACCTGGTAGAGATGGGCCTTCTATGCCTACCAGTGGGTCTCCAGGTTATTACCAGTTCAACCTACCCTCCCCCTGTGGAGAATTATAGGAGGCTCAACTGCCTTAGTTTGGGTGTCTCCAAGGCTCCCTTACCTTTTTATAAAATCTAGAGGAACTGGCTCGGGTAAGGATTATCATGGTAAGTTTTTCAGATCAAAATCAGTTCCCACAAATAAAAATCAGAATCTAAATTAAGCAGTTCTGGCCCATTTTGTTTCAGAGACCCATAAATACACAGTGTATCTTTCTTTTCTTCAAGACATTTAAAAGCAACCACATACAAGAGTATAATATAATCCCCTGGTGTCCACACACTCATTCACTAGCAGAACTTTACTGGATACCTACTGTATGTGAGGCCATATGGTAGGTGCTGGGGATACCACAGTGAATGATACATTCCCTGCCCTCATGGAGCTTCCAGGCAGGAGACACAGGCATTGATCAAATAACTGCACAATCTACCAGTTAACTGCAGGTGAGGGGAAGCGCATCAAAGGCAAAGTAGAGGTGGGTCCTGGCAGAATGAATTACAGGTGCACTGTTCCTGGGTAGAGGGGTTAGGAGAGGTCTCCAATGGAGTGAGAATTCAAGCTGAGACCCAAAGGAAAAAAAGGAGTTGAACAGAGAAATGGTTAGGTGTGGAGGGAGGTAGGAGTGGAAAAGGAGGAACAGGTGAGTAATTAAGCCTTCCAGGAAGAAGGGAAGAGCAGAAGCAAAAGCCCTCAAGTGGGAACGAGCTTGACTAGAAATGGGAAATAAGTTTTACTCATTGTTCACCACTGTATCCCCAGAACCTAACTCAATACCCAGCACACAGTAGTTGCTTAATAAATAGTGACTGAAAGAATAAATAAACCTCCTTTTCAGATATCATGCCTTTCTTCTGATGGAAGCTAAAAGGCCATCAGTTCATCACTGGGCTCCCTGACACGTGCCTACAAGGCAAACTTTATAGTATTTATAGTTTAAAGTCATGCCAGTCAACTTTTTCTTAACGTACAGTATTTTACTGATTCTAAGACACACATTTCTAAACATCCCTGAACTCGAGGTGCCTATGACAACTGATAGTATGCCAGAGTTCAACCGGCAGCAGTTCTTTCCTTAGAGGTACATAAAATAATGATGTGTCTTGCAATCGATGGGCTGACAGATTCCGTGAAATGCAGTATGTTAAGAAATCTGATCTCTACTTTCAGCTAGATCGGGCATTTGCCTCTGCCCAAGGCAATGCTACTAGACAGTTAACAAGCAATGCCAATATTTCTCTCAAGAGCTCTGTATCAGTCCCACATCTGTGGGGACCAGCTTGGCCCCCAAGAGCACTGAGGAGACAACCACTTTGGAATTCTCATTCCCTGATGGTATCTCATACTTTCGCAAGTCTGTCCACATCCCCAGCTTGAAATGACTCCTCCTAAATTCTCTATAGGAGTCTGTGGGTGGCATAAATGGCTAAGCGCTCGACTACTAACCAAAAAGTTGCCGGTTCAAACTCACCCAGAGGCACTGTGGAAGAAAGACCTGACGATCTGCTTCCAAAAGGTCACAGCCTCAAAAACCCTATGGAGTACAATTCTATTCTGACACACATGGGGTCACCATGAGTTGGATGGACTCAATGGTAACTGATTTGGTTTTTTTTTTTTTTAATTATAGGCCAAAATCTCTGTCTTCCAAAGGCCTATTATCAGAAGCTACCTCACCATCATGATACGCATACACCAAATCAACATACATTTCATTCTACCTTCTGTTTATGAAGTTAGTCTACTTATGCCTCCCCTCTTAGACTCAACTTTCTGAGGTCAGAGAACATTCTTCCTCATCCCTGCATTGCCCCATTAACCCAGAAGAGTGCTTGGCACATAAAGGTGTTCAATATGTTTGCTGCGCCAACCCAAATGGCCCTGCGTTTAAGGCAATGTGCCCAGAGAATCTTCCTGTATGCAACAATCAACTCCAAATTAAAATAGCAATAACCAGAAACCTGGAAAAAAGTCTAATAACTGATTTCAGGGGAAAAAAAAAGAAATTCTAAATTTCTTAAAACATACCTTTGAATTCTATTAAAATATGCAAGCCTTATTAATTTCTCAGCAATTACTCATTTCAGAGGATGTTCAGAGAATGCATAATTCCTAACAACTGTTAGTCTGAATTTGTACCTGATTTCCTCATAAGTTCCAAAAGACTGAGATGGAACAATGGCAATGGAAAAACAACCCTGTTTAATTGCAACATTTCAGCTGCCAAGACCCTTTGATGCATGTAATCAATTCAAACCTTCACTATTTCATATAAATAAGAAATGTTAAAATATCACCCAAAAAGGTAGTAAAACAAATAATACACACACGTGCATGTGCATGCATACACACATAACAGAAGACTCCAGGACTCAGTTTTCTAGTCTAGAGGACAAATGTCCCTGGCCAGAGGTGGGGGGATGGGGTGGGGAGGATCAGCCAATGTAACATTACCAGTGATGAGTGCAGAGACTGGGAATAACCCAGAAGGGTGACAGATGTCACATACCATGGAAGATGGAAACTAGATCAGGCCCGCCATGGCAGAGCCATAAGAACGCCTGGGATCAACATCCTTCTTTTTCCACTCCTTAGCCAGCGTAACGGGTAGAATCCTAACCCAAAAGCCAGACAGGAGATCTAGAATGGGGCAGCTTAGAGTTTGAACCTGGCTCATATCAACTGAATAGCATGAGAGAATAAAGACTTCAACATCATCTGCCATAACCTAACATCCCAAGTACCCCCACTATACATTACTGAGAAGCATAATTGCAGTGGGTCTGCTGGTGTGCAGTGGTCATCTGGAAAAAGGGGAAATAAGTGGATGGGGGTGGGGAGGCAACAAGCTGTCGCCTTTGTACCCTGGGCACACGCTGGCAGCAGAAATAAATCCTAATGTCTCCCAGTCCATTTGCCTGTGTTTACCAAGCTCTTACTTTTTGCAAAGCAACATTAGGGGAGATGGGTGAGGCAGGAACTCAAAGAAGCAACACATGACTCCTGCTCATAAGAGGTAGGCTCTTGTTGACAAGCTCAGGTGCTTTGTCTCTTTTTGTTGTAAACTGCCTGTAGAATCTGAAATCTCTCTCTTCAGGTTAAACCTTTAGTGATATCCCTTGAGTCTAAACCTTTTTACGCAAAGAAGAAGTTAGAGATTCAGATGGGGCAAGGACAGCATGTCCCACAGATGGATAAGAGAACAGGTGATCACCCCAAGGAATTTTTACAGTTACAGATTGGGGCACTTGAGAAATTCTCACCATGCTCAAGATCTCTGGTTATCTCCATCAACAGAGAAAAGACACAGAAATCACTGTTTGCCAAGCAGGCCAGGTGTTTACAAACAATACCTCGCACTTGCACCATTCCAGTCTCCTATGGTCCAGACACAGGCAGCCGTGTGCTCAGCACCACCAGCCAGGGAGCTGCCCCTTATTTATTCGGTAGCTCACGGAACAGTGTCATGGACAAAATAGTTTTAAATAGTGATGTAATGGTGTATCAGTTATGTAAATTGCCCCTGTGTTTTTTTTCCGATTCCTCATCTTAACCTACATTAGACTGAAATATCTTGATTTAACATTTTTTGCTTTTTCTAATTTAATAGCATTTAAATCTATCAATTTGCTGGGTTTTTTTTTTTTTTTTTTTTTTGGCCAGTGATTTTTAAGCAGCTGAGCGGGTTGAAATTGCAGGCTTCAGTTGCAAGCAAACTGGCCAGCTGTGCTTTTCACCCGGCCCTGCTACCACTCAGTCCCCTGGACAGTGGACTCCTTGTCTGTTCGTCCAGGGCTCCCTATTTCTGTTTATGGAACCTCCTTCCTTAGAGTTACTCAGGCACGTCACCTCTATGAACACCTTACCTCTGTATCTCCTTGACCTCCTCCTTCTCCCTTACCCCAAATCTAATCAGCTGTCAAGTCTGAACTCCTTTACCTGCCCAAAGGGTCTTTCTTTCCTCTCTGTTCCCAGCCACCTCAGCTAACTAGGACCTCCCCAGCACCTGCTTCATTTCAACCTGGCATCTCTGCCTCCAGTCTTACCCCTCCTACGTATGGTGGACAAATTAATCTTCCAGAAGAACAAAGATCACATGACTTCCTTGTTTAAAACCATTGAGGGCTTTCCCAGAAGTGGAGGGACAGAATCCATACTCCTGAGCCTGTCACTGAAAGTTCTCTAAAGCCTAGCCACATTGAAACAATTCCATACACAATCCCGCTGCTCCCTTTGATATCCCCAGTGCACCAACCACTCACCAAACCCTAGACATGCTTAGAGCAAGTCACCATCCCTTATGCTGTCCCTCCTGTCTGCAATGCCCTGCAGCCCCCTGCTCTCTCTACTCAAACTTTCTAGTTCTTCAAGATCTCACTACAATATCCAATCTCCAAAAAGTCTTTTCTCACCACCTGAGATGGAAGGGGTACTTCATTTCTAACTCTCTGATGACAGTTGCTAGGCATTTAGACTATTCCCCAGCCACATCTCACCCCCAACAGATGACCTCCCTCTTCTAGGAATTCTCCCCAAAACTAGCCTCTGTCTGACTTTTCCCTGTTTCCATCCCATGCCCACAGCAGTCAGCGCACAACACCCGAAACTTTGTGACAGCCAGCCTGGGTGGCCCCTTCCCGCCCTCGGGCACCCTGCAGGTAGCCCTACTCACCAGGTAGGGAACTCTCCCTGATACAATTCCCAAACAGGTAACTATTGCCACTTTATTATGAACTCTTTCCATTTTCAAACTACCGAAATGAGTACAGATGTCACAGTTCGGCCCCAGAAGGCAGAGAATGTGACTTGGGCAGGACTGGGGATGCCCCGCGCTGCTGTCGCAGGCTGTGCGCACTAATGATTAGGATACACAGTAGCCAGCCGCCAAGGGCGCAAAGGACCAGCGCTTGGTGGCGAGGCGGCCAGGGGAAAATCTGGGGACCGAAGTTCTACCCTGTTGAATCCTAACTCCAAACTTTTCCCTCGGTCAGCGTGGCACGCTTCTACCCGCTGAGACCAACTGACGCTGAGATGCCACAGGGGCCGGGACCGGAAGATAAAAATGCGTGGGATGGAGAAGGCAAATGTGGTTTTTTGGAGCTTAAGGGGACCCAGGGCCAGTCCTTCTCGCTGCCGAGGCTGCAGAGTCAGGCGTCCTGCGGCCCGCGGGTCCGGGCAGGCGCGTCCCGGGGTCTGGGATGGGGCAGAGAGAAAGGGATGAAGATGCTGGTGCTGATGCTGAGGCAGCTGCGCAGAGTGACAGCCGCTCCCCCACCCCAGCCGGGGACTGAGCGCCCGGCTCCGGGGCCCGAGGACGCCCGCCACGCCTGGCCCATTCTGGCCCGCTCTGGCCCTGGGGCAGGGCCTGTAGGCTGCGGCCGGGCGGCGGGGCCGCGCCGTTACTCACCCGGAGGGTTGACCGCCGCCGGGGTTGCCATCTTGACCGGGAAGTATGGGCGCGCGCCGGCGGGAAGCAGGCGGGGTGCGCGGAGCTGGGCGGCCCCC
>NW_004444122.1:2740045-2802260 GCF_000243295.1 Trichechus manatus latirostris | reverse complement strand
GCGCGGGCGGACGCTGCCTGCGCGCTCTCCCGCCGCCGCTGCCGCCGCTCGCCGCCCCGCCTTTATCTCCTCCTCCTGCTCCTCGGCCACCTCCTCCCGGTTCAGCCTTTGTCGCGCGGCGGGGGGCGCGCAGTCCCCGGCACTCGGAAGCCCGGCTCGCGGCTCGCCGGTACGAGCCGTAGCACCGCGAGACTTCGGGTTGCGGGTGGCGGGACCCCCGAAGTTTGGGGCCGCTGGCTGGAGGGGGCGCCCCAGCGGGCCGGGGAGAGCCGGCGGGCGTCCGCCCCCTCGGGCCCTCGTGGGTGCTTGGGCCTGTCTAGACTGGGGACTTAAGGCTCACCCCCTCCCGTGCCGCCTTAGTCTTAGTTTGCCCCCCACACCCACACCCCTGATGTCCAGGGATGCATCACCGAGGGGCGTCGTCCCCAGGCTTGGGGGCCAGGGCAGAGCGGGTGGAGCAGAAGTCCATTAAGATTCAAGAGGGAAGCGGGGTCGTTAGAGATGGCCGCGAGAAACAAAGGCGTTCCAGTGCTGCCCACTTAGCATGCTAGGGCCGCGCCGCTAGGCTCCCAGGGCCAGAGACCTGGTCCTGGTGCTGAAGGAAGGACGCCCAGAAATTCCTAAGGCCCCCGACACCTCCAAGGCCACCGCAACACAAAGCTTGAAGGTGCACTCAGTAAACACGTCCAGGCAGAGGCCGCTGGGCCCAAGCTCTGCTTACCTACCGGCCATGGTGATTGTCGTTGGTTATCATCCGAGGTTGCTGCAAGAGCCTTATTTACTCCGTATTTACAATTTTAAGCTGATCGTTTAAAAGATTTTTTCAAATGGTTTGATCAGCATATAGTGGTGGAGTTAGGCTGCAGAGAGCTTGGCGGATTGTTTTCTACCAGACACTAGGATCTGTGTGAAAGGTCATGGCTCTTAGGGAGAAAACATCACCATAGTGGTGAATCGACAAACAAATGAGTATCATTAAGCGCCTATTAGTCAGATCAATAGTGACAAATACTCCTGAAGAAAATACCGATTTGAAAATACATCCCAAGCATTGTTTCTCCATCCCACCGGATTAGCCCCCACAGTTCGCAGATAAGGAAACTGAGGCTCAGGGTAGAGAAGTGCCTTTCCCAAGGTCATGCAGCTCAACAGCGGGACAAGGCTTAGAACTGGGTCACCCACAATGCTGGGATTTGGTGGCCCAGGGAGGTAGGGTGGGTTGGGGTGAGAGAGATAGAAGAATGGGTGATTTGAGCCCTTGCCTTCTCTCTTGTCTCTGGGTGTTAAATAGTTTAAATACCCAGAAACATTGATTGTGTGTGAAAGCCTCCACTCTTAGGTAAACAGTCTGAAATGGAGCAGTTATTCATTGTGGAATACTGAGTGGCATTTATACAACACAGTGGTCTCGTGCTAATTATGAGAGTTAGTAGACTGTGACAAGTTAACAGGCTCAGGAATTCCACTCAACCTTTAAACAACCTAGAATGCCTTTAAAATCCAAAGGAGGTTGTTGAATTTGAAGCTGAGATTTGCATTTTTAAAAAAAAGTTAAGCAGACTCACTGGGCCCATACCACATAATGCAGGACAAAGTACTGTCGAAAATGAGCAGAGTTTGCAAGCCACAGTGCTGAAAAATACAGGAATTTTTATTTTCTGTTAACTTCACTTTGAGATATCAAGGGACTAGGAATGGAAGCATGGCTTGCTGTGGATGTAGAGGGAGTGATAGGGCAAATAATGGTCTACCACGTTGTTGCCCGATTTTAGAGTCCGTGCCCTGAAGCAGTCGAGCCAATGAAACGTACTCCAAGTCAGAAAGAGTGAGAAAGTTTATTCAGGAGGTGTCCACCAACAAGGAGTCCAACTGCAATGCAGGCTGTCTCTATGGAGTCCCAGAAGACGTTTTTACATTAGAGCTTATATACGATTTTTACAAAGGTTAGAAGTGTCTTTGTAGCCCACAGATGGCATGGCCAGATGAATTATTCATTACAAGGCAATTACAAGAGACTCTTTATCAAACTAAAGAGATACATGCCATACATCTCCTTATCAGGCTAAAGATATACATGGCAGACATCTGGGCTCTAGTCTTCCTGTGGGGGGGGTGGGTTGTAAGTCACAGGTGGCCAGACAGAGCAAAACAAAGTCCTTAACAAAGGTACATGGAAAGGAGAAGGCGGGCAGAAAAAACTTACAGGTTCATCATGGCATTAGTTATGTCAAGCTCTCAACTGCCCATTTTGAAAAGGAGAAAACATGCTGTGGAGTATTAGGGTCACAACGTCTATAACTGGGGCCCTGGTGGGCAGTGGTTAAAGAACTCCTCTGCTAACCAAAAGACCAGCAATTCAAATCCACCAGCCTATCCTTGGAAATCGTACGGGACAGTTCTGCTCTGTTCTATAGGGTCGCTATTAGTTGCAATTGACTCCACGGCAATGGGTTTACGTCTATAACTACATCCCTGGTAGTACAATGGTTAAGCACTCAGCTGCTAACTGAAAGATTGGTAGTTTGATCCCACTCAGTGGCTCTGTGGAAAGAGACCTGGCAATCTGCTTCCATAAAGATTACAGCCTAGGAAACCCTAAGGCGCAGTTCTCCTCTGTCAGATGGGGTCACTATGAGTTGGAATCAACTCAGAGGTACCCAACAACATGTCTATAACTACAAGCTTTTCCTCTCACTGTGCCTACATGTTTCTCACAACCCTTCCTCCTCCATTCTTTCCAACTTCTTTCTCTTCACTGTACAGAAAGGCTTGTAGGTCTGTGTTACCCCCCTGCCTACCTCTTTATCTTTAGTTCTACACAGGTGACAACGGCCCAAACCCTCCCCATAAGGCTTCCTCTAGGCTTCATCATGATACACATCACGCCCACGCCCTCTCTCCTCCCTCTCCAACAGGTCCTTCCTTAACACTCAAAATCACAGACTTATAAAAGGTCAGGGGTGGGGGAGATCTCAGTTTTCTACAGAAAGGCACAATTACTGGCCTTTGAAGCAGAAAGCCTGGTGCTCTGTCCCTAACTTACTATATTACCCCCAGAACTCAATTAAACCTAAGTCTTACTTTTTCCATATGTAAAATGGGGAGACTGTTATCTACTGTGTTGAGTTATACTGAAGATTAACTGAATGAGGCAACACGTGCTCTACATACTTTTGTTGTTGGTTGCTGTGATGTTATATGTCAACTTGGCTAAGGCATGATTCTCAGTATTATGTAATTATCCTCCGTTTTGTGATCTCCCATAAGTAACATAATGTAATCACCTCCACAATGTGATCAGCCAATCAATTGTAAGGGGTGTGGCCTGCACCCAATATATTTATATATGGATGTTCTGGCAAAGCTCTTTTCTTGCTCTGAATCCTGTTTCCAGCTAGTCATCATCTGACCTCTGGTTCTTAGGATTTGAGCCAGCAGCTTGTCACCTGACCTGCCCACTTTGGAATTCACCATCTCTGCAGCCCTGTGAGCCAGCAGCCTGTTGTCTGACCTGCCGATTCTGGGCTAATCAGCCCCTGCAATCATGTGAGTCAGGAGAAGCCTCCAACTGATGCCTGAACCATGGATTTTGGGACTTGCCAGCCTCCACAGCCACATGAGCCACTTCCTTGAGATAATTAATCTCTGTGTCTCTGTCTCTTTACATATACATGTGTTTTGCTAGTTTTGCTTCTCTAGAGAACCCAGCTATCTTAGTTATTTAGGACTGCTATAATAGAAATACCACAAGCGGATGGCTTTAACAAACAGAAGTTTATTCTCTTACAGTCTAGTAGGCTAGAAGTCCGAATTCAGGGCATCAGCTCCGCGGGAATGCTTTCTCTGTCTGTCAGCTCTGGAGGAAGGTCATGGTCTAGGAGCTTTTCAGTGCAGGAACCCCAGGTTCAAAGGATGTGGGCTCCTGGCTCTGCTTTCTTGGTGGTATAAGGCCCCCCTGTCTCTCTGCTCGCTTCTCTCTCTTATATCTCAAAAGAGATTGGCTAGAGACACAACCTAATCTTATAGATTGAGTCCTGCCTCATTAACATGACTGCTGCTAATTCCATCTCATCAACACATAGAGATAGGATTTACAACACATAGTAAAATCATATCAGATGACAGAATGGTGGACAATCACACAATACTGGGAATCATGGCCCAGCCAAGTTGACAGATATTTTGGGGGGACACAATTCAGTCTATGTCACCAGCCTAAGACAGTTGCCATCCAGTCAGCTCTGACTCATGTTGACCATATGTATGAAACATTGCATGGTCATGCATCATCTTCATGATCGAGTCACCGTCTTCATGTTTGAGTCCATTATTGTGGTTATCTGTATACTTTAGAGACTTTAAAATGCTATTCTGCTAGTATTACAAATGGAAGAAGAAAACTATGATAAGTACCAGCCCAAAAGAGATAGGAAGGGGATGTTCATCATAGTTTGCCTTCATGGAGAGTGGGCAACAGGCAGTCAGATCCATGTGTCCTGACTTCCATTTTCTGGGCCCAAGTCTCAGGGAGGGCGTATCAAACAAGTTGGTGGAAAAGCCAAACGCAGAGGAATTTTTGACTGCTCCCCATTTGGAAGCCTAGCAGGAGACTGCCACACAGGGTGGTTCAGCAGAGATTGAGAGATGTGGTCAGATAGTTGGATCTGACGTGGTGCTCCCCCTACCCACCTATGGCCTCTGTGTTGTGGTACAGACTCAAGTTCCACAGGTGAGAGGACGCAGAGGTAGTGAGGGAGTCTAGACCAATGGATGCCTGGGTCAGGACTAAGAGGCTGAGGAGGGTGATCAATGAACAAACACAAAAAACCAGGGCCACAGATTTCAACCACCCGTGCAAGACCTCCTAACAACACCTTAATGGTCACTAGCCAGATGACCAGTCTAGCTAATCAGAGTAGAGATGAGCAAGGATCCAAGGCTTACCTCTCCCCTACTGCCTCCACTATGGCCACCCAGACACCATCTAGAAAAGGAAAGGAGTGGGAGGATGAGGACACTGGAAAGACTGCACATTGACCTGGAAGAGACTGAGCTATCCAAGAGTGTGATTGTTAAGGTTGTGTGTCAGCTTGGCTGGGCCATGATTCTTAGTGGTTTGGTAGTCATATGATGATGAGATTACTTCCATAATGAGATTTGACATAATGTGATCACCCCCATGATGGAATCTGCTGTGAGTAGCCAATCAGTTGAAAGGGAGTTTCCTTGAGGTTGTGGCCTACATTGTATATAAGTGACCTTTGGGGCAAGGCTCGAGGGCTTTTGCTCACTCTGGATCCTGCAGCTGGCTCCTATTCATCTGACCTCCAGTTCTTGGAACTTGAGCTAGCAGCTTGCCTGGCGTCTTGCCTGCCAGTCTTGGACTCGTCAGTCTTCGCAGCCTGTGAACAAGGGCCCTGCTGTCTGACTTGCCGAATGTGGGTTCACTAGCCGCTGTGGCTACGTGAATCAGGAGAAGTCTCCAGCCTGGCCCACGTTCCAGCCTCTACAACTGCATGAACCATTTCCTTGATATAAATCTTTCCCTCTCTATATATTTATATGCATTATTGGTTTTGCTTCTCTAGAGAACCCAGCCTAAGACAAAGAGAGATGATTTAAACCAAAGAGATACCATTAGTTGTCCAGGTTAAAGTTCATTTGGTTCAAATGAGTATGGTATGAGTAAATTTCTGACCCTGCTACATGGATAAAGAGGGACAATCTAAAGTAAAAATATAACAGATATGAACATATATACAGTGAAAATGTATCATCCATGAACTTTTAGGAATAAAAAGCAAATAACACCCCAAACCACCCATCTGTCAGTTTGTCATACTGTGGTGGCTTGTGTGTTGCTATGATGCTGGAATCTATGCTACCAGTATTTCAAATACCAGCAAGGCCACCCATGGTGGACAGGTTTCAGCAGAGCTTCTGGATTAAGACGGAGTTGGAAGAAAGTCCTGACAATTTACTTCCGAAAATTAGTCAGTGAAAATTCTGTGGATCACAGCAGAATATTGTCCAATATTTGCTGGAAGATGAGTCCCCTAGGTTGGAAGGTCCTCAATATACACAGTGGCTGCAACAAAGGACTCGAGCATACAAATGATCATGAGGATGGCTCGGGACTGGGCAGCATTTTATTCTGTTGTACATGGCATTGCCATGAGTCGGAGCTCACTCAATGGCAACTAAGAACAACAAAAATAATACTATATTAAAATATATAAACCAAAAACTTCTAGATATTTGAGAAGAAGCTGACAAATATTACAATGGCAGTGGAGACTTTACCCAATCTTTTCTCGTTTTTGAAAGATCAAATAAACAACAGAGGATAAATGTAAAAAATGTGAGGTTTGTTGTTTACTCTTGGCCATCTCATAGGACCCTAAGACTCTGCTGCACCTCCCCTTTCCCAACTCCTTCCCTAAGCATGGGTCAAAATCACCCTAGCTCCAAGGGGAAGGTGGATGTCTATGATTGAATGAGTCCAGAGACAATAATTGGGCCATCATGCTACAGGCATCATCTTCTTCCCTGAAGTAGTCTGGTTCTTAGGAGTCACTCCCTTGCTGAAAGAAGCCAGTGCCTTGAGACCTGAGCTTTGTTAAGGTATTGGGGCAGCACATACTTACCCTGGCCCTTTTGCTGAGTTTTCTGGCTTTCTTGGTTGCTTGGGCATCTCAATTGGCCTTCTCTGCCATATAGAGGAATCATGGCATAGCAACTTAGACTCTAAGCTGCTCGCAGAGCATGACCTTGGAAGCCAGACAGGCCCTGATAAAATCTCAGCAATCTACTTACCTTTATGAGTTAAACTGTCTGTGCCTCAGTTTCCTCATCTGTGAAATAGGGATAATAATAGTACTTATCTCCTAGGGTTTTTGTAAGAACTAGATGAGTTCACATTTGTAAAAAGCTTAGAACGTTATCTGGCATGTGGTTGGTATAATGTGCTGACTGATAGTATTAAAAGAGTGGTAAGATTGCATAGCCAAAGATGAGATGGGGCAAATTAAAAAAAGAAATTCAAAACCACAGCAACGGGCAATTTGGAAAAGAATTTAACAATGCCTCTCTGTATCAGAGAAAAATTTACAACTGCAAATACTTGATTATTAAACAGGAATAAATGAAAATAAGTGAACTCAGCATTCAACTCTTTTGGTCAATTAACAAGGGTTTATTTCTTTGTACATAAAAGCATCCCAACTCAAATTAGCTCAGACTAGCCCTGTTTGGAAATAGGAGTTTTCAATGGTTGATTTTTTGGAAGTTGGTCACGAAGCCTATTTTCTGAGGTGCCTTTGGGTGGACTCGAACAGCCAACCTTTCAGTTAGCAGTCGATCACATTAACCATTTGTACCACCATTTAGCAAGCACAAAAAGAAAATTAATTCAAAGGGCTGAGTCTTTGGAAAGAATCTCTATGTATCTGGCTCCACCTACCTGTCTATTTTTACCTTTTGACACCCACTACGCCAACTGATAATTATGACTCAATAAAACCCAGCTACTTGTCCTTTGCTACATGAACCATGTTATGGATTGAATTGTGTCCCACAAAAATATGTGTTGGAACCCTGACACCTATACCAATGGCTGTAATCTTACTTGGAATAGGGTTTTCTTTGTTATGTTAATTAGGCCATATTAGCGTGGGGTGTATCTTAAACCTAATCTCTTTTGAGATATAAAATGAGCAGATTAGGCTCAGAGACAAGCAAGCACAAATGGGGAAAAGACACATGCCACTTGGAGATCTCCAAGAGACAGGAGAATGTTGGGGCTAGAGAAGCTGAGAAAAGGAATTTTCCCCACGGCAGACAGAGAGACTTTTTTAAGAGCCGATGCCCTGAATTTGGACTTTCAGCCTCCTGAACTGTGAAAAAATAAATTTCTGTTCTTTCAAAACACCCACTGTGGCATTTCCGTTACAGAAGTGCTAGGAAACTAAGACGCATCATGATATTTGCTTTCCCAAAATGTCCCTCTCTCCACTGAACTAGAATAATTATTGTCTTCTCTTTCCTCAATTTATTAATTGCCTCTTTTCTCTCAGGCAACGTATGCGTCAATTCTTCCATGAAAGAGTTCCAAATCCTTCCTCTTCCCCTGGTATATATATAACTCACAGTATTAGAAATGTCTTTTTTTTTTCTTTCACTAAGCTGTGAGCTACTTCAGGACAGAGACTCTGGCTTCATCATCGATTTGCTTCCCCCAGTACCTAGCTCATAGCCTGGCCCGTACAAAGTATTCTACTCATGTTTATGAGTGAGTGGTTGAATATCTTACCAGTCAGCAATGATCTCATAAGCCAGTGTTTCTCCTTCCTTTTGTGTCTTCCATGACAGGGTACACAGAGCTAAACATTGCTTTCCTCTGCAACAGCTAACTCATTCCCAGTGCTTGGGTACACCAGTATTTCTATAGCTTTTAACCCCTCTTTGCTGGATTTTTATTTTTAATTTCCTGCCATAATTATGATCATATTGAAAGCTACATCAATTACTCTTGGGGAGCAAGAGGCAAATGAGTATCAAAAATATTCTACTCAGTGCAATTCTTCATTTTTTCCAAGTCCATGGGAAAGATTTCAGTAACTGGCTTTGTTGTTGTTAGGTGCCGTGGCTCATAGCAACTCTATAGGACAGAGCAAAACTGCCCCATGTGGTTTTCTGGCTTTAATATTTACGGAGGAGCCCTGGTTGCTCAGTGGTTAAGTGGTCGGATGCTAACTGAAAGGTCCATGGTTCATTCGGCTTCGGTAAAGATTACAGCCTTGGAAACACTATGGGACAGTTCTACTCTGCCCTGTTGTTGTTGTTAGGTGCTGTCAAGTCGGTTCCAAATAATAGTGACGCCATATACAATAGAACGAAACACTGCCCGGTCCTACACCATCCTCACAGTCCTTGTTATGTTTGAGCCCATTGTTGCAGCCACTGTGTCAATCCATCTCATTGAGAGTCTTCCTCTTTTTTGCTGATCTTCTACTTTACCAAGCATGATGTCTTTCTCCAGGGACTGATCCCTCCTGATAACATGTTCAAAGTATGTGAGACATAGTCTCGCCATCCTTGCTTCTAAGAAGCATTCTGGCAGTACTTCTTCCAAGACAGAGTTGTTCTTTCTTTTGGCAGTCCGTGATATATGTAATATTCTTCGTCAACACCATAATTCAAAGGCATCAATTATTCTTCGGTCTTCCTTATTCATTGTCTTTTCTTTCTTTCCTGTCTTTTTAATGCTCCCCTAGAGTCGCCATGAATCAGAATTGACTCGATGGCACAAAACAACAACAATCTTTACAGGAGCAGATCACCACGTCTTTCTCCCACAGAGCTGCTGGGTGGATTCAAAGCCACCAACTGAGCTCCTAAACTGTTGCATCACTAGACTTCCTTAGTAATTATACTAATTCCTCACCTTTGTACAACACATACAGCATGCTTTGATTTTCAAACCACTTTAACACCATTATTTCAATGGCTTGGGCATTTTCAACTTGGTTTTATTAGTGAAGAAATGCCACATACATAAAATTATTCAGATTTTAATAGAAATCCCTTTCCTGTTTGGGGAGCCCTGGTGGTGCAGTGGTTAAGAGCTTAGCTGCTAACCAAAAGGTTAGCAGTTCCAGTCTACCAGCTGCTCCTTGGAAACCCTATGGGGCATTTCTACTCTGTCCTATATGGTTGCTATGAGCCTGAATTGACTCACCGGCAACAGCTTTGGTTTGTTTGTTTTCCTGTTTGGAAATCACCCTCACAAATGAGAACAATTTTATTTCAGCCTAATATGGTTCTCTGGCAGTTCTAGCAGGCAATGCTAAAATATGTGCATTTGATCCTTTCTTTATGTTATACGTAAAGAGGTATTTTTCCCTACAAATGCCAAGGGACTTAATTGGATTGGTTAACGATTAATTTCTCATTCCATTGTCGTCTGCGTTGGTTACTCTGATACAGTATGGCTAGACCAAGTTCATTATCCAACTGACTGGTCTGCGACTGCTCAATCATTAACATACAAATTACCACAAATGAAGGACAGGTGAGAATGACTTCCTTTCCTGTAGGTCACATCATTGGGGGAAACCAAGCAAGCTTCTGCTTAAGAAAATTTACTTTGAGAACACTCAATTTGACTCATTGAGGAGTTAAATTTTGGTCTTTTGAACATCTGTTTTAAAGAGTCATAGAATTTTAGAGGTAAGCTTCTAGCTCATGTTTTAGAGGTTAACTATCTAGTTCATATTTTAGAGGTAAACCGTAGAAACTTTCTAGTTGTGCTGCTTATTGTATTTATTAGGAAATTAAAGGTTAAGGATGAAACAAAGATGTACCACTTTAGCATGCTGAGGGAGAGGAGGGCATTGCAATCGCTATTACTCCATTAAAACTAAAACCCATTGATATCAAGTCAATTCTGACTCATACTAATCCTAGAGGACAGAGTAGACCTGCCCCACAGGCCTTCCAAAACTGTAAATCTTTACAGAAGCAGACTACCATCTTTCTCCTGCAGAGCGACTGGTGGATTGAAACCACAGACCTTTCAGTTAGCAGCTGAGTGCTTATCCACTGTGCTACCCATTACTGGGTCTCAAAATATAACACGAATATCCACCATTCCCTTTTATTCCCCTGTTGTTGTTGTTGTTAGGTGCCGTCAAGTCAGTTCTGACTCATAGCAACCTTTTGTACAACAGAATGAAACACTACTTGGTCCTTCAACATCCTCAGTTATAGCTTCTAGCATCACAGCAACAGGCAAAGCCATCACAGTAAGACAAATTGACAGATGAGTGGTGGATTATTCCCCTATTAACAGGAAATCTAGTCTTTCATAAGTTTTCCTACCCCCAGGCATTTCTGGGTGGTCCTCAAGAAATTCTAATTTTCCAGAAATCTGTCTTGGTTGGCTTTTGCCAACCCAGTCAGCCATCTCCCTGTGACCTCTAATCCAGACTCCTTTCCTGGTGAACACCTGTCTCTTCTGGCAACTCTGTTAAATTTCCACTCTGCTGGACACTGCTGTCAACACAGTTCATCGTAGCTGCTGTCCCTCACCAGCCTTAGGGCAGGCTTCTGCTCCCTCTCTTACAAGGGGCCATTCCTGTTGGTTCTTATCACCTGCTAATCGGGCCAGAGCTTTGACATACCTCCAGCTACAACCCCAGTTGCTGACTACTCTGGAAACCGGCCCTTTCTCTGTGCTGCTAATTCATCTGTTTCTTACCCTGCCACCAGCTGCAAACCAAATTGTTGCTGCTGGCCTGTCTCCATGTGTACCCCTCTGACCACTCAAGTGCTCTAGCCCTCCCTATCCCTTCAAGTCCAGAGTTCCAAACTCTTCCAGCTTCTAGAAAGAAGAGTGTCTTAGCTTCCAAATGCTGCTGTAACACAAATACCACAAGTAGGTGGCTTTAAAGAATAGAAGTTTATTTTCTCACAGTTCTGGAGGCTACAAGTCCAAACAAGTGTCTTGGCTATGTCAATTCTTTCCTTGTCAGTAGCCCTGGGCGTCCCTTGGTTCCTTGGTGATCCTCACGTGATATCTCTCTTCCCCCTTGTGTGCTTGCCTCTGTGTCTAATCTGCTCTTTTTATAGCTCAGAAGTTTAGGATCCAGCCTACACTGGTATGACCTCATCAACATAACATAAAAAAGAAAATCTTATTACCAAACCTGATTACATCACAAGTATAAGGGTTAGGATTCCAACATATATTTTGGGGGGACACAGTTTAATCCATAATAAGGGAGAATCATCCTCCCTCATTCAATCCAGACCAGAGCATACCTAGATTCGTGGCCCAAGATTACCTACTTTCCTAGAAGACGGAAAGTGGAGACAGCCATTCTCTTCCTGACCTACCAGGATGTGGATTTCCACTTGTCCTCAAAAAGACGATGATAAGAGACTAATCATGGCACATTCCCCAAGGTCTGGGTTTCTCAGTCTTACACATGTTATAACTTTGTACTTCCTTGTAACAGAGAAAAACAGTAGTAAAAATGTGGGATAATAGCAAGGGTAGGCTGGGGTCAAGGGCTCCTCATTCCCAAGTCCCTGCCTGTGACTTGTGCATCACTGAGGAAAAATGAGCAAGAAAACACTTAGGAGAAAACATGAATCCTCAAGGGGTCCCTATTTTATCACATGAACTCCTCAAAATAACATTTAAACAGAATATTTGTCAATCAAAACATATTTGTCTTATATTATCACTGAACGGACAAGTCACACCGACAAGTCCCAATATTCACTGTGAGAACCATTCTGCGTTTGTCCCTGTACAGTACTTTAATTTGTTTACACGATCCTTATGAGAATTTGGTCAACTGGAGAGCCAACTTACCGGGTGTTCGCAGCCTTACTGATTGATATCTTCCACCCAAAAACCAAACCAAACCAAACCAGTTGCTGTGGAGTCAGTTCAGACTCATGGCACCCCCATGTGTTGCAGAATAGAACTGCACTCAATAGGACTTTCAAGGTTGTGACATTTCTGAAGCAGATCGCCAGGCCCTTCTTCTGAGAAGCCTCTAGGTAGGTTCAAACCACCAACCTTTCGAATAGTAGACAAGTGCTTAACTGCACCACCCAGGGACTACTGTTAATATGAGGTGTCTTTGAAACCCTCACTGATTTCTCTTTCTTGGGGGTTGAGTCCATTCCTGATTGGGAGTTTCCCCACTCACCCTTCTCACAGTGCCCAAAGAGAGGAGGAGTTGATTGCTGAGTGGCATGATAGTTCCTGAAGTTGACTGAATTTCTGACCACAGCAGCAGGACATTGAATTCAGGACACTGGGATGAGAATGAGACACCCCAGAACTCCAGGCTCAACTTGGGAATGGGAAATCAATGCAAAATGGCTGAAATTGTTTATGGTAGAAGCTGACTTAAAAGAAGATGTTTCTTGGGTCAAACAGAAAAGGATGGGACTAGACAATCTAAGAAAGACCTACTAAAGACAAATACATATTAGAATAATAAGGACTTGTCACAACTAACAATTAAAATCTAAAAAACTAGTAAACAAACATACTCAGGAACTTCTTTGTGAACAGGAAGGAATAGTCTATGAGGTGCCTAGTTAAGGAACTTTCAAGAAGCGCAATGTGTCCGAGGCCTCAGAGTGGTCCCTGGTCATGTAGCCAAGTCTGCCCTTGGAGGGGGATGCATTAGGCTGTCATGGCTCAGTGACATTGACCACAAAGCTATGCTTCTAATCCCCCCACACTCCACTTCCAGCTCACACACACACACACACACATACACACGGACACACATACACACACACACACACACACACACAGATGCCATCCTGCCCCAGCAGCACTCAGGATATAATCTTGCTTCCTAAAGAGGCTTTTCCATAAGGAGGTAATGAGCTGCCCAGCCCACAGGATCACTCTGGCCTACTTGCCATTTATGTTCCCTATTAAAAATAAATTGTGATTTAGTCAGTTAAATTTTTCCCTCAGGTCAGATCCGCAATGCTCGAGCTAAAAAAACCAAGGTTACAGGCCACGTGCAGTGGTTACACCCCAAGGTAACCACTTCCTGGAGAGCATCTTTGTCTCATTGATTTCTAGTTTTAATCAATACAATCTATCTTGCAAAAGCATCACATTTATATGAGTGAACAAACAACAAAAAGACAGTTGTCATTGAGTCAACTCTGATTCATGGTGACTCCTTGTGTGTCAGAGTGGAACTGTGCTCCATAGGGTTTTCAGTGGCAGATTTTTCAAATGTAGATCACCAGACCTTTCTTCCTCGGCACCTCTGGGTGGACTCAAACCACCAGCCTTTCAGTTTGCAGCCAAGTGTTTAATTGTTTGCACCACTCAGGGACATTTCTGTGAATAACTACGTCTACACATAACTATATAAAGTGTCTTTGTGTTCCTTGGCTTGTTCTGCTTTTTGAATGATCTATTTCCTAATATCTTGAAGAGTTCTGTATATTAATCTTTTGTATTCTACTTCCAGTAATTCTAAGAAGTTTGCTTCCTCCAGAAGATTTCTTGATGCTTTGTTTTGGGAGCTTGCTGAAGCCATCATGGTCTGCCTGTTAATGTGATTTGATATTGACAGTTGTTTCTGAGTCATCAATAAGTTATTATATTTGTTTTGTTTGCTTACTGTGTCCTAGCTTCTTGTTTTGTTTTGTTTTAATATGCCCAAATAGGCTACTTGTGTTAGTTTGATTATTGGCACCTTTGAAGCTCTAATATCCTGTCACCAGGTGGTTAGATTGGTGCTAGGTATGTGACCCCAGGAGTCTGTTTACTTTGCTTGTATGGATTCAGTTCAGGTGTCCAAGTAGTCAGTCACCAAAGTGTGTGGTACAAGCTCTCACCTACAGTCCTAGATGGGCAGGGGTGATTGGAGTAGGCACAGGTATCTGGCTGCAGTAGGAGGTCATGCGCTGAGCAAGGCAGGGGTCTGACAGCTGTCCCTGAGTGTCTGAGAGGAAAGTGTGTCCCTGTTCCCTAGAGTGCATATATGGGTGGGTTTTGCAGCCAGACTATGGGCACCCAGTGCTGTTGGCTGTAAGGACTGGCAGGCACCACTTATTCTTGGACCCCTGTCAAAGGTGGCTAGCTGGCATGGGTGGAGCCACCAGTCCTCAGTCCCCTGATGTGGGTAGGTGAGGATCCTGCTTAATGGACATGGCAGTGTCAAATGTCACAAACATGCCATTCCACCATATAGCTGATACAGTTGAAGTTAGGCTTCAGGTATATACCCTGTTGTATTGTGCTAATGAGGGCCTACACTGTTGAAATTGGCCCACACAGGTCTGTGCAGAGGTGAAAGGCATTCAAAGTCCATGGACCCACTATGCCTGCTCCTAGGCAAAGGAGCTGAGCCTGCCCTGAGCTCCCGACTTAGGGGAGCTGGCAGATTATTTTTCCCTGTTTGTTAATTTGTTCCCTCTCCAAGGCCTGGAGAATGGCTCAGGGCATGTGACAGGTCCTACTTCTGGCCCAGGGGACGTGGCAATTGCTGAAGCCAGTCCGGGACCCGGTGCAGAGTGGGGAGGAGGCAGGTAAATGGGAGACAGGTTCTTCCCAAATGGGGTGTTTTTTGATCCACATGGTGGTTTAGACACATGTACTTATCTTTCGCTGATCAAGTGCCGCTTTTCACTGGTTCTGGAGGCCTGAGTAGACTCTCTGCTGCTTGGTCTCTCCTGATGCAGAAAATGCATCCTGAGCACCACTGCTTGCCTCACTGAGCATGCCAGCTGATCCAGCCCACAGGTTCTGGGTCAGATCTGGCAACTACTCACTGCTTCTGAACTGTCTCTCCCTCCCCCTGCCACTCAGTCTGATTCTTCAACTCTGCCTTTGATGTTCAGGGCTCCTAGATTGTCATATATAATCTATTCACTTGTTTTTTTGGGTCTTTGTTGTAAGAGGGACCACAGAAAGCATTGGACTACTCCACCATCTTGGCCCTACCTCCCCTAAATAACTTTCTTAAGATTATACAGCTAGTAAGTGACATGGTCAAGATTAAAAATCAAGTCCATGAAAATACTAATAAAAAAGAGAGGGGAGAAGGGAACGTAGGGAAGGAAAGAGGAAGGAAAAAAGGGAGAGAGGAAGGAAGGGAGGAAGGAAAGCTTGTATGTATTACACACGGACACTGCCAATTTGTATAAAGATGCTGATGACAGCATTTTATTTAATAGCCCCAAACCAAAAACTACCCAAATATCCACAGATAAGAGAATGAACAAATACAATATGGTATAGTCACAGAATGTAATACTTTTTTTTTTTGGTTGCTCATAGTGACCATATAGGACAGAGTAGAAATGCCCCATAGAGATTCCAAGGCTGTAAATTTTTGTGGAAGCAGACTCCCACATGTTTCTCCTGTGAAGCAGCTGGTGGGTTTGAACCATGGACTTTTGGTTAGCAGCTGCGCACTTAACCGCTGCACCACCAGGGCTCATGGAATACTATACAACAGTGAAAATGAGTGAACTACAGCTACTAACATCAACATGGTGGAGTCCTAAAAATATAATTTTAAATGATAAAAAAAAAGTTGCAGAATACATGATTTAGATTATATAATGTTAAAAAAGCAAGCATGCTTAAGGGCATACCTATGTGGTAAAACTAAAAAGGAAGCAGAGGGATAATAAGCATAAAACTCAGAATAGCAGGGAGGGAGGGAGAGAAAACAGATCCAGAGAGGGCACGCAGGGTACATCAGAGATATAGGTAATGTTTTATTCTTTAAGCTGGGTGGTGGATACGCACGTTACACAGGTGGGCAAACATTTTCCTGCTATTCCTTATACTTTACGTAAATGCTATAATAAAAGATATAACATGTTCCTTTCAAAGTAAAATGTGTAACGAACACATTTCCTCCTCTGCTCCCACATACATACATCTGCTTACCAACATTAACATTCCCATCTCTTCCATTCACTTAGGTTAGCAACATGTTTGCACGCAGAGAATTAGACTAATCTGCACGCCCTGTCACCAAAAAGTATGAAGGGCTTTTGTGCCAAGAGAGGCTATTCCAGTACAGGCATACTTCATTTTATTGTGCTTCTCTTTACTGTGATTTGCAGATACTGTGTTTTTTATAAATCAAAGATCTGTGGCAACTCTGCTTCAAGCAAGTCTATCGGTGCCATTTTTCCAACAGCATGTGCTCACTTCATGTCTGTCACATTTTGGTAATCCTCATAATATTTCAAATTTTTTCATTATTTTTGTATCTGTTAGGGTGATCTATGATCAGTGATCTTTGATGTTACTATTGTAATTGTTTTTGGGTGCCATGAACAGTGCCCGTATAAGATGGCAAACTTAATTGATAAATATTGTGTGTGTTGACTGTCCACCAACTAGCCATTCCCCCATCTCTCTCCCTTTCCTCAGATCTCCCTATTCCCTGAGAAATGGTGATACTGAAATTAGGCCAATTAATAACCCCACAATGGCATCTAAGTGTTCAAGTGAAAAGAAGAGTCACATATCTCTCACTTTAAATCAAAAGCTAGAAGTGATTAAGCTTAGTGAGAAAGGCATGTTGAAAGCTGAGATTGGCCAAAAGCTAGGGCTCTTGTGCCCAACAGTTAGCCAGGTTGCGAATGCAAAGGAAGAGTTCTTGAAGGAAATTAGAAGTGCTACTCCAGTGAACACAAGAATAATAAGAAAGCAAAACAGCCTTATTGTGATACGGAGAAAGTTTTAGTGGTCTGGATAGATCAAAGTAGCCACAACATTCCCTTAAACCAAAGCCTGATCCAGAGCAAAGCCCTAACTTTTATTCTATGAAGGCTGAGAGAGATGAGGAAGCTACAGAAGAAAAGCGTGAAGCTAGCAGAGATTGGTTCATGAGGTTTAAGGAAAGAAGCCGTCTCCACAACATAAAAGTGCGAGGTGAAGCAGCAAGTGCTGATGTAGAAGCTGCAGCAAATTATCCAGAAGATCTACCTAAGATAATCATTGAAGGTGGTTACACTAAACAGTAGATTTTCAGTGTAGATGAACAGCCTTCTATCGGAAGAAGATGCTGTCTAGGACTTTCATAGCTAGAGAGGAGAGATCAATGCCTGACTTCAAAGCTTCTAAGGACAAGCTGACTCTCGTTAGGGGCTAATGCAGCTGGTGACTTTAAGTTGAAGCTAATGCTCATTTACCATTCCAAAAATCCTACGGCCCTTAGGAATTATGCTAAATCTACTCTCCCTGTGCTCTATAAATGGAACAACAAAGCCTAGATGACAGCACATCTGTTTGCAACATGGTCAACTGAATATTTTAAGCCCACTGTTGAGACCTACTGCTCAGAATAAAAGATTCCTTTTAAAATATTACTGCTCATTAACAATGCACCTGGTCACCCAAGAGCTCTGATGGAGATGTACAAGGAGATTAATGTTATTTTCATGCCTGCTAACACAACATCCATTCTGCAGCCCTTGGATCAAGGAGTAATTTTGACTTTCAAGTCTTACTATTTAAGAAAAACATTTCATAAGGCTATAGCTGCCACAGAGATAGTGATTCCTCTGATGGATCTGGGCAAAGTAAACTGAAAAACTTCTAGAAAGGATTCACCATTCTAGATGCCATTAAGAACATTCGTGATTCACAAGAGGAGGTCAAAATATCAGCATTAACAGGAGTTTGGAAGAATTTGATTCTAACCCTCATAGATGACTTTGAGGGGTTTAAGACTTCAGTGGAGGAAGTAACTGCAGATGTGGTGCAAATAGCAGGAGAACTAGAAGTGGAGCCTGATGATGTGACTGAATTGCTGCAGTCTCATGATAAAACTTGAATGGATGAAGAATTGCATCTTACGCAGGAGCAAAGAAAGTGGTTTCTTGAGATGGAATCTACTCCTGGTGAAGATGCTGTGAACATTGCTGAAATGACAAGAAAGGATTTAGAATATTACATAAACCTAGTTGATAAAGCAGCGGCAAGGTTTGAGAGGATTGACTCTGATTTTGAAAGAAGTTCTATTGTGGGTAAAATGCTCTCAAACAGCATCGCATGCTACGGAAAAATCTTGGTGAAAGGAAGAGTCAATCGATGCGGCAACCTTCATTGTTGTCTTATTTTAAGAAATGTCCACAGCCACTTCAACTTTCAGCAACCACCACCCTGATCAGCCAGCAGCCATCAACATTGAGGCAAGATCCTCCACCAGCAAAAAGATTACGACTCACTGAAAGCCCAGATGATGGTTAATATTTTTTTAGCAATTAGACATAATGCTATTGAACACTTAATAGACAGTATAAACGTAACTTTTACATGCACTGAGAAACCAAAAATTTGGTGTGACTCGCTTTATTACGATATTCACTTTATTGCAGTGGTCTGGAACCGCACCCACAATATCTCCAAGGGATGTCTGTAGTCATTCTATTTTGTGTTTATAAGTAATATCTTATGACCTATATGTGGTGCTTAGTGTGATGTGCATGGGCCAGAACACACAAATTCAGTAAGGAAGTGGGGGCAGGTGTAAGGACAGTGAACATGGAGCCAAGGTAGGGGGGTGTAGACAGACATTTTATAATTAATGATGGCATTAGTACTAACATGATTTTTTTTTTTTCTGCTGGTACAGTAAAATAAAAGCACTGAGGAATCAATAAATGTCTGAGAAATAACTAAAATCCCCCACTGGTGGCTAAGGTACCAAGGTACAGCCCTGCAGTGGGGTTCTGAACTGACCCCAGAAAGTAGCATATTTCATGCAAATCAAGTTGTTTATAGGAAAGAATGTTGAGTCAAAAAAAAGAAGAAAAGAAAAAGGCAGAAAGAAACAAACACTGTGATTATACTTCTATGAGTGTGCATGTCAATATTGGAAAAGTTAGGGAAGGAATCTGGAATGCTATTATTGGTTCAAAATGAGCTTAATATTCTTTAAGTGTGCATGTTTTTAAATTTTCTTTGAAGTGGATACTTCTGCTAATTTTTTGCATTTTTAAATTTTGAAGTAATTTCAGACTTACAGTAGGGATATAAAAATAGTAGAAAGAACTCTCATATACTCTTTACTCCAGTTGTTAACATTTTTTACCACATTTGCTTCATCATTTTCTCTCTTTATAAATATTCATATTATTATTAACCATTTGAGAGTACATTGGAAACGTTATAGCTCTTTCTGCTAAATACTCCAGTGTGTATTTCCTAAGCACATGGATTTTTTCTTACATGTTGTTGTGGTGGTGGTGCTTTCGAGTCGATTCCAACACATAGTGACCCCCTGTGACAGAGCAGAACTGCCCCATAAAATTTTCTAGGCTGTAATTGTTATGGAAGCAGATCGCCAGGTCCTTTCTCCTTCGGAGCTGCTGGGTGAATTCAAAATGCCAACCTTTCAGTTTGTAGCTGAGCACTTAACCATTGTATCTCCAGGGCTCCTTTTTTCTTATATAGCTACAGTACAATGATCAAAATTAGAAAATTACCATTAATACTATATAATTATCTAAGTTACAGATGTTATTCATTTTTCCCCCAATTGTCTCCAAAATTGTCCTTTATGGAAAAAGAAAACCATTATGTTCCAGGGTCCTGTTCAGGATTATACATCGCATTTAGTTGTCATATCTCTTTATGTTTCTTTAGTCTCCTTTAATCCAGAAATGTTCTTAATTTTTAAAGCATAAAAATCCTTGTCCATGGATCATATCTCTGAGCCTATGGCTATAACAATGGCTTTGCCATTTGTGCATTAAACTCACTGCTGGTACAGTGACCTTAATTAACCATGACGAAAGGAGCCCTTATGGTGCAGTGGTTAAGAGCTTGGCTGCTAACCAAAAGGTCAGCAGTTCAAATCCACCAGCCATTCCCTGGAAACCCTATGGGGCCGTTCTGCTCTGTCCTATAGGGTGGCTGTGAGTTGGAATCAACTGAGAGCAATGAGTTTAACATAACAATGGGAGTTCCTGGTGGTGAAAATGGTTAAGGAGCTCAGCTGCTAACCAAAAGGTTGACACTCTGATCCATCCAGAGGCACCTCAGAAGAAATACCTGGCAATCTACTTCCAAAAAATCAGCTATTGAAAACTCTATTGAGAATAGTTCTACTCTGACACACACGGGGTCTCCATGAGTTGGAATCAACTCACAGCAACTGGTTTTAACATAACTAACTGAATCTTTATTCCAAGTTGGGGTCCAGTACACCTAAATTGCCCTCATAATTTAGTATAAACTAAGTATCATGTTATGGTTTAATCAGTAGTGTGTTATTCCTTTCATTGTGGTACATAAATTAACGGTGCATTTTATAATTGATAGTGTCTATAAAACATAGTATTATTCCCATTTGTTTACATGAGACTGAGGATCGTTAACTACCCTACAAAGCAAATAAGAGAAGAGCTAAGACTTATACTCAGGTCTGTCTGACTCCATATCCCAGCTCTTAACCAGTCTTCATCATACATTTGAAAATTGTTTTTGACATTGTAGCGTCAACTTCATTTGCCATAAGATTCACCGAATGTAGAGTGCTTGTTGTTGTTAGGTGCCATTGAGTTGATTTTTGATGCACAGCAACCCCATGTGACAGAGTAGAACTGCCCCATAAGGTTTTCTAGGCTGTAATCTTTGCAGGAGCAGATCGCCAGGTCTTTTTCCTGTGGAGCCGCTGGGTGGGTTTGAAGCGCCAATCTTTTTTTTTTTTTTCAAACAAACAAATGAGTTTATTCCTCTCTCACATAACAGTGTTTGCCTAGGCAGGTGCTCTAAGGATCATAGATGGATCTGCTTCAGGAGGTCATTCGGAAACTTAATTCCTTCTGGGTTACTACTCTACCATTCTCTGGGGGTATTGTCTTCATCCTCATGATTGAAACTGGCTCTCTATCGATTCCATGTTGCAGCCCACTTTGAGGAGATCTCTGGCTCAGCAGCATTGTTGGATTCTGTCCCTGAATTTGTCACCTGTGTGGTCTTGGACATATCCCATCACATCTCCAGGCTTCAATGTCACCATTGATAAAATGAGGGATGTGGATGTTGATATTCTTTAAATTCTCTTCTGTTTGGGATTTCTACTTCTCAGTTTCTCAACTTGGAACTTTAATGAGTATTTTGGGCGAGTGCTAGCTGATACAATCCATTTTACCAGGAAAGTTATCTGATGGCGCTTTAGCTGAGTTTCTGAAAGTGCAGTATTGTCTTACTTTTGCAGATCTTATGAAGCAGTGTTCAAAATCTCCTGTTCGTTTTCACATTTGGCCTTTCAGAGTCAAATGTAAAAGGAGTGGCGTGGAGAAGGAGAGACTCAGACGCTCTCTTAGCTGATATCATTAGAGCGATGGAACGCTGGTAAAGAAAATACAAGGCTTCCTCTCTGATTTGGCCCTTCAACCAGTTATGAGTCTTGGAACGTTAACTCATTTACTCAGAAGCTCAACATCCAAAGTCCTTTTTGATTCTTATCAGTTTGGTAGATAAGAAACATAGTAAATGTTTTTTCACACACTTTTTCATTATGAGGGCGTAGAACATTTATATATGTTTAATGGTCATTTGCATTTTTCTTTTGTAAATTGTAGAGAACCGTCAATCTTTTGGTTAGCAGCTGAGCGCTTAACGGTTGTGTCACCAGGGCTCCTGAATGCAGGGTACTCACACACAAACATTTGGCAGTGTCTTGGGGCAGCACAAGTTATCCAGACACACTCAGGGCTATTCAGATGATCCCACAGGTAGGAAACTGGTATCCCTGGGTCTTCCTATCCGTTCAATCATTCTGCAACTGGGAACAATTGACCCTGTCTCTTTTAAGCAGTATTCATTATCCCAGACGAGAACTGAGCCTCAGACTTTTTTCTAAAGTTTCAAGATGAAAATCAGAAGCAATACCAATACGCAAAATAATGAAACTATCTGCATAAACTGAGTCAAGGAAAAAAAACTAGAATGATAAAAATCCAAGTTAAAGGTGGCCTTGGTGAAACATGTAAGCAGAATATTCTCTACTACTGCTTCCTGGGGTGTCCTGGAAAAAAAAAAACAACAAAAAACCTGGCCCACATACATGCAGGCTTACAGTCGTTTTCGCTTGAATGTGAAAGCAATGCAGAATAGATAGCCTGAATGTGCCTTTTTGTTTACTTCTTGCACCTTATAAATACATTCAATTGTTCAAATTAAATTGTATCTAAGCCAGCTCAAATCAAAAGATAATATTTACTGCTCTCACATGGTATTTGCCCTATTTATTCCAGAACAAACTCAAGGGAAACATACTTCTCATAGCATTTTTTTTTTTTACTGAAAGAAGAATGTACAATAAAAGATGCAAAACTTAATAAGCACACTAACATAATCACATCAAGCATAGACATGGTACTTATTTAGTAAATCAATGCAAATGATTTCAGTTCCATGCTCTATAATTAGGGGGAAAAACAGAAGAGTGCTTAAATGCCATCAGATGTATTTGCTATGGTTGTTTCTAATTCACAAGGTTGGAATTGTTGACATCAAAAGGGTGCTTAAATTTATCTTCATATTTAAATGAATCAGATTTCAAGCACACATATTTTTCTACTTAGAGGCTTTTTTTGTTGTGTTTTTATTGTACTTTAGATGGTTCACAGAGCAAATTAGCTTCTCATTAACAATTAATACACATATTGTTTTGCGACATTGGTTGCCAACCCTATGACATGTCAACATTCTTCACTTCATTACCTTGGGTTCCCCAGTACCAGCTTTCCTGTGCCCCCCTCCGGCCCCCCGCCTTCTAGTCCTTGCCCCTGGTCTGGTGTGTCCATTTAGTTTCTTTTTATGGGCCTGTCTAATCTTTGGCTGAAGGGTGAACCTCAGGAGTGACTTCATTACTGAGCTAAAAGGGTGTCCAGGGACCATACTATTGGGGTTTCTCCATTTCCTGTCAGACCAGTACGTCTGGTCTTTTTTTGTGAGTTAGAATTTTGTTCTGCATTTTTCTCCAGCTCTGTCCAGGACCCTCTATTGTGATCCCTGTCAGAGCAGTTAGTGGTGATAGCCGGGCACCATCTAGCTGTGCTGGACTCAGTCTGGTGGAGGCTGTAGTAGCTGTGGTCCATTAGTCCTTTGGACTAAGCTTTCCCTTGTGTCTTTGGTTTTCTTCATTCTCCCTTGCTCTAGGTGGGATGAGACCAGTCGAATATCTTAGATGGCCACTCACAAGCTTTAAAGACCCCAGATGCTACTCACCAAAGTAGAATGTAGAACATTTTCTTTATAAACTATGTTATGCCAATGAGCTAGATATTCCCTGAGACCATGGTGAGAGGCTTCTTTTTGACCTTTGACATTGTATGTAGATGTTCTTTCGCTTTCAAAAGCATTCACCAAAGCGATAATGCTATTGTGGGAAGTTTTGCAAATGAAATCAGTGCTCATGCCAATTTCAAGAGCTCAGGACCCAAAAAATATAAAGTTGGTAAAAATCTGAGGGAAATTTTCCAGGCTCAGCCTGTCTTTTATTTGGCACCAGATTTTTTTCCAGAAATTTGCATGGATTTACCATCTCCAGCCACTTTCACTCAACTAATTTAGGCACTCTGCAATTATAGGTCCTTTTCTTAGTGGAGACAAAGTTATCTGATGCGAGACTGGAGAAATCCTGTGAGTATGGCCCCCGGACACTCTTATAGCTCAGTAATGAAGTCACTCCTGAGGTTCACCCTTCAGCCAAAGATTAGACAAAACAAGACTCCACAGGCACATAAGCCCAGGGGCAAGGATGAGAAAGCAGGAGGGGACAAGAAAGCTGGCAATGGGGAACCCATGGTCGAGAAGGCGAGAGTGTTGACATGTCATGGGGTTGGCAACCAATGTCACAAAACAATATGTGTATTAATTATTTAATGAGAAACTTGTTTGCTCTGTAAACCTTCATCTAAAGTACAATAAAAAAATTTTTTTAAAAAGTTATCTGATGCAATTTGATGCATCAGATGTGAGTTGTATGACAGTCTAGAAGTTGACAGATGTCTTAGTCATCTAGTGCTGCTATAACAGAAATACCACAAGTGGATTGCTTTAACAAAGAGAAATTTATTTTCTCACAGTCTACCAGGCTAGAAGTACAAATTCAGGGTGTCAGCTCCAGGCGAAGGCTTTCTCTTTCTGTCAGCTCTGGAGGAAGGTCCTTCTTGTCAATCTTACCCTGGACTACGAGCTTCTGTGCACAGGAACCCCAGGACCAAAGGACGCACTCTGATCCTGGTGCTTGTTTCTTGGTGGTATGAGGTCCCCAACTCTCCGCTTGCTTCCCTTGTAAGATAAAATGTGGTGCAGGCCACACCCTAGGGAAACTCCCTTTACATTTGATCAAGGATGTGACCTTAGTAAGGGTGTTATACAATCTCACCCTAATCCTCTTTAACATAAAATTACAATCACAAAATGGAGGACAACCACACAGTACTGGGAATCATAGCCTAGCCCAACTGACACACAAATTTTGGGGGGGACATAATTCAATCCATGACAACAGATAAGACAGAATGCATGGAGGACAGATACTTTTGTTTTGTTGTTAGTTGCCATCATGTGGGCTCTGACTCATGGTAATCTTACATACAACAGAACAAAATGTAGCAACATGATTGTTGGTACATTTGAGTCCATTGTTGTGGATGTGGTGTCAATCCTTCTCATTGAGGTTTCCCTTGTTTTCGCTGACACTCTACCAAACACAATGTCCTGTTCTAGTGATTGGTCTTTCCTGTGTCCAAAGTAAGTAAGCCAAAGCCTAGCCATCCTCCTTTCTAAGGAACATCTGGTTGTATTTCTTCTAAGACTGATTTGTTTGTTCTTTTGGCAGTCCATGATATATTCAGTATGTGCGACCTTAAGCAAATTGCTTTATCTCTCTGAACCTGTTTTCTCATGTGTAAAATGGAAACAATGATACCTATTTCATTGCTCTATTATGGGAATCAATTGATATAATACAGGTAACAGTGCCTGGCACATGGTAAACTGCTCAAAAGATATTAACTAGCCAGAACAAGAATGAGATGACCATTATGGGCCTAAGATGTGAGTGACTAGTTGGAGATGTACCTGGGGAATGGGCGCTGAACGGCTCTGCACAGCTAGCCCCTTTGAAGAATCACAACTTTCCTTATGCAGATCATCAAAGAGAAACTCCAGAACAAACCCATTCCCAGCTTTTGTGCTTACCTCTGTGAATTCCAAGGAGCCCTGATGGCACAACAGTTAGACACTTGGCTGCTAACTGCAAGGTTGGCAGTTTGAACCCACCCAGCCATTCAAACCCACCTAGAAGCTCAGCGGGAGAAAGACCTGGCAATCTATTCCTGTAGAGATTACAGCCTCCAGGCTGTAAAAGATTACAGTCTTTTCCAACAAGACTCTAGGGAATATTTTTTTAGCTGATGTCTTTTCTGATATACATGATCCTTTGGAACAATATCAGGCAGATTTTGGAATTTTGGGTTTTGGTCATCAAAAGCTTCTTTAACCTGTAAACACATTTCTTAGAGTATTGGAATAAAGATGATAATGTTTAACAATAGTAGAGCTGGTTTATGTAATATAACATAGGGTTGTTTAGTTTGAAGAACTACTTTTCTTATTTTAATTTATTTCAGTATTCATTTCTTGGAGTCCATAGGTGGGATCATTTAAAACATTCTGAATGTACTTAATTATAACTTTAATATGTGTTATAACATCTTTTAATTTATAGGATATTCTGTAATTAACACAATGTTCTTAGTTACTGAAATAACTGATTCGTATATTAAAAGAGGGAGAGTAAAATAAAAATGGTTCCTTATACCTAAAAATTAGAAGATTGAACATCATCAATATTTTCATAAAAAGCTTTATGGTAATTCTTTCAGTTACTCAGTCCTATTTAGCTAATTGTGGCTCCACGTTATTCTGGGTTAGCAGCAATTTGAAAAACTTCATCAGTTTCTACACAAGAGTTCTAAAAAAACCCTGATCCAGTCCAATAGCATCTATGTCTGAAATATTATAGTCCTTTTTATAAGTTGATATAGTCCATTTTCTGTTGAAACATCAGTTCAAGTGCACTCAGCAAGTCAGCAAAGTAAAACCTATTTGTAGATGACAAAACTTAATATGGCCATGATTAACTTATAATACTTCTTAAAAGTGAAAGACTTGATGGAAATTACAAAAGTAATGCAAAACAAGATAAAGTGAGTTCAAAGAGCTTCAGATATAACACAAAATAATCTTGAGACATAATACTATACAGTCAAAATATACTAAGAATATGCCAAGATTATCATATCTCTAAACATCTGAAATGATGTGAATTTCCCTAGATAAACCACTGGCTTGATGATGCTAGATTTAAATTAAGTTGTGACCAAGTTAGCAATTGAAACAATAAAATTATGACAGAATATCATGTGCTTGTTTGTTTAGCATCATGCAAATATTACTGACATATAAATTTTAATTCAAAGAAAGTTTGCCACTTTTTCTGATTTGATAACATGTTTTATGTAACCCCTAACATATTAAATAAACCTTTTTTGTATTATTATTTTTTTATAAAACAGAAAGAAATCCTTCACAGCTTTCTATAAAGTTTTAATGTTGTCAAGAGTTTATTATACATTGCCAAGAAACAATACTTAGTTATTTAAAGCAACTATTTTAAAAGAAAAAACCTTAACTATGTAGCTTGGTTTTAACTCAGAATTTTTATTTTAATGAGAAACTGAAACTTTATTTTCAAGGCAGATTACATAAAGAATAAATCAACTCTTTAACTTAGTAATTAAAAAAAAATTTGTTATTTTAATAGTGAGAAACCCAATTTTTTTATGATTTAACCCTTAAACCTTTAGTTGCAATAAATAAGAACTTTGATTATATCAAACAAAAATTTTTAACGAACTTTCTAAATTCCTTATCTTTGTTATATATTTTTCATAGCATGAATTTTAGTGTCAAGCACATTCATTATTAGACGCAAACATACATACATATATTTTTCCTCTGTGGCATAAGTTTAGTCTTTCTTCTTTAGTGCTTTTAACTTTTTATTTAATTTTCTTCTGATCTTTTACTATTTATTATATATTTATCTAAATTTTTCTTTTCTTTTTCTCAATTTGAAACAGCCAGTCTTTTTTTGTTTTTATTTCAAGACAATATTACTATCTTTTCTTTTAACAAAACATATTCCATATATTTAATTCAGCTTAAGTTACCAGAAAGATCTTGGAAACTATTTTAAGTTGACATATTATAAAACATAAAAACTTCACTAGAATGGATTTATTTTTATCAGTTTCTGGGAATATTAGGACTATTTAATTTATATAAGTGCTTGTTTATCATTAAACAAAGAAAAGTAAGTTCTTTGAAGAAATAGTGTAATCTAATTTAATAATACCATCCTCAGGTTAAAAAAAAATTATTATATGTTTAGAACCTCATAGGATCTGTTAAATAAGTGATTTATAGTAATTTATTTCTTTTTAAGACCTTTTCATAGCAATTAAAATAAACAATTCATCTTTTTTTAGTGCATTGTTTAAATATATTAATTTATATCAAAGTTTCTCAGAGTAATTACCAAAAGCCCCGGCACAAAAAGTACTTTTCCTTGGAAAAGAAAAGATAGTCTCATGAAGAACAGTAACTGCTAACCATGGCCTTTAACTTGATGAAATACAGAAACTCAAACATAACATTAGAGGCAAGTTATCAACACAAAGTCAAACAGGAAAACTACATAAATTTATTGACCTGTGAGATCCACTCCAGACTCAGGATTATATAATACTATACAACATAAGTAATTTAGTTTCTTAGCATCAGACAGAAGTTCCTCAGAGGAAAGAGAAAACAATGCAAAATAGGAACTCAGGGAACTCATTTTCTTAAAGTGATCACTAAGATTTTAGCTTCTAAGTATATTCAACTAACAGTTTTTAACATATTTTTTAAACATGAACTTTAAATCAGCACCCTGGTAATTAATATCAAAGGTTAGAAGCTTTGGGTGAAGTTTGCAGGGCTCTGAATTATTTCTGAAATTGCCTCCAATTTCTTAAATGCAGACAGCACAGTCAGCCTGGCTGCTTGGTAACACAGAGGCAGTCCCTCCTTTTGCCTGATTATCATACAGACTAGCTGGTATAAATAAGGGAGTTCAAGTTTTAACAAGGATTTAACCAACTTTAAATAAATAAACTAGTCAAATAAACTAGTCAAAATAGGCACACTCACAAAAACTATTAACCTGCACGTGCAAGGGAAAAACAAACAAATAAACAAAAACAGAAACAAGAGCAGAAAGTTTAAAAGATTCTCAAAGTTTCCAGCAACTTAAAAGGGTCCGTAATCAGGTAGTGCTACATTATGGGACCAAAGTACAAGATGGGCAGGAGCTGCCACCTTTCCCCTGTGAATTAGCATTCCTGAGGATTGTGGGCTCAAACAAATACCCTCTTTGAGGTCCTTATCCTTAGGTGTACACTTGAAAGGAAAGAGCAAGTAACTTTAGAAAACAGGCAGGAGTTGCCTCCCCCTGTGAATCTGCAACTCATCAGAAATTCAAAAAAGCGAACTGAAAAATAAAAATACAGAAGAGAAACACAGACAGATAACCAACCAGAAATCTCCAGGAACTCAATGCAGAGGGCAGAGTTCAATTCAGGGGGCTGTTTACCTGGGGCAACTTTGCCAGGACCCTGGGAAAGCAGAGAGGGCACAAAAGGCCTGTGTGGTGTCACAGTTCCAATTTCATGATGTTTTGAAAGGTCACGGAAAGGTGAAGTGCCTCCAAGTCCCTTTATGGTCACCATTTTTATGTCTATGAGTAATAAATGCTTCTCTATTAAAGTAAAGCAAGGAGATTTATTGAAGTTTTGATAACAGTTTGGGCTGGGGAAAACATCTGATTTTACAGATAGAACAAATGCTTCCAAAATGGTGAAGCTGCAGAGACTTTTTAAAGGGTGAGAATAAAGAACTTGAGGTGTACTACTTTGATTGGAAATTACAAGCTTAGATTAACACAAGGTGGGCTTACTGGAAGCAGGGGCTAGGAGAGGGGAGGTTACAGGACATTTCTCTCAGAAACAGCTTGCTCAAATGAAATATTTCTTGTAAGCAGTTGCCTAGGAGGCCTCGATAAGAGTCATCATCAAGGCCTTCTTCCTGAGATATTGTTTTGGGAAGGACCTTGATAGCTCCTGGGAAACAGTTTATTATTGTTCTCTCAGCTTAGCCACAGAGAAAAGGAGAAAATTTTCTTTAGTTTACATTTAGTCACAGGCCTTAAAGAATAAATCAGGGGTTTGCATATATCAAAAGAAAGGCAAGATGGAGTAGGGCCCCAAACTCTAAAGCACCCATTTTTACTTTAGTCAAGTACCTCTGTTTACTTGCTATTACTCAACCACCATTAACATAAACTCAATGCCCCCTAAGCAAAAACTCCCTCTGGCCCCCTCCCTCCCATCCCTGGTAATCACTAATAATCTTTGGTTTCTATTTATTTGCTTATTTCATATGAGTGAGATCATACAGTGCTTGTCCTTTTGTGACTAATTTATTTTGCTCAGCATAATGTTTTTAAGTTTCATCCATGTTGTGGCCACCACTTCTTTTTTACAGAGAACCCCTCACCAGGGAACGGTGGGTGAAGACTGCAGTAGTTCCATGATGCTGCTGGGTGGCAGCCCCTTCAGAATACTAGTGGAAGAGAAGGGTGTGTCCCAGGCTAGGCTTCCCTCTAGGGTTGAATCTTTTAGATAACTGGTATTTCAAGCCACTGGCGCATAGGGGCTTGTGCTGGTGAATGTTTAAAATAGGCCCTTGGGGATGGTGTAGGGAGGACCCTTAATCTGTAGCATTTGCTGATTTCTGTGGTATAAATATTTACCCTATTGCTGACTGTAAGCTACCCACATCATGTCAACTGGTTCTCAAAAACCCTGAAAATTTAACAATGGGCTCTCAAGAGCCATTCATTATGAGCACACCACTGCTTGGCACTCTAATATGCTAGATGGAAACCCTATTTTTTGCATGATTCCTATCGATCCTCGTCTCATAGGTAGCGCTCCAGGCCTTTACTCCTTGTTCCTTTCTTATCAATTTCTTGAAATGGCCTGTCTCTAGCATGCCACCATTTCTGCTCTGCACCCCTGAATCGGTCCTGCCCCTTCCTCCCGGGGGGTGTCCTTCGGGCTTTAGCACTTGGTCCAGCCTGGGCTGGGCCTTCTTGGTCTCTGCTTGCTGGCTACCCTGCTCTGCTGTGAGTTCTCCACAGTCTTGCGTGCTTTCCTGCCACCCCTCCCCCTGCTCAGCCCTCACTGTGCTCCCAGCGTCCCTCTGACATGAGGGAGAATCTGACACAGGGTTCAGACCGGGTTCTCTTCCACATTTTATTCAGGAATTACATTTCACACATCATCTCCTTAATTGTTTCCAGATTCAAAAAGGAAGTTTACTCATGGAAGAGGTTCACTATTAGAAAATGCCAAGGAGTTCACAGAAGCACAGCTAAATAATGTGTCAGGAAGCTATGGTTTCTCCTTTTTTAACTGCTGTGATGTTACTTGAACCTGAGGTGCAGGGGAGGAGAGAAGTGAGTTCACGCATCTGTGTCATACCCAAACCTGAGGGGCAAAAGGAGAGAGAACAGAGTTTATGCTTCTATGTCACCCAGAAAAGCTGCCAAAATGTGATTAAGCTTTTTGAGTTAGAACTTAATAAAAATGCCTTTGCTATTGGTTTCTATGGTTGTCTGATGAATAGAGTGAATACAATTAAGAAACACAAAAGGCGGTTTCAAAGCTGGGCAGGTTGGAAGACGTATTTTTTCTACTATTTGCGCCTGTGATTTTGATGCCACAGACCAGCTTAGAAGTCTAGAAGATGCCAGTGGAAGCATTTTCTTTCCAAACCCTGGCATGTTTGAACTGCTTCCTACATATAGATTAAAAGACCTAGATCTTCAGGAAGATCCAGTTCCTTGTTATTGTTCGGTGCTGCTGAGTTGGCTTTGACTCACAGCAACCCCAATAACATAATGCCCTCTTCTGTGCCGTCCTCACAATCGTTGCTATGCATGAGCCCACTGCTGCAGCCGCTGTGTCAATCCATCTTATTGAGGGTCTTCTTCTTTTTGGCTGACCCTCTACTTTACCAAGAATATGTCCTTCTCCAGGGATTGGTCCCTCCTGATAATCAGTCCTAAGTGAGACAAAGTCTCACCAGCCTTGCTTCTAAGGAGCATTCTGGCTGTACTTCCTTCAAGAGAGATTTGTTTGTTCTTCTGGCAGTCTGTGGTATATTCAATATTCTTCACCAACACCACAATTCTAATGCAACAATTCTTCAGTCTTCCATTTTCATTGTCCAGCTTTTGCATGCATATGAGGTGACTGAAAATATCATGGCTTGGTTAGGCTCACCTTAGTCATCAAAGTGACATCTTTGCTTTTCAAGATTTTAAAGAGGTCCTTTGCGGCAGATTTTCCCAATGCAGTATGTCATTGATTCCTTGACTGCTGAGTTTACTGCTTCTTTTGAAACAGCTTGCTCTGATGAAGATGCCCTCATGGGCTCCCAGATCTTAGGAAAGCTTTCTCATTCCAGGGGGCTTTGGTCACAGGGAAGATCCCACAGCTCTTTACACCACTTCCCTTGGCCACCAGCCAGGTAAGCAGGTCCTTGTCCAGGACCCACGGTGGAGGAAAGCATAAGAAAGGCAGGAGAGATCTATGGTGGGCTAAACTCGTTGCCTTCAAGTCGATTCAGACTCATAGCAACCCTATAGAACATAGTAGAACTGCCCCATAGGGTTTCCAAGGAGAAGCTAGTGGATGCGAATTGCTGACCTTTTGGTTAGCAGCTGTAGCTCTTAATGACCGCACCACCAGGGCTCCAGTTGTGGGCTGCTGTTGCTGTTTGGTGCTGTCAAGCCGGTTCTGACTCATAGTGACCCTATGTACTACAGAACTAAACACTGCCCAGTCCTGCACCATGCTCACAATCATTGTTATGCTTGAGCCCATTGTTGCAGCCACTGTGTCAATCCATCTCGTTGAGGGTCTTCCTCTTTTTCGCTGACCCTGTAGTTTACCAAGCATGATGTCCTTCTCTAGGGGGTTATCCCCTCCTGATAACATGTCCAATGTATGTAAGATGTAGTCTCACCATCTTCACTCCTGAGAAGCATTCTGGTTGTACTTCTTCCAAGACAGATTTGTTTGTTCTTTTGGCGGTCCATGGTATATCCAATTTTGTTCGCCAACACAATTCAAAGGCATCAATTCTTCTTCGGTCTTTTCATTCATTGTCCAGCTTTTGCATGCATATGATGAGATCGAAAACACCAGGGTTTGCATCAGGTGCACCTTAGTCTTCAAGGTGACATCTTTGCTTTTTAACACTTTAAAGAAGCCTTTTGCAGCAGATTTGCCCAATGCAATGCATCTTTTGATTTCTTGACTGCTGCTTCCAGGGCGGTTGATTGTGGATCCAAGTAAAATGAAATCCTTGACCACTTCAATCTTTTCTCCATTTATTGTGATGTTGCTTATTGGTCCAGTTGTGAGGATTTCTGTTTTCTTTATGTTGAGGTGTAATTCATACTGAAGGCTGTGGTCTTTGATCTTCATCAGTAAGTGCTTCAAGTCCTCTTCACTTTCAGCAAGCAAGGTTGTGTCATCTGCATATCGCAGGTTGTTAATGAGTCTTCCTCCAATTCTGCTGCCCCATTCTTCTTCCTATAGTCCAGCTTCTCGGATTATTTGCTCAGCATACAGATTGAATAGGTACAGTGAAAGGATACAACCCTGACACACACCTTTCCTGACTTTAAACCACACGGTATCTCTTTGTTCTGTTAGAACAACTGCCTGTTGATCTATGTAGAAGTTCCTCATGAGCACAATTAAGTGTTCTGGAATTCCCATTCTTCACAATGTTATCCATAATTTGTTATGATCCACACAGTCGAACGCCTTTGCATAGTCAATAAAACACAAGTAAACATCTTTCTGGTATTCTCTGCTTTCAGTCAGGATCCATCTGACATCAAAAATGATATCCTTGGTTCCACGTCCTCTTCTGAATTGGGCCTGAATTTCTGGCAGTTCCCTGTAGAAGTACTGCTGCAGCCACTTTTGAATGATCTTCAGCAAAATTTTACTTGCCTGTGATATTAATGATATTGTTCAATGATTTCCACATTCAGTTGGATCACCTTTCTTGGGAACAGGCATAAATATGGATCTCTTCCAGTTGGTTGGCCAGGTAGCTGTCTTCCAAATTTCTTGGCATAGATGAGCAAGCACTTCCAGCGCTGCATCCATTTGTTGAAACATCTCAACTGATATTCCGACAATTCCTGGAGTCTTGTTTTTTGCCAGTACCTTCAGTGCAGCTGGGACTTCTCTCTTCAGTACCATTGGTTCCTGATCATATGCTACCTCTTGAAATGGTGGAACGTCAACCAATTCTTTTTGGTATAATGACTCTGTGTATTCCTCTCATCTTCTTTTGATGCTTCTTGTGTAGTTTAATATTTCCCTATAGAATCCTTCACTACTGCAACTCAAGGCTTGAATTTTTTCTTCAGTTCTTTCAGCTTGAGAAATGATGAGCGTGTTCTTCCCTTTTGGTTTTCTATCTCCAGCTCTTTGCACATGCCATTATAATACTTGACTTTGTCTTCTTGAGCCACCCTTTGAAATCTTCTGTTCAGCTCTTTGGCTTCATCATTTCTTCCTTTTGTTTTAGCTACTTGACTTTCAAGAGCAAGTTTTAGAGTCTCTTCTGACATCCATTTTGGTCTTTTCTTTCTTTCCTGTCTTTTTAATGACCTCTTGCTTTCTTCATGTATGATGTCCGACGTAATCCCACAACTTGTCTGTTCTTCGGTCATTAATGTTCAACACGTCAAATCGATTCTTGAGATAGTCTAATTCAGGTGGGATATACTCAAGGTCGTACTTTGGCTCTTGTGGACTTGTTATAATTTTCTTCAGTTTCCACGTGTCTGTCAGTTTGTGGTACTGTGGGGGCTTGCGTGTTGCTGTGATGCTGGAAGCTATGCCACCGGTATTCAGATACCAGCAGGGTCATCCACAGCAAACAGGTTTCAGCTGAGCTACCAGACTAAGACAGACTAGGAAGAAGGACCCGGCAGTCTACTTCTGAAAAGAATTAGCCAATGAAAACCTTATGAATAGCAGTGGAACATTGTCTGATACAGTGCCGGAAGATGGCCCCCCCCCCCCAGGTTGGAAGGCACTCAAAAGGTGACTGTGGAAGAGCTGCCTCCTCAAAGTAGAGTCGACCTTAGTGATGTGGATCAAGGCAAGCTTTCGGGACCTTCATCTGCTGATGTGGCATGACTCAAAATGAGAAGAAACAGCTGCAAACATCCATTAATAATTGCAATGTGGAATGTACTAAGTATGAATCTAGGAAAATTGGAAATCGTCAAATATGAAATGGAACGCACAAACATCGATATCCTAAGCATTAGTGAGCTGAAATGGGCTGGTAATGGCCATTTTGAATAAGACAATCATATGATCTACTATGCCGGGAATGACAACTTGAAGAGGAATGGCGTTGCATTTATCGTCAAAAAGAACATTTCAAGATCTATCCTGAAGTACAGCACTGTCAGTGACAGGATAATATCCATATGCCTACAAGGAAGACCAGTTAATACGACTATTATTCAAATTTATGCACCAACCACTAAGGCCACAGATGAAGAAACTGAAGATTTTTACCAGCTTCTGCAGTCTGAAACTGATCAAACATGCAATCAGTTTGCATTGATAATTACCGGTGATTGGAACGTGGAAGCTGGAAACAAAGAAGGATCAGTAGTTGGAAAATATGGCCTTGGTGATAGAAATGATGCCAGAGATCGCATGATAGAATTTTGCAAGACCAATGACTTCATTGCAAATACCTTTTTTCATCAACATAATCAGCGACTATACACATGGACCTCGCCAGATGGAATACACAGGAATCAAATTGACTACATCTGTGGAAAGAGAAGATGGAAAAGCTCAATATCATCAGTCAATGGTAGGCTAGGTGGCAAAAAAACATTGCCATCAAGTAAATTCCGAGTCATAGGCTAGGTGGTAATGTAGAGTAATTAAAAAGGCTGTGTGTTGGCAGGTCTGAATTCAAGTCCCATCTCTCTTTTCTTCCCAGAGGACTGGATCTCTAAATAGTCACTGCTCTGATCCAACCAGTGTCTCCAGGGACTTGATGGGGACAGCCTTTATCTTCTTCCACCTGTTCCATTTATAAATCATGTCTCCTAGCTCTGAGAGGTAACTGACTCAGCGTTCCAGTTTACTTAACCTCTCTGTCCCCTAGTTTCCTCATGTGTGAAATGGGTATAATAGCGGAACTCTAGTATCATACCTCTGACATAACGTCACACTTATGTCTAAGAGGGTCTTAACATTATCATGGCCAACCCACAACTCTTGATTCTTCCACCTCTAAGGCTGCTCTTCCCCATCTGGTCCCCTTATTAGTGACACTGCCATTCATCCAGTGGCTTATGCTAAAACTTTGGCCTCCTCTCTTCTGCTCACACCCCACATCCCAATCCATCAGCAAATCCTGTTAGATGTATTTTCAACATACATACCAAACTGGACCTCTTCTCCCCTCTTCCATCACAACCCTAGTCCATACACCAAGCCACCAACACTTGTCACTTGGATTCTGCAATGCCCCTGCTGTGGATTCAGTTGTGTCCCTCCCAAAATATGTACTGAAGTCCCAGTCCCTCTACCTATGGATATGATCCTGTTTGGAAATAGGGTTTTGATTATGTTAATGAGGTCATACCAGAGTAGAGTGGGTCCTAAGCCTAATCATTTCTGAATTATAAGAAGAGCAGAATAGATACAGATACACAAACTGGGGGAAACAGGCCACAGAAACAAATGCATCTACAAGCCCAGAAATGCCAAGGATCACTTGGCAGACACCAGAAACTAGGAGAGAGGCCCACAGACAGAATCAACACAGCTGATACCCTGAGTTTTATCTTCCAGAACTGTGAAAAAATACATGTCTGTTTTTTAAAACCACCCACTTGTGGTATTTGTGTAACGGCAGCACTAGGAAACTAAGGGTCTCTGGGTGGTACAAATGGTTTGCGCTCGGCTACTAACCTAAAGGTTGGCATTCAAACCCACCCAGTAGCACCATGGAAGAAAGGCCTGGCAATCTGCTTCCATTAAGGTTACAGCCAAGAAAATCTTATGAAGCAGTTCTACTCTATAACACATGGGGTCGCCATGAGTCGTAACTGACTCTATGGCAACAGCTTCGGTGCTGATTTTTAGGTAACTAAGTAAAACAGCCCCCTGTGGCCCTCCCTGCCTCCACCCTTGACCTCTTCACTGCAGGAAGAGGAATACTCAAATTATAAGCCTGATCATAGGAATTCTCTGCCTTCAACCTTCCAATGGTCTCTCATCACATTTACACTAAAAGCAAATGTCCTAACCAGGGACACAAAGTCCTCCATATCTGGCCGCTACCTCTCCTGCCTCCTTTCCTTCCACTCTTGCCCTTGTTTGCGCTGCCTCAGACACACTGGCCTCCTCGTGGTTCTGGAGCATACTGGGCCACTTGCCACCTCGAGGTCCTGGTACTCCTGTTCTGCCTGCAATGCTTGTTCTCCTGATATTTGCATAGCTCACTATCTCACTTCCTTTTTGTCTCTGACACCTTGCACATCCTACCTTACAACAGCACCCTGTCCCTCTCTGCCTTGCTCCACTGCCTTACTTTTCTCACAGTGCTTATCACTTCTGACGTAACAATTTTTTTTTTTTTTTTTAGTGCATATAGTTTATTTGGGAAAAAGGGTTAATGCTGGAAATAGTGGTAATAGGAAATAGAGATAGGAGAGTGGGAGGTGAGATAGGAAGGAGACGGAGGCCAGTGCAGGGAGCACAGCCTAACCAGTAACCTGTATGGGCAACTGGAGCTTAATCCTGCTGGGGAACGCACGTCAGAGTTATCCCACCCAAGAGGTGAGGGAGCTGGGGTACTAATCCACCCCTTCTGGAACGTTCGTTCCTGGTACTTCTCACCACTCAGGCAGAGCAGACCCCCAGGAGCCAGGGAAAGTTTGCAGGCAGAGACACAGGTGGGAAGCCAGGACATGCACTGAGATGGTGAGGACCGAGGGACATCCCAACATAACAATTTTTAATTTGTCTCTCCAACTAGACTGTAAGCTCCACAAAGACAGGGACTTTGGGTGCCTTAGTCTCTGCTCTGTCTTCAATACCCTAAATAAACCTCTAACACACAACAGGTGCTTAATAAATATTTATAAGATGAATGAACCACTATGAATAGTGCCTAGCCCATAGTTAAGCGTTCAGTAAGTGTTAGTTATTACTATGGGCATTATTTCCAAGTTGCTGCCTAATCACTTCTTCCATTCTCCCAGGGAGAGGAAATTCCTTATCTCATCATTCGAATGGACTATCACTTTATTGAGTTAATACAATAATAGGAACTTTAATATCCATTACTTCATTTAATCCTCACATCAGCCTTGTGAATAAGTTTTACTTTCCCCACTTTGTAGATAAGGATATGGAGGATCAAAGATGTCAAACGATTCCCCCCAGCCCAAGATCACAAGCTGGAAGAGGAGAGCTGGGAGTTAAACGTCTCATCCTAACTCCAGTGCTGTTGACCACGCCCTAGCTTCTGCTCCAGGATGCCCAGGAACGAAGCTCTCCTCCCTCAGGATGCCCATAGCCCCCTCTTTTCACATTTGATAAAAGTCTGCATGCATCCTGTCATGCACTGTCCTTAGAGGTCTCTCCCTCTACCGGTTGAGTTCCTTGAGAGCAGAGACCATGTCTTGTTGACTTGACTTGGGGCTGATGGAAGAAGTGGGAGAAGAAGGGGAGGACACTGCTTTGCATGGGGGGAGTTCTTCACCTCTAAAAGAAGGCATCTACTGCAGCTCTTGCTGAATGTGAATTTTCTAAATCCTCAGTTTGGCCAGGTAGGGCACTCAGAGAGAAAGGAGAGCTGGAATGCTCTGTGTGGGGGTTCCCCAGTCAGTATCATTTGGGGCGAACAGTCTTCCCCAAAGTTTGCAAGTCTATGGAAGCCCAGGGGAAACAAGAAGACTTTACAGAATGCTAAGGTGGCCGGCGTGCACCTACCTGCTGTGACAGTCCCTGGGATGAGCTTCTCCTCTTTGAATAGCAGGAGTTGTCAGGGGTGGAGATACCCTGAAATAATGGTTCTTGAACTGCAGAAAAAAACTGGGTGTGACTCTACCATCTGTTAAGAAGAGTAGGTCACTGTCACTGAAACAGAAGCTTGAGAATAAGCCCGTGCTATTTATAAACTGGAAGCCCTGGTGGTGTAGTGGTTAAGCGCTACAGCTGCTAACCAAAAGGCTGGCAGTTTGAATCCACCAGGCGTTCCTTGGAAACTCTATGGGGCAGTTCTACTCTGTCCTGTAGGGTTGCTATGAGTTGGAACTGACTCGACGGCAATGGGTTTTTTTGGTTTTATTTATAAATTAGGAGAAAAAAATAAACCAGGGACATCTTGTTTGACATTAGCAGTATTTTCAAGGATCTCTAAAGAGCATTAGAGGTGTAGAACTTAAAACAAGTAAGGACCTAACAGAAAACCAGAACCTGATTTTCAAGTGTATTTTGACCTGAAAATGGAATAAGAGCTTCTATAGCAAGTTGTTGAAACCCCGGTGGCGTGGTAGTTGAGAGCTACAGTTGCTAACCAAAAGGTCAGCAGTTGGAATCCACCAGGTGCTCCTTGGAAACCATATGGGGCAGTTCTACTCTGTCTAATAGGGTCGCTCTGAGTCAGAATTGACTTGACAGCAACGGGTACAGCAAGTAGTGGCTTGCTAACTCCCTGCCCCTGCAGCTCTCCTCTTTGCACAGTTGAAGTTCATTTCCCTGGGTATCTTCCACCCTACTCCAGACTCTGGAATTCATCCTCTGCCAGGTTCAAAGCAGAAAGAAGTCTGGGTCTAACACCTCCCAAGAAGATGCCTTTAGTGGAAGCAGAAGTGTTCAGCATGAAGACATTTTAATACAGGATTCTGGGAGGTTTGTATGCATCCCATTATGTTTCTCATTTGGTACCAATATTATGGCCTCTGATTTCCTCTAATATTTGTTTGTGTAATTATAGTCTATACATAAAAACTGAAATTAATTATTGATGAGTTTGCAGTTCTGTTGGATGTGTACAAGAGTTATTTAAAGAACAGTTAAAAAGGAAACCCATGAAAAGATAAACATTATTCTCATGAATTTTTGCTATGCAGCTTTCAAAGAATGTTCTGGATTTATGCATTTATATAAGGATATTAGTTTTGTGAATTATTTTTAGAATTATATGCTTAATATTTTAATATTCCTGCTTATTTTCCTTTGATAAGGAACCATTTCTGCTTGATAAAATTCTTCTCTAAAGTTTTTAAGATTTAGCCTCATAATTTAACCACATCAGATCCTCTCCTGCTTGCTTGAAATCTTACTACAAAAATCCTTATTTCCTTTGCATGTTATTAAATAAGAGTTAGGATGGGATGTTTTGTTGACTATCATCATTTTTTCACCATTTTGTGCATTATTTGTTATAACTACTACTAAATATAGCATTTATAGTTTTTAAATTGCAAAATAATATTGTAAAATTTTTTTGCCATTTATATAAAGTTTATAAACATCCAAAATAATATTATATATTGTTTAAGTATAAATATGTATATATACATAGATGTATATATGATTTTTAATATGAAGAAATGCTTAAAGAAATTAACACCCAATTAAGATAAACTCATGGAGAATGACAAAAGCATAATTTGGAGACCTTTAATACAACTATTTCAGAATCAGACCTATCTAACAGACAAAAATTATAAAGGGTATATTGAAATAGAATACAAACAACAAATTTGTTTTAATTGATATATGTAGAACCTTTGAATAGGGCAAGTTTTCTCACTTGCTGCTTAGGTATGACATTCTCTTCTGGTATCCAGATCTAGAATGACAAAAAATATTTGTGATATTTAGTATAAGTACACCACAAACATTTAGTGAACATATCTGATGTGCAATTCAGTGGACTCGACAGGCAGTGAAATATGTTTTGTCAATCTGTGTCACTGAAATAATTTCTGTAATAGATGTGCTACTATATCCTGGTCCTAGAACATGTACTTTTAGAAACACACCTACTATGCCCAGGACTTACTTTCAAGAGAGAAAACGGAGAGTGCTTTTCAGAACACAGAACGCTGTCAGTCTGCCATGTGTCCCTCATGCAGTTGCAGTTCCCAGCACAGCCTCTGCTCACCACCAGGAATGCCAGACACTGTCTTTGTAGCCCAGGTCAGCCTGGAGTTGCTCCTCTGAGCCTTGGGAATGTGCAGAGTCCTCTCTGAGGTGGGTACCTCTCCCCCGCTCTTCTTTTCCAGGTGGGAAACATCTCCAGGATGCCACTGTCAGTGTGAGGAACAAACATGGTAGCATGTAGATGAACGTGCCAGCTCTTCATATGACTTCCACCTCCCATCTGTCTCCCATTTCAGGTCTAATATCCCAGGAAAAGAGTAACTCCGGAAACCTTAGAAGATTCCCAGAGCCTCACATTTGATGGTATAACTCTAGTGGCCTTTCCTAATCACCCTCTAAACTGAAGACAGTAGTCCAAAGGAATGCATGTCCCATCCGACCACTGAAATCTAGGGTGTCTCTTCCTTTTTCTGGGGTCCAGCTAGCTTCATCTCTCTCTGGCTCCCCCAGAAATAGATGGGCTGTCTTTCTTACAGTCTTATGATCTCAGAACCGTGAAGGAAAAACAAAAGCAATCCAACTATGTGTTATTTCAATGTCAATAGCTAGAAACTCAAACAAAAAAAGATCCTGAGTTATAACCATTCCCATCCAAGGAACTTCCAGGGGATGTATATTGGACAGCCCAGGACCTAGCATTGTTCATGGAGTTCTGAGTTCTGCTCAGAAAGTCTGAGTCAGCAAGCAGAGCCCAGACGGTCGAGACATGTTCTCAATCCACTCTCTGACTAAGATAGTAATATACTTTCTGACTTCTATGATGTTTTTCTTCTCCTTTCTATGATGCTGGGCTTAGCCCTGAGCCTCTGGGAGCCTGGTCACATCCTTCTGGCTCAACTCTCCACTGATGGCCTCTTTTGCCTTAGAGATAGAGAATCCATCAGAATGGGGATCAGGAACAGTCTTCACCATCATTCCTTCTCCTCATCCCCATCACTACCTCACATGTGGAGAGCCTACTGGCAAAAAGCATTTACAGAGCTCTGGGCACCAGTGAGAGAAAAACTCAGTGACCAACTGGGAAAGCAAAGAGCACCACCACTCATTCCTGCCAATAACAAACCAACAATGACAATCACCAAGCAAGCAACACCCCTCAGTCATGGATGGAATGAGTCTACTAACCTTGGACTTTGTGAACTCACAATTCTTACTGACAGCAGGTCCTCCTGTCCTCTTGGCAGGTCCTCTTCTCATGGGCCAGATTCCCTCCTCTGCATGCTGGGAAGGAGGAGCAACATGGAAGGACATGGTTATAGGGATATTAGATCTTTTTCTCGTGCCTCATCAGATTTCCCATGGCCGTTTCTGATCAGGTTCCTTCACACTACACGAAGCCAAGTCAAACCATCCCCCAATTCCCTCCCATCCCCTGTCAGGTCTCAGAGCTGCCTTTCCTGGGCCCTCCTCCCGCTTCCCCTTTTCCCCCTTCTGAAACCATGTTCTTCTCTCAACTAATAATTTAGCCCACCTTTAGCATCCTGAAGACTTGACAACCAAATGACGCCTGCTTTCCGCCACTCTCCTCCTGGGCTGAGGTGTTGCTCTGAGGTTGGCCTCTGAAGTCATTATTTGACCCTCCTGCTGGTACACCTGTTCCTGGACCCTGTGTTCCTGGTGCAGTTGGGGCAAGGGAAATTGGAAGAAATTGTGGCTTGACTGGAGGATTGCACAGAAGGAGACCGCTCATTCCCATTCTATTGCTTGCTCTTTGGAGGTCTAAGGGTCATTTGGTGAGATCTCTTTAAGCGTTTTCCCCTCGGGTGTGGGTGACGATAGGTGGGGGCTTCTCTCTGCCTCTTCTCCCTCCTCCGCATTTTGGACAGTTCTTTTTCCAGCCTCTGCAGCTGTTGAGTTTCCTCGTCCAGCTGCTCCTGGAGCATTTGAGATGCTCTCTGCATTTTTTCTATATCTGCCACTATGGCCACCATTTGGCGATGCTGGCCCATCAGGTCTTTCCGTCTGGGCCTCCAAGGTTCTGAGGCAGGCCGCCGCATCTCCAACATCTCCTCGTAGAAAACACGGCAGCTGAATCCTTCCCTCACTCCATGCTGGGCATGTTCCAAGATGGCTTCCCTAGATGGGAACACACGGCAGCAGGCCATGCAGCGGAAACCATGCTCCCTAGTCATCAGCCACTCTGGTGTCACCGCACGGGGCCTCTCATAGTTGTTGTCATCCTCCTCCTCTTCCTCTTTCATCTCTGGGACAAGCTCAGGTGTTTCAGCCTCTGCCTCCTCCTCCCAGGACCTGACGGAACTGACTTGGGATCTTGTGTGAGTTATACTGAGAGGAGGACTAATGCTGCTCTCATTTGAAAGCTCAGCTTCAAAGATTAGGGGAGTATTTTCTGTATGTGAAAATGCAGCGTCTGTTTCCCATTCAACTGCTACCCCCTTTACGGTGCTGACTTTAGTGAAATATGCACACCTGACCCATTGTTCCACCTGCTTCTTTGGGGCCACATGAGAAGAAGATGGCTTACAGGTGGGAGGCGTTGGATCCAAGTCAGAAAATGGCTCAGTGACCGGCTGGTTCTTGCTGGCACTGTATAGCTTTCTTTTTCTAGAGGGTCCAGATCCTGGTGAGCTTTCCTCTAGGAAATAAGGAGAATCCCATGAGCTCTCTGGGCCTCTGTATTGCTATCTATAAATTAGAGCTTTGTGCTCAGTGATCCCCAGGTTGCCTCTAGCCAGGTGTTCTATCATTCTATGAAATATTGTATATAGCATTAAAAAAAAACAAAACAAAACCCACTGCCGTAGAGTCGATTCTGACTCATAGTGACCCCATAGGATTTCCAAGGCTGTAAATCTCTATGAAGCAGACTGCCACATCTTTCTCCCGATGAGCCGCTGATGGTTTTGAACTGCCAACCTTTCGTTTAGTAGTCAAGCGCCTTAACCACTGTGCCAACAGGACTCCCTGTATATAGTATATGTATATGAACTATCAGATCCTATCTCCCTCCCTAGGAGCTCAGTATTCCCTACCTTGAAACATTAGAGCCCAGGCAGAAGTTTGGCCCAGGAAGGTCAAATTCTCATTCCCAGTCTGCAGTATCCAACAGGACTAATTAGAGCCATATCTCATTACCAAAAGTTATTCATGTGAAGAGAAACAGTGTTAATCCCTTGTACGTTCTGGTAAATTTTGAATCCTTTAACACTTTTATATTACGATATGTTTTTGTGAAATGATGAATTTGTATTTTTGTTTTAAACATGGAAACCACTTTCCTTCATTGACTCTTCATAATACGAACTCTCTTCTATAAACAAATATAAAGTTTTCTTAGTAAATTTTTAATGTAAGATGGGGAGAATATCTATTTTTTTATGGGCAGTCACTTTCCCCCACAGAAATTATAGATAAAGAACCAGAAGTAGTCTTAACATTTTCTTATAGGTTGTCCAAGATTTTATGATTCAGGAGTTCTTGCTTTCTGCCTTAATAGTGTAAGAATGTTCACCTCTAAACATGTGAATCACAAACTTATTTTCCTAAATGTATTCTCCTAAGAAATATTTCTTTAACAAAGATCATCCTTCTCAGAGAAAGCAAGTATGTGATGATTATGTCTAAAAACTTTGATGCCAGAAGTCAAGTTCTGAGTGGAAAGAAATCAAACAGGAAGTGTGTGTTGTATGTGTGATACGTGTGCATGCATGCACGCATGCATGAGTGTGTGTGTATGAGTTGGGAGTACCGAAGAGAACTTGAAGATTTAGGAGACGAGGTCAACGAGAAGAGAATGAAAAAAAATACATGCTGAGGCAGACAGAAAAAGAGTGTCAGTGTGTTAGGGGAGAGGATGGGGCAAGAGACCAAGCACGGCACAGGCAGTGACAGGGAAGATAGGGTATGGGAAATAGAAATAGGCAGGGGGACAATGCTGAAGCAGAAATTATATCGGAGGCCTAATATTACGAACTGAATTGTGTCCTCCCAAAATATGCGTTGAGATCCTAGCCCCCGTACCTGTAAATATGACCCTGTTTGAAAACAGGGTTTTTTGTATATTAATGAGGTCATACCAGAGTAGGATGAGTCCTATACCTAATTACTTCTGAGTTATAAAAAAAGCAGAATAGACAGAGACATACACAAGAGGGAGACAGATGCCAAGGAATGCCAAGGATTGCTGGCAGACACCAGAAACTAGGAGAAGGAATTGACAGTGCTGAGATTCTGAGTTGGACTGTCAGCCTCCAGAACTGTGAAAAAATAAATTTTGTTTTTTAAAGCCACTCACTTGTGGTATATCTGTTATGACAGCACTAAGTAACTGAAACTGGTAAGTTATAAACAAAAATCTATGAAGTGTTCTGAAGCCCTGGGGGATAGTGAGGCCAGGGTAGATGGAAGGTAAAAGGTAAATGGAGATCAGAGAGGCCTGGAGACAAGCTGTGAGGCTCCTGCCAACATCAGCTTCTCTTTAAGCTATCAAACTGCAGCAGCTGCTGTACCAGCTCTCGGATCCTTCCTTACAGACAAGGGAATTACAGGGGTCTCAGCACCTAGATCCCACCTCACTCTCAGAAACTACTTCTTTAAATTTTTATTTTTAAAATTACTCAAATACTGGTAAGTGTATTTTCTGTATAAAGTATAGAAATAAAGACAAATTAAATGCCTCCTGTTGACACCCTAGTCACCTTCAAGAAGGTGTACACAATTCCAAAACTTTAGCTATGTGCATGTATTTTCTACCTACCTGCCTATCTATCCCCCCCCCCACACATTATATATCAGGAATGGATGGTTTGTTTTATTCCTTTTTTTTTTTTTAAATAAATTGCTTCATGTTCTGCTATTTGTGTTTTTCCTTTACTTTTAAATGCCTGCTGGTTCCCAATTCCCTGGAGATCTGAGCACTGGGTGTCCACATCGCTATGGGCCTGCACACAGTGAAGATCAGCAGGGCCCCTGTGGGGTCCCTGCCACAGCCCCGAGCCCGACCCTCTATTCATCTCCCAAGTCTTGTTTTTCTCCAGGTCTTGCCTCAGGGTCACCCTATCTCTGGCTCCCCAGGCACCTGAGTCATCGTGGTTCTCTTTCTTCCTCAGGGTGATAGAGGTCCTAGAACACCTTCTCCTTTGCCCATTGGTTTCCAACTCTCCCTGAATCTTCACTTTGAGCATCTTTGATGGGCCCCAGGTTGTAGGATCAAGTAAATGCCTTTGGAGAGAGCAGTTCTCTGGCTGATTTGTGCTGCAGAATCAGGGATTAGGCCCTGGGACAGCAGAGCTGAGAAACTGCAGTCATGTCTGTAGTATCCCCCATCCTCGAGACCCTGGTTCTCTGTGCTTCCTCTCCAACCCCCTCCTATCTTTCCCTATTTCCCCAGTTTCCCTCATTTAAACACCAATCTTCTCTTTTGGGGCCCATTTCAGATCACCTAACGCTCCCTGCACCCTGTTTAGTCCCAGTGTTCTCTCCCCAACACCAATTCAAAGCTATTCATGGTAAAAATACACTTCTACAAGCCCACAAGAGTATATATGTAAAGGATGGTGTCCTCTCCTGAGACATCTTTGAAGCTGACACTGACCATGGTACAGAGACTGCAGGTCTGAGTAACTGAGAAGTATGTCTGTGCCTACGTGGGCAGATCCAATACTCAAGGTAAGACTCATGTATTCATGTTCTCTCTCCTTCCCTCCCTTTTCTTTCCTTCACATATTCATTTGTTCATTCATATACAAATGTTGTTAACAGCCCAGAGACCATGCTATGCTGCTGTGCTGCATGCCTCCAAAAGCCTCCCCATAATCATACCCCATCCTTTTCTTCCCTCTATCTGATTCTCTCTTCCTGGAGAAATTGGACCATCTGCCCAGTACCCACCCCTGGAGAAACAGATCTCCCCTTATCTTACCAGAAGAGTTGGGGGTAGGCCTGTTCGTCTTGAATTGACGCTTCATTCTACCAGGGTGAACCTGAGCCTGGGAGGAAGCCTGGGCTCAGAGTGATGTCCCCCCTTCTATTCTGGTAGGGATGCTGTTTTCTCTAATTTTTTGGAAATTGATTATCTAAAGTCACTGTCCCACAGAAACTCTTAGAGATAACACCTCCAGTTGGGTTCTGAGTGAACACGAAGGTCCCCAGAACCCTTGTGTGATATCATCACTGACATAGCTCAGTTCCGTGGTCCAGGTTTAAACTCAACCACGGCAAAAAGATAACACTGAAGCGGTCAGGAGGAAAACGAATAGACATTGGCCCTTGTCTTCCTTAAGGAAGAGAAATACACACATAGTGAATGATTCAGGGGTCAGCAAGCATTTTCTGAAGGAATCAGACAGTCAATAGTTCAGGCTTTGTGGACCATGAGTGGTCTCTGTCACAACCACTCAACTCTGCAAGTGTAGGGCATGAACAGCCATTGACAATATGTAAATGGGATTCCACAGAGGACACTGTTTGACAAAAAATTTTTTTCTTAAGCCTGAAAATCACAACAATGAACAATACTCTAAACTCCAATCCACTGGCCAATGACAAGGGAGTGTCTAAGTCAATGACCACCAATTAGTGGCCCTCTGGCAGATTTGATTCAGTTTGGGCTGTAGAGTGGCTTTTAGTGTAGTCTTGCTTTAATTTGAAAGTGTTGCCCATTGGAATGTTTCACATAAAAACTGAGATTTCTGCTTTTGTAAAGTGGTCAGATCTGGCTACACCGGGCCTGCATTTCTGCTTGGCAACATGCAGCTGGAGCTGAGTTGCTGGTGTCCCCTTCACTCTGCTCATGTGTCTCACTTCCCACACTCCCCACCGCTCCCTCATCTTAAATCCAGCCCACTTCAGTCATTTATGTCACTTGCCTGGCCTCTGTAGGCGTTTGATTCTGCCGTCCCAGATCCTTTGGTGGTCTGGCAATTATTGCTTTAAATAAGCAGGGCATCATTTAGAACCTGCAAGTCTGTGTTATACAGGGGCACCTGGAGTCTTGTATGTGTGAAAAATTTGATCTTTTGCCACTTGAACTACAGGTTGCATCTGCCAACCCTTTAGTTCTTTTTAACCACCTCCTCTTCACTCAGGAGGGAGGCTGGGGAAATGTCTCTGCCCCATTTCCCTTGACCTGCCAATCAGGACAGATGCCAGTCAGCGCTACCAGAAAGGCCTGGCTTTGGGAGCCTTCAGGGTCTCTACTGTGACCTGATTTTGGGGCTCTTGGAAGCCATACAAGCTTAGTGAGCACAACATTAGATTTCCCCAAGTGTCTTAGTTTCTTAGTGTTGCTGTAAAAAAATACCATAAGTGGATGGTTTTAAAGAACAGAAATTAATTTTCTCACTTCTTCTTGGCATTCCTGGACTTGCAGACTATCTTCAGATGGCATCTGTCTTCCCCTGTGTGTGCATGTATCTGTGTCTAATCTGCTCTTTTTAAACTCAGAAGTGACTAGAGTTAGAACCCATCCTACGGTGTATGATCTGACTAACTGAACAAAGAAAACTCTATTTCCAAACAAGATTAGATCCACAAGTATAAGTGTTAGAATTCAAACACATATTTTTGGGGTACCATTTGGTTTTGGTATGTCTTCTACCTTTTTTGTCCTACATTTCCTCCATTACTGCCTTTATGGTGTTTAGTTGATTTTTTGTAGTGAACCATTTTGATTCACTTCTTATTTTAGTGTAAAATTTTTAGATATTTTCTTTGTTGTGACCATGAGGATTACATTTAACATCCTAAATTTATAATACCTAGATCGAATTTTGCATGTGAAAGCTGGACAGTGAACAAGAAAGATTGAAGAAGAATTGATGCCTTTGAATTACGGTGTTGGCAAAGAATACTGAATATACCATAGACTGCCAGAAGAATGAACAAATCTGTCTTGGAAGAAGTACAGCCAGAATGCTTCTTATAAGTGAGGATGGTGAAACTTCGTCTCACATACTTTGGACACGTTATCAGGAGGGACCAGTCCCTGGAGAAGGACATCACGCTTGGTAAGGCAGAGGGTCAGTGAAAAAGAGGAAGACCCTCAATGAGATTAACACAGTGGCTGCAACGATGGGCTCAAGCATAATAACAATTGTGAGGATGGCACAGGTCCGGGCAGTATTTTGTTCTGTTGTGCATGAGGTTACTATGAGGAGAACTGACCTGACAGCATCTAACAACAACAACAGATTGAATTTATTCCAACTTAACTTCAGTAGCTTACAAAAACTGTTCCTATACAGCTCTGTCCTCTTCCCCTTTTATATTGTTGTAAAAAGTTACATCTTTACAGTGTGTGACCAATAACATAGATTTATAAATATTTTTGTGCTTTTATTTTTAAATCACGTAGGAAATAAAAAGTGGAGTTACAAATCAAAAATACTAGAAAAGTGGCTTTTATATTTGCCCATGCAATTACCTTTACTGGAGATCTTTATTTCTTACATAAGGCTCTGAGTTACCGTCTAGTGTACTTTCATTTTAACCTGAAGGACTCCTTTTAGAATTTCTTGTTGGGGGGGGGGGACGTCTAGTGGAAACAAACTCCCTTAGTTTTTTTTTTTTTTTTTTAATCTGGGAAATGTCTTAATTTCTCCTTCATTTTTTAAGGACAGCTTTGTTGAATACAAAATTCTTGGTTGACAGTTTCTTTTCTTTCAGCACTTTAAATATGTCAGCCCGCTTTTTCCGGCCTCCATAATTTCTAACGAGAAATTGGCTGTTAACCTTATTGAGGATCACTTGTATGTAATAAGTCATTTTTCTCTTGCTGCTTTCAAGATTTTCTCTTTGTTTTTAGCTTCCAACAGTTTGATAATAACGTCTATGTGGATTTCTTTGAGTTTATCTTACTTGGAATTTGTTGAGCTTCGTCGATGTGTATATTCATCCAAGAAACTCATCAAATTTGAGAAGTTTTTGTCCATTATTTCTTCAAATATTCTTTCTGCCCCTTTCTCTCTCTCCTCTCCTTCTGGGACTCCCATAATGCATATATTGTTCTGTTTGATGGTGTCCCACAAGTTCTTTAGGTTCTGTTCACTTTTTTCTTTTTGCTCTTCAGACTCAATAATTTCAATTGTCCTAACTTTGAATTCATTTATTCTTTCTTTCTGTAGCTCAGATCATTTGTCAGATTTTTTTTTTTTTTAAATTCCTTTAGTGACGTTTTCATTTCAGTTATTGCACTTTTCAGTTCTAATATTTGTGTGTGGTTCCTTTTTAAAATTTCTCTTTATTGATATTCTCATTTTGTTCCTGTATCATTTTCCTGATTTCTTTGCCTGTGTTTTCCTTTAGCTGTTTTAACATATTTAATACTTTTATTTTAAAGTCTTTGTCTAGTAAGTCCATTATTGTCCTTCCTCAGGGACAGTTTCTGTCACTTTATTTTGTTCTTTTGATGGACCATTTATTCCTGTGTTTTTGTGTGCCTCGTGATTTTATTTTGAAACTGGGGCATCTGACTATCTATCTGGAAATTAGATTCATCCCCTTCTCCAGGCCTTGCTTTTTTGTTATTGTTGTTGTTTAATTACTGAAGGCCATAGTTGCCTGCTTATTTAGTGACTTTCCCTAAATATTTTTGCAAAGACTGACTTCATGTATGTGTGTGGACACTGAAGGCTGTTTCTTAGCTTGAGTTTAGATAGTGTTTTGACAGAATTTTCCTTGAATGCTGGGGGAAGAAATGTTGGGCAAAAGAAACAAAACAAAAACACTCTCCCTGTCTTTGAAAATTGGCTCTGTGCTGGGGGTCTCCTTCAGCACTTAGCCAGGATTGCACTGAGCCTAGGGATCAGCCTGAGGTGAATGTGTACGGTCTTTTCAGGTAATTTCTGAGCATGAATATTGTTTTGAGCATACATGTGGCTTTCTCAATTCTCCCATATACATGATGCTTTTGAAAACTTTAATTTCAGTCTTTCAGGCAGTACCCAGACAAGCTTAAACATACACATGCAGTAGTTTGGCTATCAAGTCTGCTCTGATCAGCCTAGAGCCAGAAACCAAGCTCCTTTTCTAGGAATGCAGGCCAAAGTGCCACTTTAAGTCAGCCAAAAAAGCCAGGGAGGGGATGGGGCACAGGCAAGTAAAACATCAAAGTTTTCTTGTCATTTATATGTCACCTTTTTCTTGATTTAGCATTCACTTAGTTGCTATAAGTCTTTAGTGGGGTTCTAGGTTCTGAGACTGTAGATTATGCCAGGTTCTGCTCACTTTTTTTTTTTTTTTTGTGGAGGGACGGAACCATGCAGCTGCTTACATGGCCATTTTTCTCTGCCCTCTCTCTGTTACATTCTTACAGTATGAGTTACAGTCTCACAATCAGATTCAGATTCCACACACATTTCTCTGGACCTTCCTGTGACAGGCATAGTACTAGTTAGTGTCACATATTCTCCTCTGTAAGCTCCTGCAAAAATTTAGTAGGTCAGTATTCCTATCTCCATTTTACCAATGAGAAAACAGCAGTTCAGAGCAGTGGGGATGATGGTCTGTAGTCACACAGCTGTAAGGGGTAGAGTTAAGAATTGAAGCCAGGTCAGGGGAGTTTGGCAACCAGAGACTTTTTGTGTTCTCCAAGGTTCCATAATCTTTGAGTCCAACCAAGGATTGTCGGATCAGTAAGGTATTGATTACTGAATCAGTCCCTTCTCCATTCTTCCACCATTGTGACCACCGCCCACATGTAGGAGGCACTTTCCTAAATTGTCCTTCATTCCTGGCCACCTCTGCTTCTGAGGTGCCTCTCAGAGGGGATCTTTTGTCTTGTGAGCATAGTCAAAGGTTAAATGAAAAGGGCTTTGGCTGCAGGCTTCCAGTGGAGACAGAAGTTCTTTCCTTGGAGCCACAGGTGAAGGAACACCTCCTCTGAATGGGCTGGGCTGGGGTTAAGGTGAGAGTTTAATTTTAGATACTAATCCGACCCTTTGAGCACTGCAAATCTGCCCTCCCCTCACTAACAGAGATACTCATTGTCTTTCTAAGGAGTATTCTCAGAAATCAGAGGAATTGCTTAACAATAAGATACATTTCAGAAGATTTAGCTTTCCTTGGGCATGTATACTGATTAACAATAATGTCTTTGTTCACTCAGAGATGTGGCTGCTGAGGAGAGGTACCTATCTTCATAGCTTAGTTTGCTAAAGTTAGCACAATTCTTCTCTATTCTTCTGCAGACGCTGAGAATAAACATATTAATATGTTAACTGCAGCACAGGGAAGGGAGACACATGCTGTGACCATCATTAACAATTCTGCCTTATAGTTGTGACCAATGGATCCCAGGTCACTTCTATGGAGTGGAGTCCAGAATCTACACTTGCCAAGTCACTTGGCCCCATGAAGAACAGCACCTCCCCCTAAACATCAGTTAATAGAGGGTAACAGGCAGTTTTCTGAGGAAGAGCTGAAGAGCCAGAAGTGTTTCTGATGGAGGTTTGGTTGGCAGGAGCACCCGAGCCCTCCAGGGACCTGGTCCTGGTGCTGTTCCATGTGTGGGGCCTCATTGCTGGGCCAGCCTTGCCTACACCCTCTCAGACACAAACGGTCCAGGTCTCAGTCTCAGTCCCTCGGGTGTCCTGGTCATAGGAGTCACACCTGATTCAAGGCGAGCAGCTGGAAGAGGGCACCACACACTCCCTCAGGCCCAGAGGAAGCACTGCATCAGGACCACCCGGGGTTTGCACGTCTGTCCTGGAGAGTCTTGGGCAATCTTGGTTGCACAGTAGTAGTTTTTATTGATGCTCCTCTGGCTTATAGGAAGGGCAGGGGGCAGGAGTGAGAGGGTTACGAAAGATGGGTGTATGGGGTAACACTTTCATGATTTTGACATCACATTACTCCCCTGGCTTAAGACCCTTTAATGTGCTTCCATTGTCTTAAGTACCCAACTAGACACCACTTCATGAGCTTCATGAGCCGACTCCAGTCAATTTTAAGAAGGATTCTGAGGTCTCACTCTTGCTCCATGGGAGAGTGTCATAACTGATTAGCAATGTCTGCTCTGAGAAAAGGAAGAGTATGACATCAGGGGTGCCATATATTTGCTCTCCTGGCCAACAGGCTCAAGGGAGCTCCTCAGCTGAACCTTTTATGATCTGCCCCCTTTTTCCAGTCTCTTCTCTCTTAAGACACCCTCCCCATGCCCTCCATTCATCCATATCAAATTTCTCACCCTTATCTGAACACATCAGCCTCCTCTGTGTCTCTCTATCTTTGTACATATTTCACCTGCCTAGAATAGTGGTGCAGCGGTTAAGAGCTTGGCTGCTAAACAAAAGTGGTTTGAATCTACCAGCCACTCTTTGGAAACCCTATGGAGCAGTTCTATTCTGTGCTATAGGGTTGCTATGAGTCACAATTGACTCGACGACAATGGTTTTTTTTTTCAGAATAGTTAAATCCCCTATAAAAGTCCTAGTCTTCCACTGAAAATACCCAAATTCTACCTCCCTATGATGGGAGTAGGGCTCCTTGTCCACTCTCTCCCATTTGTCCCTCCCCGCTCCATGTACCTTGCATGTCATTCTCCCAAAGGAATACACCACACTGTGTTTGTCAGTCATTTGTTCCACTGCCTTTGTTGTAAACTTCTTGATAGTAGTGTCAGTGTTGAAACAATGTTGTATTCCCCAGCACTCAGCAACTGACTAGGCTCCACATTCATTGCTGAATGAATGAGCAGGTGCTCACTGCAACCTCCTTGTTTTGTTGTTAGTTGCCGTTGAGTCGATTCCAACCATGGTGACCACATGAATGGTGCAAACAGTTATGCGCTTGAGTGTTAGCTGAAAGGTTGGTGGTTTGAACCCACCCAGAGGTGCCTCAGAAGACAGGCCTGGTGATCTGCTTTAGAAAAGTCACAGCCTTGAAAACCCTATGGGGCACAGTTCTACTCTGACACACATGGGGTTGCCATGAGCAACCTCCTAGAACCCAGAAAACTCTGTCTAAGCCAAAGAGAAGTGAGAGTAGCTGGAGGAGGTGCATATGATGATAAAGGCCATGCTGTGTGGGACCACTTGCTGGCTACAAATGCCAACCCTTAGATGACAGACAGGTGTCATTACAACTCTGGTCAACTCGCCGTGGTTACCTGAAGCATGAAAATTCATGTCCATGCTGATATCAACAGAAAGAACACTGCATTTCAATCACTAATGTCTATCATGGGCCTGGATACAGGAGTGCTGGCTTGGTTCCCTGTGTTTCCTGGCCCTGCTCCAACCTCTAGGGGGAATTCAGGATTCCTTCTCTTCTGACCATTCAAGAATGTGGATGGAAGGCCATTGTGGAATCCACTGGGTTCTACTGGGGCCATGGCACTAGGAGTCAGATCTTGTAGAGGAAGGATACAAATGGCCTAGGGTCTTGCCTCCCAAACTGGGGCTTACTTCACAGAGAGGGCAGCAGCTACGGTCTCACACAACAGGGTACTTCTTCTCAGAGTGGTGGTGGTGGAGGGCTGCTTTGCTTTATATTAAAACAAATACATATGATTGAGTAGAACAAAACATTTCCATAAATACATAATATACACACTGAATATAAGATGTTTGCCATGCAGCCAGACATTCAGGTGTAGAATCAGGTCATGTCCTCTCCTCTGTCTTTAGTGGGTTCAGTAGGAAAGTCCAAGGAGCTCTAGTCTATGTGGGAAATGCCATTTCTTTTCATTCCACTGTCTGTGCCTGCCTTTGCTATTTGAGTGGAAAAACCTTGAGGCCAAGGTGAGGACATGGGCCCTGAGGAAAGGGGCAGGGAGGCACCTAATCTGTTTTTGGGTTAGACCTCAACTGAGGGGCAAAGCAGTCCTGGGCCAGCTACCAGGGCCAGACACCACTATAGGAAACTGAGGCCAAAGTTGCAGGGCCAATGAAGAAGGATCCTTTGGGTGGAAGTCCCACTGTGCTACCAGGAATCCTAGAAGCCTGAGGCTCAAGGAGTAAGTGATGAGCTGGGGATTCTGGGATTAAGTATCCCAATCTGATCTCTTCCTATCTATGACATTAGCCTCCTATGTTTCCCTTGGAATAAGTTTCTCATGGGGGGCTCTACTTGGGAGGGCTTGAAGCATCATAACATCAATGGGGACACAGAAGAGATCCTTCTGGGATGGCCTGCCATAGAGGCATCTGTTTAAGAACACACAGAGGAAATCTATTGAGCACTTTTTTAGTCAGAGTTCTCCAGAGAAACAGAACCATAAGACATGTGTATGTATGTAGAGAGACAGATTTGTTTGAAGCCAGTTGGCTCATGCAATTGTGGGGGCTGCCACATCCAAAATCCATAGATCATGCAACCAGCTGGAAATTTTAGCAGTCTTGTGTCTGAAATAGGTGGCCAGGCGGTGGGCTGGAAACCCCAGCAGGATGTCTACAGTCTTGAGATAGAATCCTTCTTCCTAGGGAAACCTTGGTTTTTGCCCTTAAGGTCTACAACTGATGGGATGAGGCCCATCCACATTGTGGAGGGTAATCTGCTTTACTTAAGGTTAACTGATTTAAATGTTAATCACATGTAAATACTTTCATAGTATCATCTAGTCTAGTCTTTAAACAAATAACTGGGCACAATAGCCTAGCGAAGTTTACACATAAAATTAACCATTACAAGCACCAATGTCCACAGTGAAATGATGGGAACAGGCTATGGAAGGGAATGGTTAACAAGGACTATTGTTTCTAAAACAACGACTACCTGCTAGGCTGCTTCACATACATCAGCACCTATGATTCCCACAGAACCCAGCAAGGAAGGCAAGATTTTTCCATGTGTATATATGGGGGAAACTGAGTCTCAGAAGGAGTGAGGATCTTCCACAGGATAGCTGATCATAGCCACAGAATTTACACAGGAGCCCACTCCCTAGGTCCATTCCCATGAATTATCTCCTTTAATTTAATCCATCTTAACCCCTGTGCCACGAGGGCCCCGATTTAATCCTTACAAAATGGAACCAGCTGGTAATAATAGTGAAGTCCAGCTACAGTTTTCTCCTCGACGATGATTGTAAATCAAGGACTTTTTCCTTTGAGCAACCTCATACAATAGATACAACATAGCAGGCGAGAAGAACGTGGCTTCAAAGTCAGACGACCCTGGTTTGGAATCCCAGCTCCCCAACCCTGAATTAACTTTGGGTAATTCGAGTTGCTTCTCTGATCATTAGTTTCCTCACCTCGACAATGAAGATATTAACTGCTACTCTGAGATTTAGATGACAATACATAAAATGCTTCATAAATGGAACTAACTTTAGGTATTGATGATGCCCGGATTTTACAAATGAGAGAACTAAAGCCCAAAAGGTCACTGGCCTAAAGTCTTCTGCCTCGTGGCAGAACCAGGACTAAATGCTGATCTGTCTGATGCAAATGCCAGGGTTCTTTCCACCCTAGGTACACAAACAACTGGTTTCACAGGGCTGGTCCTGCGTTGTCAGGAAACACATACATTCCCACTCACTGTAGGAAGCGTGTAATGCACTTTAGGAAAATTTCCCTCCAAAACAGTTAAAACATTTGAAAATGTTGACACTTTTAAGGGTGAACTTCAGTGATCTCAAATTTTCACTGACATGGACCAGCTCCAGAACCTTCACTGCCCAAATCCAGAACCATTCAGCCTTCCTCCACATCAGTGCTTATTAGAACATTAACCTTAGAGTCCTGGAAACCTGTCAATTTTATAAACACTGTTCTTTGTCTTGTGGCCGGACAGGATAATTTAAGGACATTTTCTTTGATTCTATTTCAGTTTTGTATTTAAGTCGTGGAAATAGTGTTGAATTTGAATGATACTATATACAAACTAGGAAAGGTATGCATCAGGGTTGTATCTTTTTACCATCATTATTCAGTCTGTATGCCGAGCAAATAATCCAAGAAGCTGGACTATATGAGGAAGAACGCAGCATCCGGATTGGAGGAAGACTCATTAACTCCCTGCGATATGCAGATGAGAAAACCTTGCTTGCTGAAAGTGAACACAACTTGAAGCACTTACTGATGAAGAGCAAAGACTACATTACATCCCAACAAAGAAAACAAAAATCCTCACAACAGGACCAATAAGCAACATCATGATAAACAGAGAAAATAGTGAAGTTGTCAAGGATTTCATTTTACTTGGATCCACAATCATGGAAACAGCAGTTAAAAAATCAAACGATGCATTGCATTGGGCAAATCTGCTGCAAAAGACCTCGTTAAAGGGTTAAAAAGCAAAGATGTCACTTGGAGGACTAAGGTGCACCTGACCCAAGCCATGGTACTTTCAACTGCCTTTTATGCATGCAAAAGCTGGACAAAGAATAAGGAGGACCGAAGAAGAATTGATGCTTTTGACTTCTGGTGTTGGCGAAGAATGTTGAATATACTATGGATTGCCAGAAAAATGAAAAAATCTGTCTTGGAAGGAACAAATCTGTCCTGGAAGAAGTACAGCCAGAATGCTCCTTAGAAGCAAGGATGGTGAGACTTCAGCTCATTTACTTTGGACATGTTATCAGGAGGGGCCAGTCCCTGGAGACAGACAGCATGCTTGGTAAAGTAGAGGGTCAGCAAAAAAAAAAAGACCTGCAGTGAGATGGACTGACACAATGACTACAGCAATGGGCTCAAACATAGCAATGATTGTGAGGATGGCGCAGGACCCAGCAGTGTTTTGCTCTGTTGTACACAGGGTTGCTATGAGTCAGAGCCAACTCAACAGCACCTAACAACAATGACAAAAACATACAAACCACCTTGTTATTGCAGATTTAAAAACAATATTTATTTTATTTTTGGTGAAAAAATACACAGCAAAACATACACTCATTCAACAATTTCTACATGTACAATTAATTAACATAGGTTACATTCTTTATACTGTGTCATCATTCTCTACCCAAATTTTTTCACCACATTTGAGTTAGATTCAGTGGCCCCTAAACTTTCCATCTATGCTTTAGAGTTACTGTTGTCATTTTAATGTCATATAGTTGATTCTTTAAAAGAGGGCCATGCTCAAGATAAACATTTTTTACTAATTGAGCTAAACTGTTGTTTGGTTTAATGAGGACTTCAGGGGATAGTTTTGGTAGTTTTGGTTCACAGTTTTATTTCAGGGCATTAGATTTGGGGATTCTTCCAGTATCAATGAGTCCAGGAAGTCTGGATTCCATAAGAATTTTCAATTCTGTTCCACATTTCCCCCGTTTTGATGAGGAACCATCTATGGAGACCCTGATCAAAGCACTCAGTAATGGTAGCCAGGATGCTGTAGATTTTGAGTCTGTGCTGAGCGTGTGGCCAGGGAGTGTAAATATTGGCTGGAGAATATTAACTAGCAAGGCAGTATTTTCAGAATGGCTGCCTCTTTCATTAACACCCTAAGGAAATAAACTGGAGAAATAAACAGTTTACTAAATCACAACTTAAAAACAGTCACTGAACTTCTAGTTTAAATTTTTTTCAGGCTAATTAAAGTTAATGCTATTTTGAAAATATAACCTCTCTGCCACCATAACCTTGATGATTTCAAACTTACATCTTAGACATCTAATTGCCAGAAATTTGCTACAATTTTCCACACTTATTTGAGCTCGGAGTCACATTATACTTTATGCATCCCATTACTTGAATGTCATTCAGAAATAATAAATACAACTAGAAAATGCGATTGGGAAGTTAACTGTTTGGAATAAGAACACATTAATGCAAAGATCACATGAAATAAATGGGTAGCTTACCTATATTTTCTATTTTGGAAAACATAAAGTCATTTCTTTCAGAGCAATTTTCCAAGGTAAGTTTTCACCTGCACCTTTTTTCCCCTAATGTGTCCTAAAAAGGAGGCACCCATCTTATGCTGAGCCATGCTTGTAAATAAGCCTTAAGCAACATTCAATTTGTAAATCACACGTAAGGCCACAGGTTGTTTGGCTTTATGATGCCCTAAATCCACTTTGAAGGTTCACAAAGATCACAAATCAGGCGATTATAGTTCATCTCACGAGGTGCATTGAGGAGGGGAGGGAAGAACAGGAGACCTGGGTACCAGTTTTCAGTAGCACATCTGTTAATTTACTCGATAAATATTTTGATGTGAAAAAGTAAGACTGCATCAAAGTATTAAGCCAAATACTCTGGTTCTCTTGTTGGAATCAGGAGACTCAGGTAACTCCACACAATGATTGAGAAGAACCTGCAGGTTGATGCAGATGTGGGTTAACATGGACCCTTTCCCAGTGAGGGTGGCAGGAAGGTCTTGCCAGGCATTTTTTTTTATATTCTGGGTCCAGAGCCACATCCTTACAACCCATTGTGACCCTTAACTGTGCATCTAGTGAGAACATCCATCACTTGGGTCTTTCCCTTCCAGAATTTTCCCTGCCAACTCAGCTCCATAATAAAACCCCAAGAATATTACCTAGTGCCCTTATCCACTGAAATGGAAAGTATTTGAAAACTTGGATTAGGGTGTTGGTATAACTGGATATCCATCTGCAAAAAAACGAAACAAGACCCATACCTCATACCATGCACAAAAACTAACTCAAAATGGGTCAAAGACCTAAATATAAAATCTAAAATGATTAAAGATCATGGAAGAAAAAATAGGGACAATGCTAGGAGCCTTAATACATGGCATAAACAGAATACGAACCATAAGTAACAATGCACAAACACCAGAAGAGAAACTAGATAACTGGGAGCTCCTAAAAATCAAACACTTAGGCTCATCAAAAGACTTCACCAAAAGAGTCCAAAGACAACCTACAGACTGGGAAAAAATTTTTGGCTACGACATATCCGATAAGGGTTTAATCTCTAAAATCTACAAGATACTGCAACATCTCAACAACAAAAAGACAAATAACCCAATTAAAAAATGGGCAAAGGATATGAACAGGTACTTCACCAAAGAAGACATTCAGGCGGCTAAAAGGTACATGAGGAACTGCTCACGATCATTAGCCATTAGAGAAATGCAGATCAAAACTACCATGAGATACTACCTCACCCCAACAAGGCTGGCACTAATCCAAAAAACACAAAATAATAAATGTTGGAGAGGTTGTGGAGAGACTGGAACACTTATGCACTGCTGGTGGGAATGTAAAATGTTATAACCACCTTGGAAATGGATTTGGTGCTTCCTTAAAAAGCTAGAAACAGAAGTTCCATATGATCCAGCAATCCCACTCCTTGAAATATATCCTAGACAAATAAGAGCCATCACACAAATAGATATATGCACATCCCTGTTCATTGCAGCACTGTTCACAATAGCAAAAAGATGGAAACATCCTAGGTGCCCATCAGTGGATGAATGGATAAACAAATTATGGTACATACACACAATGGAATACTACACAACGATAAAGAACAATGATGAATCCCCAAAACATCTCACAACATGGATGAATCTGGAGCGCATTAGGTTGAGTGAAATTAGTCAGTCTCAAAAGGACAAGTATTGTATGAGACTACTATTATAAGAACTCAAGAAAAGGTTTAAACACAGAAGAAAACATTCTTTGATGGTTATGAGGGTGGGGAGGGAGAGGGTTATTCACTAACTAGATAGTAGACAAGAATTATCTTAGGTGAAGGGAAGGACAACACACACTACAGGGGAAGTCAGCACAACTGGAATAAAGCAAAAGCTAAGAAGTTTCCTGAACACAATCAAACACTTTGAGGGACAGAGTAGCTAGGGCTGGGGTCTGAGGACCATGGTATCGGGGGGCATCTAGGTCAACTGGCACAACAAAGTTTATTAAGAAAATGTTCTGCATCCCACTTTGGTGAGTGGCATCTGGGGTCTAAAAAGCTAGCAAGTGGCCATCTAAGATACATCAATTGGTCCCAAACCACTTGGAGCAGAGGAGAATAATGAACACCAAAGACACAAGGAAAATATTAGCCCAAGAGACAAAAGGGCCACATAAACCAGAGACTTCATCAACCTGAGACCAGAACAACTAGATGGTACCTGGCTAACATCAATGACAGCCCTAACAGGTAATACAACACCGAGTCCCTGAGAGGGAGAAAAGCGTGGAGCAGAACTCAAATTCACATAAAAAGACCAGACTTAATGGTCTGACTGAGACTGAAGGAACTCCCAAAGCCATGGCCCCCAGACGCTCTGTTAACCCAGAACTAAAACCATTCCCAAAGCACACTCTTCAGACAAGGATTAGACTGGGCTATAAAAAATAAAATATTCGCGAAGAGCGTGCTTCTTAGTTCAAGCTGATACACGAGACCAAATGGGCAGCTTCTGTGCGGAGGCAGGAGAAGGCAGGAGGGAACAGGAACTGATTGAGACACAAGAAACCCGGGGGTGGAAAGGGGGAGGGTGCTGTCACATCATGGGGATTGCAGCTAGTGTCACATAACCATATGTGGACAAGTTTTTGTATAAGAAATTGACTGGAGCTGTAAACTTCCACCTAAAGCATAATTTAAAAAAAAATTACAGCAAAAAAAAAAAAAAAAAAAAAAAAAAACAAACTTGGATTAGGCTTTTAGCAGGTCGGGACAAAACTCCAACCAAGACTTGATGACTCTTCAGAAAGGCTGCCACTAACAGAACCTTTCCCTAGAAGTTACATCAGTTGTGACCTTCACTAGCTGCACCGAGAAAAATCTGGTCTATGTTACTGGAGCCACCAAATCAAACCAAACTCGTTGCCCTCGAGTGGATTCGGACTCACAGCGACTCTACAGGACAGAGACCTGCTCCCATAGGTGTTTCCCAGGATGTAAATCTTTACGGAAGCAGACTACCACACCCGGAGTGTCTGGCGGGTTCGAACCGCTGACCTTTTGATTAGCAGCCAAGTGCTTAACCACGCCACCAGGGCTCCAGAGACTAAATTTCAGGCTCTGAATTTAGCGAGAAAAAACTTCTAACTCGGATTCAGTTTTAATTACACCTCTCAACATAGAGGGCTAGCGGCCCCCAAACTGGGAGTCGATGGCTCACTATAATCACCGTGCCTGACCACAGCTCAGCCTAGCTCGCCCACAGCCCCGCAGACCCTGGGGTGCTGCAACCCGGCGCGCGGCGCGGCTTCCACCCAGTCAGCCCAGGGCTGCTGTTACCTGCCTGCGCGGTAGAGTCCTACCCCCACGATCCGGCGCCGCGCTGCGGAGGACAGTCTCGGCCTGGGTGCCCACGCGGGTCCCTTCGCGGCCGCGGCGGGTTCGGCCCGACTACCGCGGGCACAGCTCCGTCTGCGGCCGGCGGGCTCGCTTCGCTGTGGGGACCG
>NW_004444122.1:2721971-2739852 GCF_000243295.1 Trichechus manatus latirostris | reverse complement strand
AGGCGCGGGCGAGCCCGGGCCAGCCACCGAGTCGGGGGCTCTGAGCGGAGCCGCGGGCGCCCTGGCATTTCAAAGGCGAGGCAGCAGGATGCTGTTCAAGCGGAAACGCAGGGAGAAACCTGGGTCTCCTGGCCAGAGCGTGGGCGGCGGGGGGCAGGGAGGGAACCCGACAGCCCCTCGGAGGCGCTGGAGCCAATCTAGGGTATTCCGACTTACTCTACAAAAGCATTCCATTCAACACCTCTTTTACACTGGAAAATGCCGCTTTCAAGGCATCCGCTTGTATTATGCTAAATAGCGAGACGTTAAATTTCCCTTAAAGTTAGGGCAAGAACAGAAGTCCGGCCACCACCACTGTTATTAAACGTTACCAGGAAGCTCTGGAGCCCTGGTGGCCCAGTGGTTAACAGCTATGGCTGCTAACCAAAAGGTTGGCAGTTCAAATCCTTGGAAACCCTATGGGGCAGTTCTACTCTGTCCCATAGGGTCCCTAAGAGTTGGAATTGACAGCAATGGGTTTGGGTTTTTTGTTTGTTTAGGAAAGTCTAGTCAGTACAATTAGACAAGAGAAGGAAATAAAAAGTTCTGTTTATGGTGTCTTTTTCCATGAAGAAGTTTATTTGGATTTTTTGGTAATCATATCTATTAGTCTTTACCTTTATGGCTTTCATGATATTTTTAGCAATGCTCCCACGAGCCCAAAACCCAGACCCGTTGCTGTCCAGTCAATTTCCACTCATAGCAACCTACAGGACAGAGTAGAACTGCCCCTTAGGGTTTCCAGGGAGCTGCTGGTAGAGGATTCGAACTGCCGACCTTTTGGTTACCAGACAAGCTCTTAACCACTATGCCACCAGGGCTCTGCGTGGGTTTATGATAATTATTTGCCTATATTTTCATTTAATTACTTTATGGCTTTACATTTCTATGTTTGATATTTGATGGATCTGGTATTTTTTTCTTTCTGGGGAACAGGTAGGAAAACAGCTAGTCGCCTTCCACTAATGGCTATCCAGTTATTCCAATATCATCTATTGAAAAATCCATCATTCCTATCAAATTGAAGTGCCACTTTATCATAATCACATATTCTTATGTACTTTGGTCTAATGTTGGGCTCTCTGTCCCGTCCCATTGAACAGTCATCTTTGGGCTTGTAGAATACTGTTTTAATTACTGTTGCTTTACAGTACAGGTGGTGATGTGTAGCAGAGGTTTAAGCACACAAACCCATAGGATCTGGAAGCAGAAAGCCTGGGCTCGTGGGAGCATTCCTAAAAATATCATGAAAGCCATAAAGGTAAAGACTAATAGATATGATTACCAAAAAATCCAAATAAACTTCTTCATGGAAAAAGACACCATAAACAGAACTGAAAAGCAAACGACAAACCGGAAAAGAAATGCTTGCTATATATGACATAGGGGCGTCAAATTTAGAAAAGAAAAAAAAAAAATGACCAGCTAAATTTGAATTTCAGTATAATGAAAAAATTTTTTTAGTATAAATATTTTCCATTTGTTGTTTATTTAAAATTCAGACATAAAGAAGGTACTATTAGAATCTCCATTTTACAGAAGAGGAAACAGGACAGAGAAGTTAAACAACTTTCCCAAGCTCTCACAGCTGGATAATAGGGAAACTGGGGTTTAAACCAATGCAGGTTATCTTCAGGGTTATTCTCCAACTGTCATGCTATGCTGTGTACTTCATGGAATACCATGGATAGCCTGCTGGGAAGAACTGGTCCACAGGGTGCAATACTATGTAGCCATTAAAAATGACAATATAACTCTATACTTATTACATAGAAAACACTCATGATATATTGTTAAGCAAAAAAAAAAAAAAACAAGTTTTCAAAACTGCATATATAGTATGATCCCATTTATGTAAAATTTAATCTATTTCTATATGGCCATATATATAGACATAGAGAAATATCTGGATGAATAATCACCAATATATTAACAACCTTTCTTTCTGAGTGATGGGATTTCAAGTAATATTTACTTTCTTCTCTCTACTTTTCAAGACGACTTAGGCTTTTAAAATTATAAACATGTATTATTTAAGTTTAGAAAAAAGCAAAACAAAATCTTGAGGGGATATTCCCATTTCAATCTTTTAGTATCTTGATATTCCAGGCTTTTCCTAGCTGATTGTTTCTTCCTTCAAATTCCAAAAGCTAAGATCCCTGGCTGGGAACACAGACTAAAGAATCATGAGAATTCTTGGCTTCAAGTAAGCCCCAAGCATCCCTCAGGCACCTCTCACCTGGCCTCTGGCTGAAGGAGGAGGAAAGTGCACTGGTCCATGTCAAGTAAAGTCTAGGTGCTGTCACAAAGGGCCCTGAGCACCCAGGCTTGGCCTATCCATTCTCTGGGCCTCAGTGACTCCACCTATAAAAGGAAATGTACAAATTAGAGTTTTTCTATCTGCAAGGGACAGAAATCCAAGTTAAACTAGCTTAAGCAATAAGGAATATTCTTAGAGAATCCAAGGAAGTAAGACAACCATGGCACAGTAAGGACTGAGATGGAAATTGGCCTAAGGGACTGGAACCATTGACTCTAAGGCTTCTCTTTCCACTTCTTGTCTCTGCTTCTCTCTGTGCATCTGTTTCATTCTTCTCTTTACCTCTACCCTGGCTTCCTCTCCTCCTCAATCCATGAAATATGGTAGGCTCTCGAGTTTTATATAATGGCTTCATTCACCCAAAGAGATCAACTTTCTTGGTACTTTGTTTTAAAATTTCCAGATCAGGTCTTCATTGACCCATCAACCCATTGGCATGAGTATCAGTCAGGACTAGACTGCGTTATGCTGTGGTAACAAATGTCCCCCAAATCTCAGTATATTACAACAGAGTTTCTTACACTGAATGTCCATTCTGGGTTGGCAGTGGCTTGGCTCCATGTTGGGAACCCTACTTAGGACACTGGACAGAAGAAGTAGCTGTTATCTGGAGCATTGCTGGTTTCGTGGCAGAGTAAAAGAGAGGGACAATGCAATCCATGGGCTGGCTCTTAAACATGCTGCCAGGGTAAGTGACATAGCTGAGCCTAATGTCACTGGGAGAAGGACAGCTACTACTCCCCAGAACAACGATGCAGCCAACAAGGAAGCCTCCCACACCTAGTAAACTATGGCCCAGGGAATGGGGTTGTGAGAGAACATGGCATTGCTGACCATGACCATTGGATGGAGCAGGCAGAGAGGCCATGTCTTACTTGTCTCCACCCTGGAAAAAAGGGGTGAGAGCATTGGGCAGACAATGGCATTAATCTTGACCAGAGTGATCACTAATTCAAGACCTTGTGAAGCTGTAAGTGGGCTAAATGGTCCCAGGGGCAGCTGGGGGCACTGGAAAGAAAAGTGGCCTTGAAGCCAGATAGCCCTGGGTTCAAGTTCTCCCTCTGCAACTCGTTAGGTGTATCACCAAGTCACGGCATTTAACTCCTCTGGGTCTCATCTTCTCAAACATGAAACAGAGGGGACAGTCACTGCAAGACTGCTATAGAGATCACATGCAACATCACATGTGAACCACCTAGCAGAGGGCCACAGGGTGGGCTCAGCACTTAGTGTTAACATTTAGAAAGACATCAAGAGGAAGCAGACCACACACTCCCATCCAGTGTAAATCTGTGTAGTCCCTTGTGAAGGGATGTCTGCTCTCTGAATTTATAACTACGCGCCTTTTGCTCTCACTCCCAAAGTTCAGCCATAGCGATCACCTTCAACAGGGGTAGTGAAGTCTCACTCACTTGCACTCTATTTAGTGGGGATCTGAGAACCTCTGTCTGCTTATGTGGAAGTCCCCACTTTTGTGGAAGGAGAAAAAGCTCTAGACAGGCACCAACCCTGCCCTCCACACCATGTCCCTTTTCTCTGCCCTGCATGGAGGTGTCACCGTTGGCATCACTTAAGACTGCAGAGATGCCATCAAAGGCCCAGAAATGGCACCTGTGGGTCCCTGGCACCTTCATAGGTATCACTACCTTCCATGCACCAGGTGTCAAGCATCTGTGACTGCCACATAGCAGCCATGTTCTTCTAGCGTCCCTCATCTGAGCCCTTCTTCCTGCTGAGGAACAAGGGCTTTCTTTGTTTTGATGATGAAATTCACAAGGAGCCATTGGGAAAAAAATTTTCTCAAGCCTCTGGTTCTAGCCAGGATGTAATGGATTGTGACAAAATGCAGCAGGTTTTCTTTCTGATGAGGTATTCAGCAACAGGGTGGAGGGCAGTGGTGTGTGGAGCCTGCCTGTAATGGCTTGAAAGAGCGAATTGTTACATTTTAGGAATTTTGGGAGTAGATTTTAAATCATTGTAGCTTGAAATCAGCCAAAGTTGAAGTATTTACACCACAGAAACTGGCAGATGCCACAAATCAGGGTTTCCTTTCCCCTCTTTCCCCTATAAAACCAAACATAACCAAACCAGTTTCTGTCGAGTTGATTTCAACTCATGGCGACCCCATGTACTTCAGAGTAGAAGCGGATGGCCACGTCTTTCTTCCACGGTGCCTCTGGATGAGTTTGAACTGCCAAACTTTCAGGTAGTTGCCGAGCCCTTAACCGTTTGCACCTAGGGACTCCTGCCCCACCCAGAGCCAGGTGTTGAGCACTTTCCAGCACAGCACTGGTGGGTGGCCCCTACCTGGAGGGCTGCTGAGGGGCTTCAGCTCTGGTGTAGGGTGAGGTAGGTTGTACTGGGTAGTCTCTAAGGTTCCTTCCAAGCCTGAGGTTTCATAATTGCCCTGGGTCTGGGTGAGGCAGCTTCTTGTCTGCGGATGGCAGGCACATGGTTCAGTCAACCGCAGCCTTCTCTTGAGCCCACAGGGTAGCACACCAGAGACATCAGTTCTGCTATGCGTAGAGAGGCTCAGAGAGCAGATTTCATTCTGCCTCAAAACCCGGAGTCATAATCTCCTCTCATCCTCAGTTCATTTTGGTCTCCAGGCCTTTGCACGTGCAGCTCCTTCTGCCAGGATTGCTCTTCTGCCAGAGATGTACGGGGGTCGCTTCCTTCCTTCTTTCTTTACTCAAACGTCAGGAAAGAGCCAGCATCATTCCATGTAAAATAGCAACTCTCACCCTTTCACTCTGTGGCTCTCTTACCTTATTTGTGTATGGCATTTTCCCACCTATCACGTTGTATACTTACTTGTACCTTTACTTGTGGTCCACCTCCGTCCACTGGAATAAGGCTCCATGAGGGCAGAGACTTGTTTTGTTCAGCCATTAGCGACTGGCCCAGAGTTGAGTAGCTGACTGCCCGGATGGGGGCAGGAGAGAGCCAGCTGCCTCAGGTGGTTGGAGAGCGCTGCCCTGGACTGCTGGGGGCTAGGTGCTGACTCTTGTAGAGGGTCTGCCTGAGAAAGCACAACTTTGGGCTTCTGTTCTGATGGGCATGTCCTCTCCCGGAGGAGCAGGGCTAGTGGTCCCTTGGACTCAAGGAGAGGGACCCGGAGACCCTCAGGAAGGATACTGGGGCTGCTCAGGAGGCAGTTAGGAAGGGCACCCTGGACTGGGCTCCATCCCCGCATGTGGACCAGCCCCCTGCTTTCTCTGGTCTCTCTCTCCATTGGATCAGGGTGTGGGGGCTCTGAGCTCCCCATCAACTCTGGCATCCCTGTTCCTCCCCGGATGTGAAGAGCCCGCTTTGGAGGGAAAGCTCTGGAAATCCCCAGATGCCACTAAATGTCTGCATCACAGTGCTGCTTCCGCCTCTGCTCTGGGCTCCCTGCCTTTGCCTGGCCTCGAGTCAGCTCTTGGGTCAGCTCATCCTTCCCTCCCTTGCCCTGTGCTTCCGGGCCAGAGCTTCAGGCTGGATTTTAGAACCAGCGGGGTAGGCCCTGGGTAGCACAAACGGTTAAGTGCTCAGCTAGTACTAGCTAAAATGTTGGTGGTTCAAACCCACCCAGAGGTGCCTCAGAAGATAGGCGTGGTGATCTGCTTCCGAAAGGTCACAGCCTTGAAAACCCTATGGAACTGTTCTACTCTGCACACATGGGGTCGCCATGAGTCAGAATTGACTGTAGGGTAACTAACAACAACAAAATAACATCTCTATCTATCTGTTAATTTATCTAGAACCAGTGAGAAGCAGACGTGGTGACGGCCTACACCCTCTTCACAGTCTGGGGAAGCTGATTGATGACCTGTTCCTAGGTGAATGGGCTCCAGGGAAAGAGCTGGCCCTGCCAGCTGGCCCAGCCCATTGGGGTGCGAGCCCTTGCCCGGGCATCTTGTGTCTCAGAATCACGCTATATGGAGGGCAGAGCAGGAGCACAGGGTACCTGTTTTGCAGACGAGGAAACTGAGGCCCAGAACTGAATCTCGGAGAAGCTAGAACTGGGACCCAAGTCCCCTGAGTCCTTGTCTGGTGCAGGTTCTGCCACATTGCTCGCCTGGCGTGGCACACTGTCAAATTGTCACACTGGAAATTGCTACAGTGTAGTCGAGTGGCATGAGACCTCCAGGCCTAGTGTCCCCTTAGGCTTCGACAAGCCAAGGACTGAGGACATTCAGCTGGAGAGGGGAGAGTGAAGGGCGCCTCTGCCCAGAGTCCCTGAGGGCCTGCCGTGCAGAGAAGGGAGCAGAGCCCAGAGAGGGGCAGGCACGGGGGGTCGGGGGGGATGTGCTGCTCAGCCCAGGATCACTGTCCCTCACGCTTACTGTCACCTGGAGAAGGGAGGCACTGCTCTTCTATCATCTTTTTCTAGGTGTTAGGGATGGGCCCTAAGAAACAAACCCAAGTGTGGAAAGAGGTGTGACATGAAAAAACACCCTATTAGTTTGTAAGTATTTGCTCTACCTTCTGTCACCTCTTAAAGAGGAAGTGCTCTTAGCTCCATTGGCTGGAGGGTTTCTGAGGTGCTGCCTTCAGACTTCCTCTTCACTGCACAGGCCTGAGGGACAAGTTCAGTCATCAAGGGAGTCCAATCTAAGGTACTGAGGCCATCAACATGTCCCCTCTGCCCTGTGTGAAGCTTGTATGACAAAGGTCATGTCACTGGAATATCCCTCAAGTTCTGTTTCTCTCTGAGATGCTTCCTCTCTGCATCCTGTCCGCCATTATGGCTGGTGTGAGGAGTCAGGATGATGCCATCTCAGGAAGGAAGGGGTACAGAGCAGGGAAAGGGAAAGCTGTCCCTTCCAGTCTGGGGGCTGTGAGAAGGGCACTGGGGAGAGGGGGGCTGGCAGCAGGACCAGGGCACAAGGTTCTCAACTAGGACTTTGGACATTATCTCCAAATGAGGTTTATACATAGATGCATTATGTTTGTGCACGTATATGTAGCAAACATTTAAAATATATCATAATTTTTACAAACACATTTTGACACTTTTTAACTTTTTTTATATATACTGGCAGCCTAAAAAAAAAAAAAATTGGCTCAAGATCTTCTCAATGAAAGGCCCTGGCAAATTATATTAATCAGTCAGCAAATATTCACATATTCATAAAACATCCACTGGGTACACATATGAATAAAAAATATAGCTTATACAAATAGACATTTCCATCATTTCTAAATAATTTCCTATCCATATGGGTCCTATTGTTCTAGGTTTCAACCAAATGATACAACTTGTCATTGGCCTGTCGTCCTGCTTCACTCTCTGTGAGCTGCAGCCACCCAGGAGCTGTGTCAAAGCCCAGCTAGCTGTGGGGTTTCCTTGCCCAGGTGGGTGTCCCTTAGTCCCCGAGCAAACTCACCCTTTACTTCAAAACAGGGCCAAGAATCTCTATCGTTGGGCAATGTGATAAGAGGTTTGGTAAAAGAGATGATTCTGCCATAATTTTGCAACAACACCCCCTCCTCCCAAATAAAACAAATAGGGGCTACAGATGCTGATACTTCTTAGACATAACCAGTCACCTCCTGGGACTGGTGTTTTTGGTTTGGAGACTTAGGGTCATAGTCTCATGGGACAACTCCGTCAATTGGTATAATGAAGTTCACGTTCTACATCCTAATTTGGTGAGTAGTTGGGTAGTGTCTAGGGTTTTACAAACTTGTAAGTGGCCATCTAAGACACAATTATTGGTCTCTATTCATCTGGAGCAAAAGAGAAAGAAGGAAACCCAACAAGCAGAGAAGGAACCAGTCTACAGGACTAACTGTCTCCATGAACTTCAAATTCTCAAAAAATCCAGACTTTCTGGACTCATTGAGACTAGAAGGATCCTTAAGACTATTGCCCTGAGATACACTTTAAACCTTGAACTGAAACTATCCCCTCAAGTCACCTCTTAACTAAGTAAATAGCAGGTTACCTTAAAAAGTAAAGCATGTTCTGTAAGCCTTCACCTGAAGTACAATAAAGGAAAAAAAAAAAAAAAAGTGAAGAATGCTACCCTTGAGTACTGACTGCTTTAAAAAAATTATCTATATGAGACCAAATGGTCAACAGTTACTCTAAAGTATGCTTTAGATGAGAAGGTTGTGGGGTGGGGTGCAGTGAGCCTAAGTTAATGGGAATGGAACAACTAGAATGGAAATAATGAGAACGCTGATACAATGTGAAGAATGTAACCAATGTCACTGAACAATGTGTGTAGAAATTGTTGAATGGGAGCCTGTTTTGCTGTGTATATGTTCACCAAAAATCCAATAAAATATTTTTTTAAAAAAGGAGATGATCCTGCTTTAACTCATCATTTGAGAGGCTTGTCTGAGTGTCACTGAGGATGGAATAGTAGCAATGAGGTGGCTCAACTCAGGTCTCCTGACTCCTGCTCCTGTGTACTTTCCAGTAAACATTGTACAGGTTTGTGCATATAAGCTCAAGTCCCTAAGAGCTTCTGCAGTAAGAATGCAGGTGCTACCCCAACTTGAGTCCTCCAAGCTGTGGAGCCCAAGTCTTGTGTCACTTGCCAATAGTGCGTCCAAAGTGTTAACCTGAAGATCACCCTTTCTTTCCCTGGTGGAAGCTCTTTTCTGATTTTGAGAATGTCCTCACCTTTCAACCACCAACTCCAACAGCTCGCCTGCAGCTGTGCTGACATGTTCTGCTTTCCTGCCTGATACAAGGGCTTGACTGTCCCTGCCTCCTCAGCCATCCCCTCCACTTCTGCTCTGGGCCTGTCCACCACACCCCCCAGAACTTTGTATCTGCACTTCTTCCCTCCTCCTTGAATCATTAGTCTTCCCCTCCTCCGGGTCCATCTTAAGCATCAAGCTGTAAGGCTGATCCCTGAGGGTGACCGCATGGGTATGTGCTTGGGAATGGTAGAGATGGTTTTATAGGACAGGGTCAGAGGGGATTCTAGAGTCCAGGGGAGCAGGCGTTTACGTGTGGCCTGAGTCTGCAGCCAGAGGGTTTCCTTCCCTCACCCAGTCCACCCAGGTGCCCATTCCTCCAGGTGGTCAGGAAATGTTTATCCGGAGCCTGTCATGTGCCAGGCTCCATGCTAGGGGCGGGGGCTACAGCTGGGAAGAGAGACAATCAGTCCTACCCTCTGGAGCTTACATTCTATTGGAGGAGGGTTGGGAATAGACTGACAGCAGGCAAACAATAAGTACGTGATGTTCAGGAAGTGACAAGTGCTATGAAGAATAAACAGGGAATGAGCGATCGGGAACGATGGAAGGAGGTGGGGCTGCTGTTCATGTGGAGTTGTCCGGGAGGCCTGTGTGAATGCTCTTTCCCAGACACCCCAACATCCCTCAGAGCTCAACTCAAATGTCCCTTCTTCCAAACGCGTTTGTTGACTTCCCTGCCCAGGTCACCTCCCATTATTAGCTCTCACAGCACCACATGCTCTTATTAGAGCATATCAGCATTTCCATTTTATATTATTTAAGAGGTTGTTAGGGAGACCTGGTGGTGCAGTGGTTAAAGCACCTGGCTGCTAACCGAAATGTCAATGGTTCAAACTCATCAGCCTCTCCACGGGAGAAAGATGTGGCAGTCTGCTTCTGTAAAGATTTATGGCCTTGGAAACCATATGGGGCTGTTCTACTCTGTCCTATGGGGTTGTTATGAGTCGGAATCGACTTGATGGCAGTGGGTTTGGTTTAGAAGAGGCTGTTGGATTGTGGCACAGTGGTTAAGAGCTATGGCTGTGAACCAAAAGATCAGCAGTGCAAATCCACCAGCCTTCCTCTTACTCCCTCGACCACTGTTTGAGCAAATACGCTGATTATGTCTATCTACTCTCTATTGCCACTTTCCTGGTCTAACTGTGCCTGTCCCTCTGTGCTGAAATCTCTGAGCCGTTTTGTTTTGTCGTGTCTCTGGTTAACACTAGAATTAGATTTTATTGTTGTTGTTTATAATCTGTTCCGGAGTATGTCTTTTAAAAGGAGAAGAGGATCGATTAGGACTTGATGTAACAACTGGTAAGGTAATGTGATAAGGGATAAGTTAATGTGAAATGGGGAAGCAAATGTGCAAAGAGACAGTTCTGTGCCATTAATGCTTTGTTAGTTGCCATTGAGTCAGCTTTGTCTCATGGCAACCCCATGTACAACAGAACAAAACAGTGTCCAGTCCTGTACCATCTTCACAATTGTTGGTGTGCTCAAGTCCACTGTTGCCACCACCATGCACTTTGAGTGCCTTCCATCTGACCTAGGGGGCTCATCTTCCAGCCGTATAGTAGACAATATTCTCTTGTGATTCAGAGGGTTTTCCTTGGCTAATTTTCAGAAGTAGATCGCCAGGCCTTTCTTCCCAGTCTGTCTTAGTCTAAAGACTCTGAAACCTGCCCACCATGGATGACCCTGGTGGTATCTGAAATATTGATGACATAGCTTCCACTATCATAACAACACACAAGCCACTCACAGTACCACAAACTGACATATCGGTGGTGGTGCAATTAGCATAAAACCCAAAACCAAATCCGCTGCCATTGAGTCGATTCCAACTCATAGCGACCCTATAGGATAGAGTAGAACTGCCCCATAGAGTTTTCAAGGATTGGGTGGTGGATTCAAACTGCTGACCTTTTGGTTAGCAGCCAAGCTCTTAACCACTGTACCACCAGAGCTCTGCCATTAGTACAGTGGAGTTTTAAGAACATGAGCTTTAGACACTGACTCTCTGGGTTCAAATCCCATCTCTGCCTTTTATTAGCTGCAGGAACTCAGACAAATTATTTAAACACCCCAGTTTCCTCTTCTATAAAATGGGAAAATAATAGTCCTACCTAATGAAGTTGTTACATGAATTAAGTTAACACACGCAAAGCTCACAGAACATCATCTGGCCCTCAGTACGTGTCTGCTATGACTCTCTCACTTTATTCTTTTGCTTTTCTGCCGTCTTACTTTTTCCAATTATTCCTGGTCATATTGCTATCATTTTTCATGTTACTTTTCCTCAAGTGTTTCTGAAGTAACATATTTTATTTTATTGTACTAGTGCTTACCTTTAAATAAAAGCATATTATTTGAACTTGAATTTCTCTACCAAAATGAAAAATAACTCTAAATAAAATAAGAAGTTTAACATGCTTTTAATTCTCTCACTCTTTCCCCATTTAGCACTCTATTTTGTTGGAATAATCTATGCTTTTAGACAGATTATTATTCACAGTTTTACTTTTTTCTATAACTTTTTTTTGAGAATATATTTAATGTTTGCATTAAGTTAATATCCACGGTAATAGGAGTTATTTAAATACAGCTACATATTTTACAGGTTTCACTTGTCATGTCTATTATAATTTGCCTCCCTGGAATGGAGGGTGCACTGCACTTAGCACAGCCTCAGTTCCTCACCCTTCCCTGCGTCCACACCTCTGCCGTGACCTCGAGGGGAGGGGTGCACTTCCCCTTCCCTTGACTTTGGCCTTGGCCATGTGACTTGCTTCAGTCAGTGATGTATCAGCTGCAATGAAGAGTTATCAGTTCTGAGTCTGGACTGCAAAAGGCCCTGCCCTATTCTGCTTGCTTTCTTTGTCCTCTGCCGTCATGAAGCTAGGAGAAGCCCTGGCTGGCCCCCAAGTCCCAGGCAGAGGATGAGAGACACGTAGAGCAGAGCCTCCCACTGACCCACAGCCTGCAGTGAGAGGAGCCGTCCAGCCATGTCCCTCCTGAAGCCGCCAAACCCAGTGACCACTGCAAGTGAGCGATTTGACTGGTGTTTGGAGTAGTGTGTTATAGAGTAACAGGTAACCAACATACAAATTCTTCCAGTAATTTCTCTTAGGGAGGACAAATGGTATAATTTCTGAGCTCTTTCTCATTAGAAAAATCTCTTCTTCTATCGTCTCTTGGCATTTAACTTTGTGGAGAAGCAGCCTGATATTACCTGGTTTTTTTCCTTTGATAGGTAATCTTCCCCCAACCCCTATCGCACCCAAACTGGATGCTTGTTCTTTTTTTCCCTTAGGTTTTGTCTGGGTGTTAATCCATTTTCATTATCTTTGCCTTTTCTGTTGTCTTTTTTCTTTTTTTCCAATGCAGGAAAGTGTTTTTTCTTTGAACAGTGTTCCTTCCCCACCTCCTCTGGAATTACGTTTGTTCATTTATCGCAGGTCCGATATAACCACTTCATCACAGACCTTTATCGTCACACTCGTCCATCGGTTCTTTCTTCTGCCCGTGGGAAAGGGGCTGAGCCCATCGTATTCAGTGATGCTGCTCCTGTAGAACGCAATCTGCTCTCTGTCACTGTTATGGATTGAATTTTGTGTCCCCCTAAAATATGTGTTGTAAACCCTAACCCCTATACCTGTGGTTATAATCCCATTTGGGAATGGGTTTTCTTTGTTATGTTAATGAGACAGTGTTAGTGTTGGGTGTGTCTTGAGTAAATCTCTTCTGAGATATAAAAGGAGCAGATGAAGCAAGGAGGCAAGGAAGCAGACATGGGGGAAGATAGATGCCAGACCACATGGAGATCACCAAGGAACCGAGAAACAGACAAGGACCTTCCCCAAAGACCACAGAAAAAGAAAGTGTACCCCTAGAGCCGGGGCCTTGAATTTGGACTTCTAGCCTCCTAAACTGTGAGAAAATAAATTTCTGTTTGTTAAAGCCTCCCACTTGGGGTATTTCTGTTACAGCAGCACTGGATAACTAAGACAGTAACCGCTGAATGTTTTTCCCTAACTTTCTTCACAACTGAATTTTAAAATTTGGTAATTACATTTTCATCTGGAAGCAATCTTTCCTGTTGTCAGACTGTTCACTCTGCATATTTATGTTTTTTAATTGAGTATCATTAAAAGAAGAAATTAGAGATTTCTGAAAGTTTTCTTCCATTTCTTGAAGTAAATGTGCTTGCGCCCTGCTTAGGGAGCAGCATGTGTAATGGTGACCAGCATGGGCTCTGGGCCCAGACTGCCTGGGTTCAAGGCCAACTCCACCTTGTTAAGCTGTGTGGCCTTGGGCAAGTGATTTAACTGCTCTGAGCCTCGGCTTCCTCATCTGTAAAATGAGTGCAACAATCGTACCTGCTTCAGAACTATTATGGTCATTAAATGAGTTTAACACTCGTAAAGCCGTTAGAACAGTGCCTGACAATTTGCATCCCTACATCAATGTCTGATAAATAAAACAAAACTGTGGAATCATTTCACTTTCCTCTTTGTTAGCCTTCCTCTTGCCCTGTACTGAGGGATCGTTTGAGTCCTGCCCAACATAAAGATGACAGAGAAGCTCACGGTTTACATATTTTTATACTGCTGGCTTGGCGGTCCAGTGGGGCGGGAGCAGGAGTAGGGACACAGAGCCACATGGCAGCGAAGTTCTCAGCGTGGTGGGTGGTTCCCTTGTCATATCTGTGGTAGCCTCTGGCGAGCAGAGCGGGACACCCTCAGAGGCATCCAGACTCAGGGTGCCCCTGCCGCACCCAGCTCAGGACCCACCCTGAGGGAAGGCTCCAGGGAGCCCTGTGGCCACCATTACAGGACCAGGCACTGGGCCACCCTGATGGACTACACTTTGCACCCCCGCCCACCCTCATCCCAGCCTCTGCTGTGCCTCCATGGGAGAAGGCAGCCATGGAAGGGGACCCTGGACCGGTGGGCACATCGTTAGTCTTTAGTAAAACCTGGAGAAATGTCCTTTCTTCTGGCCTCTTGATGGCACCCTTCCATTTTTTTTCTGGCATTGATGCAGATCTTTTCCTTTTTAAAAATTAAAAATAAGTATATCTTTGTTCATTTCAAGGAGAATTTGGGATAAAGTAGACTTTAGCCTGTGAACTCAAATCTCTGTCTTGAAACAGAATCTTCCCCAGTCTCCTAATGGCCTTCTTGGTCCTGGCATCCCTCTCCCTCCACGCGCCCACTGCAGCTGGAGGGACCTTCTAGGACCAGTCTGACAGGCTCTGTCTTCTGATTAAGATCCTTTAGTGGCATCTACCTAGTGGTAGACCAGCACCTCAGCAAGGCCACAAGGACAGCCCCACCCCAAGCTCTGGCCCTCTTTAGTTCACATCCTACTATCCCCATCTCTCCAGCCACATGGATTCACTGTGCGCCCCCCCCGCCCCAACTTGTTCCTTTCTGACTTCTTGCCTGCTGTCCTCACTGCCAGAAATTCTTCCACTCATGCTCCTCACAGGCCTGTCAGACTCCAACTCATCCATCAAGACTTAGCTCTGGGAACCTTCACGTGGGCCCAGGCCAGCATCAATGCTCCCCATCTTGTGATATTGTTTACCTATCAGCCAGTCCCCACCACTAAAGTATTCTTTGGGAGCTGAAACAGTGCCCTGTTTAGTTTTGGGTTCCTAGTGCTTGGCATAGGGTTTAATACCTCAGGGTCTTTTTCTGAGTATTTCACCATTCCCTAGAACCCCAGCATGAGCCATGCCTACTTGGTTGGCTGCCTGGTGTTCATCATTTCTGGAATGAGGAATGAGATTATCTAGCTTCCTCTGAACCCTGCCCTAGCTGCCTGGCCACCCTGTCTGGGTCCAGCCCTACTTGTCCAGAGATGGCAGGAATGTACAAACATCAGGAACTGCTCCCCAGACAGTCTGGACGATGGAGTGAGATCATTTATAGTTCATGTGAAGGGCATCTGATACACAGTCCTCTATCGGCCAGCCATCTGCATTTAAACTTCATCCCCGGCACTGCTAGGAGCACCCTGAGCTGCATGTTAATGGAGCCCAAGCCACGCCAGCGAGGGGAAGAATGCAGCACGTGCTCACTCACGGCTGTCTCCCTGTGGATGACCAAGGTGGGATGTGCAAGTGGTCACGGCTCCTTAGTTGACTCAGTCAATGTGTTCAGGAATAAATGTTTGAGCTTAAGATGCTGAGTGCCTAAGTGTAGGTCAGAGGAAAAGAGAAATGAAGCTGCTTGGAGAAGCTCATTAAGACCAAGAAGGCTGGAGGGACTTCACAAAATATGGTGGCGTGTTGTTATTAGGTGCTGTTGAGTCAATTCCGACTCATAGCAACCCTGTATACAACAGAACGAAACACTTACCAGTCCTGCGTCATCCTCACAATCCTGGTTATGCTTGAGCTCATTGTTGTAGCCACTGTGTCAATCCATCTCGTTGAGGGTCTTCTTCTTTTTCACTGACCCTCTACTTTAGCAAGCATGCCGTCCTTCTCCAGGGACTGGCCCCTCCTAATAACATGTCCAAAGTATGTGTGATGAAGTCTCACCATCCTCGCTGCTAAGGAGCATTCTGGCTGTACTTCTTTCAAGACAGTTTTGTTAGTTCTTCTGGCAGTCCATGGTATAGTCAATATTCTTTGCCAACACCCTAATTCAAAGGCATCAATTCCTCTTCAATCTTCCTTACTCATTGTCCAGCTTTCACATGCATATAAAGCAATTGAAAATTCCGTGGCTTGCTTGGGTCAGGCATACCTTAGTCCTCAAAGTGACATCTTTGCTTTTGAACACTTTAAAGAGATCTTTTGCAGCAGATTTGCCCAAAGCAATGCATCATTTGATTTCTCGATTGCTGCTTCCATGGAAGTTGATTGTGAATCCAAGTAAAATGAAATCCTTGACAACTTAAATATTTTCCTGCTTATCATGATGTTGCTTATTGGTCCAGTTGTGAGGATTTTTGTTTTCTTTATGTTGAGGTGCAATGTATACTGAAGGCTGTGGTCTTTGCTCTTCAACAGTAAGTGCTTCAAGTCCTCTTCACTTCCAGCAAGCAAGGTTGTGTCACCTGCATATCACATTTTGAATCAGTTTTTGTGTGTGGCATGAGGTATGGATCTTTTTCATTTTTCTGCATGTGGAAATTCAGTTTTGCCAGCACCATTTGAAGAGACTGTTCTTTCCCTATTGAATGGATTTGGCTCCCTTGTTGAAAATCAATTTGACCATAGATGTTTAGATTTTTTTCTAGGTTTTCAGTTCTATTCCATTGGTCTATGTGTCTATCATTAAACCAGTACCAGGCTGTTTTGATTACTGTAGCTCTGTAATACGTTTTGAAGTCAGGAAGTGTGAGGCCTCCTCCTTTTTTTCCTTCAAAATTGCTTTGGTTATTCAAGGTCTCTTGTCTTTCCATATAAAACTGAGGATTAGTTTTTCCACTTCATTAAGGAATGCTGTTGGAATTTTCATTGAAATTACGTTGTATCTGTAGATTGCTGTGGGTAATACTGACATCTTGACTATATTAAGTCTTCCAATCTCTTTGCATATAACATTTACTTTATTTTTTTCTATTTTTTTTTAAATCTTTTTTACTGGTATGATTGAGTATATATGTGAAGTTCAATAGAAGAAAAAAATAACTGCATTACTTTTCTGGCCATGCTGATAAATTTTTTTGTTTCATTCCAGTTTTACTAAACGTAATTTGTATGTATAAAAGAGGGGTATCAAACATGATCTGCTCTGGTGTCAAAATATTCCTGATACGCCTCTGTTTCCACAAAACTATCTAAGGGGCTTCTCTCCTTGTCATTAAACTGTAGGATGTCCACCAATCTGAAAGGTGGGAAATGACATCTCAGGGTTGCCTTCATTTGTATTTCTCTTATCACAACTCAGGGAGCATTTTTTTCATATGCTTAACAGCCACTTACATTTCCTCTAGTTTTCTAGACTTGGGGCACTACCTCCTCAGTTCTGGCAGTTGTTCCCGCTCCTTAGTTTCTTCTGGGCAAGTTTCACTTGATTAACCTTCCTCACAGTGTGGCACCCAGAACAGAATGCAGTAACTTCAGGAGCTGTCTGATCACTGAGAAAAGACCGAGGCCATCTGCTCTCTTCTTCTGGACACTCTGTTTCTATTAATACAGTCTCAGCATTCATTTTTAGCAGCTTCCTCACGCTATTGACCGATACTTAGTTTAGAGTCAACCCAACCTCTTAATTCCTTTGGAAAATTCCATTGCATGGCTCTAATATTCCCATTTCTGTAGATGTGCAATTAGCTTTTTGAACCCAATTAAGAGTACATTGTTTCATTTGAACACTGAGTTTCTTTAGATTCATGCCATCATACAAGCTGGTTGAGATTATTTCGGCTTCTGCCTCTGGCACCTGAAGTAGCCTCTAAGGTTTTCAGCTTCAAATCAATGGCAAATTTGAAAAGTCAGAACCATCCATCCTCATCTTGATCACTGAAAAAAACAAAGGGCAATGAATGCCAAGGACAGAACCTGGGACAGACTGGTATATATTTCCCATCATGTGGCATTAACTCATTAATGAGCACTCTTTAGCAATGGCCTTAACAGACTTTTTACTGCTTTATCATTATTTTAGGAAAAACATACATGCTCGTTATTGAGAATTTAGAAGAAATAGGAAAATATCAAGGAGAAAATAAAATGCTCCCTCCAGAGGGCTGTGGGGACCATGGTCTCAGGGAACATCTAGCTCAGTTGGCATAACACAGTTTATAAAGACAATGTTCTACATTCTACCTTGGTGAGTAGTGTCTGGGGTCTTAAAAGCCTGTGGGCGGCCA
>NW_004444122.1:2712655-2721363 GCF_000243295.1 Trichechus manatus latirostris | reverse complement strand
ATGTAGAAATATTTGAAATGATGTATTTTTGGCTATGTATATTTTCACAAAAAAAAAGGTCAAGAAGGGAGAGGGTTGACCTGTCGTGGGGTTGTTAACCAATGTCATAAAACAATACGTGTACTACTGTTTAATGAGAAACTATTTGTTCTGTAAACCTTCACCTGAAGTACAATTAAAAAAAAGAAAAAAAAATGCTCCCTCCAGAAAAGACACTGGTAACATTTTAGTGTCTTCTTTATAGAAGACTGTCCAGTTGAGCTGTCCCGTATGGTAGCCACCAGCCACATGTGTCTATTAAGCACATGAAATATGGCTTGTCCAAGGTTTGATGTGCTGTTAGTATAAAATTCACACTGGATTTTGAAGGCTTAATAGAAAAAATGTAAAATACAGCTTTAATAATTTCTTACATTGATAAACGTTGAAATAATATTATGTGGGATATATTGGGTGAAATAAATTATATTATTAAAATTAACTTGAGCTGTTTCTTTTTACTTTTTTAACGAGTCTATTTGGAAAACTCTTTTTTCATTTTTTAAAAAAATTTTATTTTGTTGAGAATATATACAAAGAAAAACATATGCTAATTCAATCATTTCTATCTGTACAATTCAGTGACACTGATTATATTCTTCGAGTTGTACAACCATGCTCACCCTCCTTTTCGGGGTCGTTCCTCCCCCATTAATGTAAACTCACTGCCCCCTAAGGTTCCTGTTTAATCTTTAGCATTGCTACTGTAACTTTGATCCCACATAGATAGTTCCTAATAGAGCACAATGCTCAAGGCAGACTCTGCTAGGAAATATTAAATCACATACTTAGCTTGCACTATATTCTTGTTGGACAGTACTACTATATATTTTATGTACATTAGATCATCATGATACCACTGTATACATACACACACACATGCACACACACACATATATATAATCCTGAAGGTCCTTGATATGAGGTCATCTATATTCTTGTTTAGGTATGTATTTGATCACATGTGCTAGAAGAGGCAACCTTTTTAAAATTGTCCAGCACCCCGCTCCCTGGGAAGCACCTCACCACCATCTTAGTCCATGTGACTCGGGTGGCAATGAATCCACCCCTGGCTCAGAGATGCACAACTCGTCCAGGCCTGGCTAGTTGGCCTATTCCACTCTCTTATCCACATTGGGCATGTGACCCCAGTCAGGCCAACTGGAGTAGTTCCTGGACTTCTACAACTGTTAGAGAAAATTGTGCTTTGTCTGCTAGGGTGGCCCATCTGATAGAACACAAGTCTGCATTTCCTGGTGACCATGTTAACCACTCACAGAGAATGGCTGCCTAACAAAGAAGCCAACAGAGAGGGACGTGGCACAAGAGATGGACAGGGACAGACTACCTTGTTTGGGCGCCTGGTCAGACCCCTCAGATATATAAGTTGATATATTCCACTTCCCACCTTTTTCACCCCTTAATTCAGCTTGAGGCAGGTTTCTGCACTTGCAACATGAACAGTCCTGGCCAGTAAATGTGCTATGAGGCTTTTGTGTGGGTTCGAATGCTTTGGCTGGTAAGAGAGCCCAACAATGGTCCAGCATCTGTGACTCATTGGCATTGCCATTCTTTACCCATTTTGTTATGCTGTTAACTCCTCTGAAGTAATAACAGCATGATTTCTGGGGAAATGCCCCCCCCCCACCACACCCTTACCACAAGCCAACTAATACGCTGATGATATAACTAAAGAAAAAGTAAAATGTTGTAATACTTTATTGTATTTTTGTGCAGTTATCAATTCTATTAGCAGAGCTAGAAGATGCTGAAGATATTAGGACATATTTTTGGACAAAGCCAAGGGTCTACTTTATCTTTACCTTTCCCTATCCACACCTATGAGCAAAAGACCTCTTTAAAGTGTTCAAGAGCAAAGATGTCACTTTGAGGACTAAGGTGTGCCTGACCCAAGCCATGGTATTTTCAATCGCCTCATATGCATGTGAAAGCTGGACAATGAATTAAAAAAGACGGAAGATGAATTGACGCCTTTGAATTATGGTGTTGGCAAAGAATATTGAATATACCGTGGACTGCCAGAAGAATGAACAAATCTGTCTTGGAAGAAGTACAGCCAGAATGTTCCTTAGGAGGGAGGATGGTGAGACTTCATCTCATGTATTTTGGACATGTTATCAGAAGGGACCAGTCCCTGCAGAAGGACATCATGCTTGGTAAAGTAGACGGTCAGTGAAAAAGAGGAAGACCCTCAATGAGACGGATTGACACAGTGACTGCAACAATGGGCTCAAGCATAACAACGATTGTGAGGGTGGTGCAGGGCTGGGCAGCATTTCTTTCCTTTGTTCTTTGGGTTGCTATGAGTCGGAACTGACTTAATAGCACCTAACTACATCCATACCCATGAGTCTTTGGGTGGCACAAATGGTTAAGTGTTGGACTACAGACTGAAAGGTTTGAGGTTCAAACCCACCCACAGGCACCTTGGAAGTAAGTCCTGACAATCTGCTTCTGAAAGGTCATAGCCTTGAAAACCTTGTGGAGCAGCTCTATTCTGTACACATGGGTTGCCATGAGTAGGAATCGACTAGACAGCAACTAACAACAGCAACATCTCATTCTATTCGTGATCACACACTCTGCAAAGATTGTTTATGATTTTTTTTTAACTCGAGGTTATATCACAAACATTTTCCTATGTCAAAAACATTTGAAAATGTAATTTTTAATGCCTGATTACACTCAATTATATTAACGTAGGAGCCCTGGTGGTGCAGTGGTTAAGAGCTTGGCTGTTAACCAAAAGGTCGGCAGTTTCAATCCACCAGCTGCTCCTTGGAAACCCCATGGGGGCAGTTCTACTCTGTCCTGTAGGGTTGCTGAGTTGGAATCAACTCAACGGGCGACTGATAATATTAACATAGCAACTTTAATCCTTCTTTTACCGAGTAGAATTTGGGGGAGTGCTTTTTAATAGCCATTTGGATTTTTTATTTATGGATTTATGGTTTTATTGCATCATGACTATTAAATATGGCCCCCTAATTCCTACTTTTTGGATCTTGAAATCTAAGATAATATTTGTAAATGCTTACTTGTCACTTGAAAATATGATGTGTTATCCTAGAAGTTACGAAGTTTGAGATATATTCACACATAGATACAATACGTACACACACACACAGAGTTCTACCCATTCAACAATAGTGAAATTAGCAATGGTCACTTTGGTCTGCTTTATCTGTAATGCATTGACAGTGCTGTGTTAACATCTCCCAGTTCTAAGGGTAATATCAATGGGTGGCTTTGGAAATGGTCTTTATTCCTCCATATACTCTATCAGCCACCAACTCCCAAAATCATTCCGAAGAAACATACAGTTTAAATAAAAACTCTGTAAGGCTTCAAGATAAGTCCCCTAGTCCTTACTTCAAACCAGAGTGCCACTGTTGTTGTTGTTAAGTGCAGTCATACCGATTTTGACTCATAGAGACCCCATGTGACAGAACAGAACTGTCCCATAGGGTTTTCTTGGCTGTAATCTGTATGGAAGCAGATTGTCAGGTCTTTCTCCAGAGGAGCTGCTGGGTGAGTTTGAATTGTCAATCTTTCAGTTAGTAGCTGAGTGCTTAACCTTTGCGCCACCAGGGCTCCTAGAGCCATATGGATAATTTGGAGGCTATTTCCATTGTGGTTCTGGAAAATTGCTTTAAAAAATCGTTCAAGAAATATTTATTGAGCCCCCACTATATTTTAGACACTGCATGATTTTAGTTCTTCTTTGTCTATCAAAGTTTTGCTTTATGTATTTTTATGCTATTATTTTTTGTATAGTCTCATGATTATTAAACTTTTATTGTTGATTATAACTCCCCCAATTTAACTTTCTTTTCATGACTTTCTTTTTTCCAGTGTACCAGTTATCAATGTATTTCCTCCAAACTTCCCATGTATCTTTCAATCCTCTGTGTTATGGATTGAATTGTGTCCCCGCAAAAATATGTGTTGTAAATCCTAACCCCTATATCTACGTATGTAATCCCATTTGGGAACATAGTTTTCTTTGTTATGCTAATGAGGTCATATCAGTGTAGGGTGTGTCTTCAGCCAATCATTTTTGAGATATAAAAAGAGTAAGTTAGGAACAGAAGAAAGTAAACACAGAAGGGGAAGATAGATGCTGTCTTTGTATGGGTTCTGTAGAGCAGCAAAACCAGCGAAACATACATAGACATATACAGTATAGAGAGATTTACTTCAAAGAAATGGCTCATGCAATTGTGGGGGTTGGTAAGTCCCAAATCTGTTGGTCAGACGACAGGCTGACGACTTCCATTGGCTCACGTGGTTGCAGGGGCTGAGGAATCCAAAATCTGCAGATCAGGCAATAAGCTGGAGGCTCCTTCTGGCTTACGTCCCAGGAGCCAGGATCAGACGCTGAGAAGATTGCAGGATCCAGAAGACAACAAGCTTTGCCAAAACATTCGTTTGTATCATGGATACAGGCCACACCTCTAAGGAAGTTCCTCTTCCAACTGATTGGCTGCTCACATCAGATCACAAAATGGAAGGTGATACATAATGTCTGTCAAACCACTGAGAATTATAACCTAGCCAAGTTGACACATAACATAACCATCACAGATGCCTATAGATGGGAAAGGACCCTCCCTCAGAGCCAACAGAGAGAGAGCCTTCCCCTCCCCTAGAGCCAGGGCCCTGAATTTGGACTTCTAGCCTACTAAACTGTGAGCAAATAAATTTGTTTGTTAAAGCCACCCACTTGTGGTATTTCTGTTACAGGAGCACCAGGTAACTAAGACATTCTGCTTTGTAACAATGGAGATAGATCCCGTAACCATTTTTCTTTTGAGAGCTGGCACGATGTTAAAATTGTCAGAAGAGGTTGCTGGAGTGACACTGGAGGAGGAACGGGCTCCTATTCTTATTTCTGGTGAGCTCGCCTCTCTTCTTGCTCCTATGGTGCTTGGCAGGTGTGCGAGACATTCAGTAACACTCACGCGCGACGAGTTTTAGCAGCAGCCCATCAAGAGTTCTACCAGTGACCCAGTCAGCTTCCCAGTAAGTTCACTGACATCCCCACGGATGGCTTTCCTGCAAATGTCAGACTCCCAGCACTGCTTGTCAATGGGAAGATCTCCAGCAAGTTCTGCCAGCACCCCAGAGGGCATCTTCCTGGCGGGTGTTGCTGGCACCTTAGTGGTGGTTTCCACTTGCCTGCCTCGGTTTATGGCACCTCAGCAAATTTCTCCACCATCCAGGGGGCTATAGCCACACCCTCTCTAACAAGGTCTGAATCTCAGCCATGGGGTGGCAGGGAGGCCCTCTTCCAAGTGTGTGCTTTCCTGATTACTGTGCCTCAGTCCTAGAAGAAGCAGCTGCTCCTTATATCTGCTATTGTTATTGTCTTTAGAATGCTCTCTACCCCTTAGTAGTTACTACCCTATTACCCAGTAAGTAATTTTCCTATTACACCTTCCTTGTTCAAATGACTATGCAGTTTCTGTCTCCTGACTCACCCTGACTGATGGACTTGTTCAATGCTTTTTGTCTTGAGCTATATCCATCCCTGCTCTCTTCTGGTTTATTTTAACCTGATATTTACTTTATCCACCATCTCATTTTAAATCTTGATGTCATTTTGTTTAAGTAATTCTCATGTAAGTAACATATAGCCTGGCAATCTGAGAATTTTTTCCTTGGTAATAGGTGAGTTTAACACGTATACATTTGTAGCCATAACTGATATGTTTGGCCTTGGCTGTCTTTTTGTGATCCATTACTATATCTTCTCTGTATGCACACAATGTTATATAGATTATCTTACATGTTTTTGCCTTTGTGGTATTTCAAAGGTTGTAGTTGTTAGATGCTGTTGAGTTGGTTCTGACTCATAGTGACCCTATGTGCAACAGAAGGAAACACTGCCCAGTCCTGCGCCATCCTCACAATCATTGCTATGTTTCCAAGCCCATTGTTGCAGCCCCTGTGTCAATAATTTTTTAAGGGTTGTCTTTAGGTTTAAAAAATAAACACGCAATCTACTTTAAAAAAAAGCTTCAAGACTTCCGGGCAACATGGCGCTATAAACAGAAGCACCGTGCCGTCCCTCCACAGCAAAGACTTGAAAAACTAAGTCAGATAAAGACAAACATTAACCCTGGAACCCTAAGCATCAAATGAAGAGATAAAGAACTCAGCCAAGCACTGAATGGAGTAAGAAACTGACAGATAACATAGAGTGAGGAGACATACATGCAGAGGTCTCCTATCACCTAACGCAGCACAGATTCACTATCTTGGACTCCTGTTGGAGATCAACAGACAGAGTGTATGGGAAAGCAGCTTCATGGAGCTTCCAGAACAATTGCTCCCTTAGCACTATTTTATTTTTGTTTGTTTTCAGCTCCTGTTTCTCTCTCCTCTTTCCCATACCCATCTGATCTCAACGTATCACAATCTCCACTCTCCTTCCTGCCTACCTGCACCATGCACTGAACATCACACCCCTGAGCAGCACAGGTATGGCCTGCCAGAACCTGCCCTGCACTGATTCCTGGCCCTCCCTGTCGGCCCTAGAACATGCCACAAACAACCCATCCCAGCAATTCCCCTTCAGATGGACCTGCCCTGCTGCATCATAGCTGAGCAACTGTCCCTGCCCATTGGACAAGGAGGTGAAAAGTACCATGCCCACAGATGAGCAAACAACAAAGAACACACAGACTGCATGCTCAGATATAACCAAATTAAACAAAAAAGTGGGATAAAACAAACAAATATACAATCAATAAATGAAGAAAATAACTACTGAATGTACCAAAGACAGCGGACAATATCAAAACATACGGAAAAACAGGACAGGATGGTCCCCGTAGGTGTCCAAAATAAAATACCAGAGGACTTTCCAGTAGAAGAAAAGGCCCTACAACTACCTGATAAGGGATCCAAATCTCTAAAATTCAGAGCTATCCAAGAGTTGAAGCAAAAAGCAGACAAAAAATGAAGAAAAAACAGACAAATTCATGGAAAATACAGACAAAAAAATGGAAGAATTCAGGAAACTAATACAGGAACAAAATGCCAAAATAAATTCACAACTAGAAATTATACAAAAACAACAGTTAGAAATCCAAAAGATAAACAATAAAATGTCAGAAATGGACAGTGTCATAAAATGCCTGAGGAGCAGGTTTGAAATGATGTAAGATGGGATCAGTGAAATTGAAGACAAACACTTGGATACAACTCTGTTTGAGGAACAATCAGAAGAAAAATGAAGAAACCCTGAGAATTATGTGGGATACAATCAAAAGCAAAAATCTGCAAGTGATCAGAGTTCCAGAACAGGGGGAGAAAACAGAAAACACAGAGAGGATCATTGAAGAACTGATGACAGAAAACTTCCCCAGTCTCATGAAAGATGAAAAGCTGACCATCCAAGAAGCTCCATGAACCCCATATAGGATAAACCACAAAAGAAAATCACCAAGGCATATCATAATCACACTTGCTAAAACCAAAGACAAAGAAAGAATCCTGAGAGCAGGTAGTGAAAAACAGAAAGTCACATACCGACGAGAAACAATAAGACTAAGTTCAGATTATTTGGCAGAAACCATATAGGCAAGAAAGCAATGGGATCACATATATAAAAAAATTGCCAACCAAGAATAATATATCCTGCAAAACTCTCTTTCAAATATGATGGTGAAATTAGGACATTTTGAGGTAAACAAATTACGGGACTATGTAAAAACCAAACCAAACTTATGAGAATTATTAAAGGGAGTCATTTGGTCTGAGAACAAACAACATCAGACGACAGGCTGAATCTAGGATGCAAGATCATACCAACCAGATACCAACCTAGGAAATGAACTCTCAAGGACTATCCAAAACTAAAAGAATACGACAGAGAACAAGAGAGGTTAATTTGTAAATGACAATAAAATCTGTAAATGACAACAACATCATAACACTAAAATGGTGTAGGTATAGAACCTTCTAATGGAGAGGAAGACAAGGTGATACCAACTAATAATAGACTGGTTCAAACCAAGGAAGATAAGGGCAATTTTCAAGGTAACACAAAGAAAGTTAACAAACCTACTCATCAAAATAAAGAAAAACATAAAGTCTCAGTAAAAACAAAACCTACAAAAACAAAAGAAATGAAAAAAAATCCATGAACAAAAGGAATTCAGCACAGGAGAGTAAGAGGAACAAAGAAAACGTCAGCACCACAAAAAAAGCACTACAAAATGACAGCAATAAACTCACACCTATCAATAGCTACACTGAATGTAAATGCCTAAATACACCCATAAAGAGACAGAGAGTGACAGAATGGATAAAAAAACAGAATCCATCAATATGTTGCCTACAAGAGACACACCTTAGAAACAAAGACATAAATTTATTAAAAATCAAAGGATGTAAAAAAATATATCAAACAGCTACCCAAAAAGAGCAGGAGTGGCAATACTAATCTCAGATAAAATAGACTTCAAAACAAAATCCACCACAAAAGACAAAGAAGGGCACTAGACAATGATTAAATGGACAATCTGTCATGAAGACATAACAATAACAAACATCTACGCACCCAATGACAGGGCTCCAAAATACATAAAACAAATTCTAACAACACTGAAAAGAGAAATTGACAGTTCCACAATAAT
>NW_004444122.1:2671806-2702337 GCF_000243295.1 Trichechus manatus latirostris | reverse complement strand
GTAGTCAAAACAGCCTGGTACTGGTACTACGATAGATACATTGACCAATGGAACAGAATTGAGAACCCAAATGTAAATCCATCCACCTATGGTCACCTGATCTTCAACAAGGGCCCAAAGTCCATCAAATGGGGAAAAGACAGTTTTTTTAAAAAATGCTGCCAGCAAAACTGGATGTCTAGCTGCTAAAAAATGAAATGACCCATACTCACACCATATACAAAAACTAATCCAAAATGGATCAAAGATCCAAATATAAAGCTGAAAACTATGAATTTCATAGAAGAATAAACAGAATCAACACTAGAGGCCCTAACACATGGCATTAACAGGATACAAACCATAACTAACACACAAACTCCAGAAGATAAGCTAGATAACTAGGATCTTCTAAAAATTAAACACTTATGCTCATCAAAAGACTTCACCAGAAGAGTAAAAAGTGAACCTACAGACTGGGAAAAAAATTTTGGACATTACAAATCAGAAAAAAAGTCTAATCTCTAAAATCTACAAGAAAATCCAACACCTCTACAGCAAAAAGACAAATAATCCAATTAAAAAATGGGCAAAGGAAATGAACAGACACTTCAGCAAAAAAGACATTCAAGCGGCCAACAGACACATGAGGAAATGCTCACGATCACTAGTCATTAGAGAAATGCAAATTAAAACCACAATGAGATACCATCTCACCCCAGCATTACCGGTGTGAATCAAAAAAACTGGAAATAAGAAATGTTGGAGACGTTGCTGGGAAATCTGAACTCTTATACACCACTGGTAGGAATGCAAAATGATACAACCATTTTGGAAAACAATATAGCGCTTCCTTAGAAAGCTAGAAATAGAAATACCATACGATCCAGCAATCCCACTCCTAGGAATATATCCTAGAGAAATAAGAGCCATCACATGAATAGACACATGCACACTCATGTTCATTGTTCACAATAGCAAAAAGATGGAAACAAGCTAGATGCCCATCAACAAGTGAATGGATAAACAAACTATGGTACATATATACAATGGAGTATTATGTAATGATAAAGAACAATGATGAATCTGCGAAGCATCTCATAACATGGATGAATCTGGAGGGTATTATGCTGAGTGAAATAAGTAAATCACAAAAGGACAAATATTGTACGAGATCACTACTGTAAAAACTCATGAAAAGGTTTACACACAAAAAGAAACAATCTTTGATGGTTACGAGGGATGGGAGGGGTGGGGGGAGGGAAACACTAAATAGACAATAGCTAAGTGGTAACTTTGGTGAAGGGTAAGACAGCACACAGTACTGGGGAAGCCAGCACAATTTGTACAAGGAAAGGTCATGGAAGCTCTATAGATACATCCAAACTCCCTGAGAGACCGAATCACTGGGCTGAGGGCTGTGGGACCATGGTCTCAGGGAACAGCTACCTCAATTGGCATAACATAGTTTATAGAGAAAATGTTCTACATTCTACCTTGGTGAGTAGCGTCTGGGGTCGTAAAAGCCTGTAAGCAGCCATCTAAGATACTTCACTTCTCTCACCCCTTCGGGAGCAAGGAAGAATGAAGAAAACTAAAGAAACAAGGGAAAGATTAGTCCAAACGACTAACGGACCACAACTACTACTCCTCCATCAGACAAAGTCCAGTACAACTAGATGATGCCCGGCTACCACCACTGACTGCTCCTACAGGAATCACAATAGAGGGTCCCGGACAGAGCTGGAGAAAATGTACAACAAAATTCTAACTCACAAAAAAAGACCAGATTTACTGGCCTGACAGAGACTGGAGAAATCCCAAGAGTATGGTCCCAGGACATCTTTTTAGCTCAGCAATGAAGTCACTCCCAAGGTTCACCCTTAAGCCAAAGATTAGACAGCCCCATAAGCAAAACGAGACTAATGGGGCACAACAGCCCAGGGACAAGGACTAGAAGGCAGGAGGGAACAGGAAAGCTGGTAATAGGGAACTCAGGTTCGAGAAGTGACAGTGTTGATATGTTGTGGGGTTGTTAACCAATGTCATAAAACAATATGTGTACTGTTTACTGAGAAACTTTTTGGTCTGTAAACCTTCATCTAAAGTACAATAAAAAAAAAAAAAAACTGCACAAGGATTCTAGTCTATATGTTATCAAATGAGTTTTGACCCAATTTTTACATATTGTTGTTGGCTGAAGTTGAGTCGCCTCCCAACTCATGGCGACCCCGTACACAACAGAACGCAATGCTGCCCAGTACAGACTGAAAAATACTGGCCTTGTTGTTATAGTAATGATTTATGTTAGATTACAAAAATCAAATTTCAGGGGCAGTAGGGAGAGGGGCAGGGGGTGCCATTGTTTGGGAAGCAGTGCGTTTCTGTTTACGGTGATGGAAAATTTGACATTGATTAAGGGCAATGGTTGCACAACATGATTAATATAGTTGATATCACCAAGTTGTACACCTGAAAAAGGCTGAATTGTCAAATGTTGTGTTAAATATATAGTTTTACAACAATAACAATAAAAAGAGCAGCTACTGATGCTGCTAATGTTCAACCAAAAAAAAAAAAAATTTCAAGTCAAAAGCCAAAAAATAATTCCTGAGACTCTTCATGGCAAGGAATCTATGAAGCTCATACTTTCCCTCCTTCCCCGCCTCTCACTTCCCAGTCTTCATTAACTAAACCAGACATCAGGAATCCAGCTTATGGTTATATTTGAAAACAGTAGCTTCATTTGTAAAAATAGTTATTTTTTCTGTTACCCTATTATTTCATTAATTTAGTGCATGACCAAGAAAGGCAGAGTCAACAGGTATATAAGTGAGAGGTGATGGCTGATCAAAGGTAATGAAACCATCTGGGCTTTACACCATTCACTCTTTTAGCTCAGTGCTTTCAAAACCAGAGAGTAATACATGAAGAGCAACTGAGCAAGAAAATGTAAAATGTAAAATAAATGATTTGTGCCTGGATAAGACTGATTCATAGGCTGCTATTTAGTGTTTAATTCCCAACAAGCTTGCCTAATCTCAGTTCCTGTGCCATTAACTGAAATGTTACGTATGATTTCATCACATTTATTCCTAGTGATATTCAATAAAACTGAAAGCTCAACAGCACATTAATATGCATTCAGAGTGTGGTCTAATTACTAAACCTAATTTAAAAGAACCTAGGATGTGACATTTAGCTTCTAATTATATAAAATAAAGAACATAGATGTATTCTCTTGAGCAAATATGTCCCATCCCTTCTTTAAATAAACCTCTATCATTCCCTCCAGCTACATGCTATAAAAATGTACATCTCCTAAAGTTTACACTTTAATTTCTAACGCTGGGATCAATAATGTACAAACATAAGGCTTAGAGATTGTCTAGATGGAAAATCACAGGATCCTAAATGTCAGAGCTGGGAAGGACTGAGACGTCATTTCACCCCATCCCTCATTAAACAAATGAAGGATCGGGCAGGGCCTGGGTCGGTGACTGACCCGAGGTGAACAGCACCCAGCTCTCCAGGGCCCAGACAAAGTGAAAAAGACGTGATTTGGAGAGTGTTATGCATTGACTTGTGTCCCCCAAAAATATGTGTTGTAAATCCTAACCCTTGTACCTGTGGTTATAATCCCCTTTGGGAATGGGGTTTCTTTGTTATGTTAATGAGGCACTATTAGTGTAGGATGTGTTTAAAGCCAATCTCTTTTAAGATATTTTTAAAAAAGCAGATTGAGCAAGCAACCAAACACGGCTGGGGGAAGCTAGTTGCCATGTCATATGAGATCTCCAAGGAACGAGGAAACAGAAGCTGAGAAGAGACAAGGACCTTCTCCCAGAACCGAGAGAGACAGAGAGAGAGAGAGAGAGCCTTCCCCTAGAGCCAGAGTCCTGAATTCACACTTCTAGCCTCCTAAACTGTGAGAGAATAAAATTCTGTTTGTTAAAGCCACCCACCTGTGGTGTTTCTGTTATAGCGGCTTCTAGATAGAAAGCAACATTAGGACAGAGAACAACAAGGCACCCAGCTCAAACCAAAGAAAAAATAGGGCTTCTAATTCAAACCTCAAAATGTTTTACTAAAAATTAAATGTTAGAGCAATTCGAGAGGAATTTTCCTTTAGAAGTTTATTTCAGTTGAGGCCATTTGTCTTCCTTTTGTACTACTCTCAAGCGTGAATTTAATATCTTTACTCTCAAACAAATAGCTCCGTAAGACTCAGAGGACAAGAGAGAGATTGCAATCCACCAAGTCCAATAAGATCATTAATTATTTTGCTGACTGCTAAGCACTGGTCCTTAGTTGACTGAAAGGTTATGGGCTAAATGATATCATCTTCAGCATGTCCTGCATTATAAGAACCCATTGCCCATACACTGAGTGTTAACAAAAAATTAAAAATAAAAAAACAACAAACCCATTGACATTGAGTCGATTCTGACTCATAGTGACCCTGTAGGACATAGTGACCCCATAGGATTTCTAAGGAGTGGCTGGTGGATTCAAACTGCCAACCTTTTGGTTAGCAGCCAAGCTCTTAACCACTGTGCCATCAGGGCTCTACTGAGTGGATTATGGGTTTTCAATACATCCTCTACCCACCTGTTGCTCAACACCATCTCTGAACACTGTTTGGACCCTTGCCTTTCCTTCTGGCTTTTCCAGGGGCTCAGCCCTTAGAGTTTGTCAACATCTCCTGGCTCTGGATATGCCTTTCCCTAATCTTAAACTGGGCTCCTACCCCCTGGTCTGACAGTCACTTCAGACTGCTTCAAACAAATCCCACCAGCCCAGGCCCCAGAAGACCTTCTCCTGAGTACTTTGTGAGCCTCCCCAAATGGGAACATCTGTCCCTCCAAGCTATACCCCCACCCCCAGCTCTGTTCCCATACAGGGTCTGGACATAGGTGGATTGCCCAGTGAATTTGCATTTTCCACTTTTCTGCAGTGCAGATGTTACAAACCACAACCCAGGAGATTCCTGATTGCCTTAGAATAACCTGCAGAGAGTGGCTCAAAGCACTGAACACTTGGCAAGAATCCTTCAATCTCAAACAACCTTAAAATATTTTTAGGGAGAAATAAGATATAACCAGAAAAGAAAGGATATCTGAGTAATTGGCTGAATTTTTCCAGGAAGAACTCAGAACAAACTATATTGCTTTTCCTTCCTTAAATCAGACAGGAGAAGCCCTTTTCAGCATAACAGTAGGCATGCGTGTGAGAAAAATGTAAATTCCCCATCGCACTAAGTCTTGAAATGCTAAGAGGAAGAGAAATTCAGGCGCTAATCTCTGCACAGTCAAGGCAGAAAGTTTCTACTGTAGGGATCATGCTTAGGGAATGTGCTCACCAAAATACTGAGAATGTTCCAGAACTAGACTGTCAGCCCTCTGGGAAGTAGGAAGAGATAACACAACTGGAAACAGAATAATGCAGAACAAAAAGGATGAAATAAGTCGAGGGCCCGGGCACAACCAGAACCTGCTAGTGTCTGATCTTCTCCTGGCTGAGATTTACGTTAGTTCCAAAGGGAGGAGGGATTGCAAGACCAGCACTGCCATTGTCTTGCAATGGGGCCTCAAATGAGTGAATTCCACATCTCCAGGTATAGGTTAAGGCTTCTTTTGGAAAGAAGGAATTTACAAAGATAAGGGTAGCAAGGGAAGAGGTTCGGGGTCCGTCTCCTCCAACAGTCCCCGTGGAGAGAGGTACAGGCGGAGGAGGGAGGTGTTCTGCAAGACACACAGTGTGGGTTTGTGTATTGCAGATGAGACCCTGCTCCCTCCCACTCAACTTTCTTACTGGGAAGTGTGAGCAGCTTTACCAGTGAAGAAAATACAAAAGGCCTAGACGCCAGGCAGTGTGCAGTTGGGTGCAGCTGTTATAGGAGTTGTCTGGAAATGTGGATCCCCAGAATGTGGAAATGTTAGGTTCCATGGGAAATTGGAGCCCTGGTGGCTCAGTGGTTAAGCACTACAGCTGCTAATCAAAAGGTTAGCAGTTCAAATCCACCAGGTGCTCCCTGGAGACCCTATGGGGCAGTTCTATTCTGTCCTATAGGGTCACTATGAGTCGGAATCGACTCGATGGCAACAGGTTTGATTTTTTTTGTTTGTTTGTTTACCCTCGGTCCAGTTCCCAGAGGGGCCCTGGCCCTTGTTAGCTCATTGTCTGGGCAATCAGAGAGAGCCCAGGGTTATTTTTCAATAGTCCTTGTTCCTTGAGCACAGTAAATCAGAAAGTTGTTGTCTTGAGTCGGCCCCCAACTCATGATGACCCCATGCACAACGGAACGGAACACTGCCTGGCCCTATGCCATCTCTGTGATCAGTTGCAGATTAAACCATTGTGATCCACAGCTTTTTCATCAGCTGATTTTCAGAAGTAGATCACCAGGCCTTTCTTCCTAGTCTATCTTAGTCTGAAAGCTCCGCTGAACCCTGTTCAGCATCATAGCAACACACAAACCACCACTGTCAGATGGGTGGTGGCTGTGATAAGGTGCATTGGCCGGGATCAGGATTTGAATCCTGGTCTGCAACATGCAAGGCAAGAATTCTATCACTGAGCCACCACTGTCCTCAAAGCAGTTACTGTCAAGTCGATTCCAACCCATGGAGACCCCATGTGTGTCAGGGTAGAACTGTGCTCCATAGAGTTTTCAATGGCTGATTTGTAGAAGTAGATTGTCAGGCCTTTCTTCTGAGGCACATCTAGGTGGACTTGAACCTCCAAACTTCTGGTTAGCAGACGAGCATGTTAACCTTTTGTTCCAGCCAGGGACTCGGGGACTGTCTAGAATGACAGCAGAAGGCAGGTAGGTGACATGATGAAGGGCCAAGATGGGAAGCATGGGAAACCGGAGGGCATGATTTCCAGTCAAAATGGCAGCCACCATGTGGCTCTGGCCAAAGTTTTTTATGCAGGAATGTGGGCCCAGCGTTGGCATTTGGGTTTTGCAAAAAAAGCCTGAGCTCCAGATCTTTTGAAATGTGCAATCTCATGGTATTTAATGTTTTTTTCTCTTGAAATGTGCAACCTCACGTTTTTGTTTTTTTTTTCCTCTTACTAGTCCTACTTTTGTAAATTTCTCCTTTCCAAAATAAAACCTTAACCTATGCCTGGTGATGTGGAAGTCATTTTTACAAACACTACCTACGCCTAAACGTCCTAAAATGCCTAAAACATTCATTTTTATAAATTTCATTTTATCTGCATAACAGACATATCAATCTATTCTTCCAAAATTGTGTGGGCTTCCGGAGGAGGGAGGACGACCTTGTTGTCTAGGGCGGTGCTTTGCAGATATTTTTCATAATAGAGCTTTTTTTTTTTTTCCAAGTGAAACCTTCTCTAGAGCTCCAATATATAAAGCCAATAAAAGTGATAAATGGGTTCTTTTATTTCCACAGTAAAAATAGCTTTGTTTTTGTCCCCTGATTATATGAATAATACATGTTTGTTGGGGGAAAAAGTTAAATACAAAACAGTATGAGGGAAAATAACTGAAAGCTCCTGGAGTCAGATTTCCTGAGAGCGGCACCATGATTTTTTTGTCACCGTCCATTAATGCATCTCCTTAAGCACATACAGATCTAGTCAAGTTTACACAACTGGGATCACATTGCCTTTACTGTGGAGACCATTCTAAATGCAGTCTCTCTCCCTCTTGCCTCCCTCTTTCCTCTCTTCTGTCCCTCCTTCACTCTTCCCACAGCTCTGTCTCCATTCCAACCCCCAACATACGTTAAGAACCTGATGGGTATTTTTCCATTTCTCTCTCGTGCTCCTTCTCTATTCTTTTTCTCTATCTCAATACCCGTACCTATGTCTATATCTTTGTATGTGTAAATAAAACAGGATTTGGGGATCACTGTTTTATAAAAATGAATGAGACTGTATCACACATGCTTCTCTGCACTTTGCTTTTCTCTTTCCACATGCACACTGACACACAACCTCATTTTAAATGCAGAGGAGAACAATGTACCCAACTTATTCAACCTTTCTGTTACTGATGCACATTCACATTCTTTCTAGGTTTGGCCACTACAAGTACGCTGTAATTAACAGCCTTGTAGGTGAATCTTTGGAGCCCTCGTGGCATAAAGAGCTAGGCTGCTAACCAAGAGGTTGGCTGTTCAGATATCACCAGCTGCTCCTTGGAAATCCTATGGGGCAGTTCTACTCTGTCCTATAGGGTCACTATGAGTCAGAACCAACTGACAGCACCTAACAACAGGTGAATTTTTTTTAAAATTTTATTTTATTGTTGTACTTTAAGTGAAAGTTTACAATTCAAGTTAGTCTCTCATAAAAAAATTTTTACCTACATTGTTATGTGACCCTAATTTCTCTCCCTATATTGTGACAGCACATTCCTCCTTTCCACCCGATTTCCCGTGTGCATTCAACCAGCTCCTGACCTTCTCTGCCTTCTCATCTCACCTCTGGACAGGAGCTGCCCATTTAGTCTCTTGTATCTACTTGAGCTAAGAAGCACACTCTTCATGAGTATCATCTTATGTCCCATAGTCCAGTCTAAGCTTTGGCTGAAGAGTTGGCCTCGGGAATGGTTTTAGTGCTGGGTTGACAAAGTCCGGGGGCCATGCTCTCTGGGGTTCCTCCAGTCTCAGTCAGACCATTAAATCTGGTCTTTTCACTAGAATTTGAGTCCTGTACCCCACTTTTCTCCTGCTCCAACAGGGACCCTATTTTGTTCCCCGTCAGGGTGGTCATTGGTGGTAGCTGGGCACCATCTAGTTCTTCTGGTCTCAGGCTGTTGTAGTCTCTGGTTTACGCAGCCCTTTCTGTCTCTTGGGCTAATGCTTTCCTTGTGACTTTGGTGTTCTTCATTCTCCTTTACTCCAGGTGGGTTGGGACCAATTGATGCATCTTAGATGGCTGCTTGCTAGCTTTTAAGACCCCAGACGCCACTCACCAAAGTAGGATGCAGAACATTTTCTTAATAAACTTTGTTATGCCAATTGACCTAGATGTCCCCTGAAAGCATGGTCCTTAGACCTCCGCCCCAACAACAGGTGAATCTTTATGTTTTGGTGCATTTTTTCGCCTATGGAGTATAATCCTAGGAGTAGGATTATAGGGTCAAAGAGTATGTTTTTAAATTTTTTTAAAGTTACTGCTAGATTATTATCTAGTGGTTTAAAACAATTCTCATTTCTATCAGTACTGTATCAGACTCCTCTTTTCCCTGACAACCTATGTGTGTCAGAATAGAACTATGCTCTATAGCGTTTTCAATGGCTGCTTATTGGAAGTAGACTGCCAGGCGTTTCTTCTAAGGCACCTCTGGGTGGACTCAAACCTCTAATCTTTTGGTTAGCAGCCAAACATGTTAACTCTTTGCATCACCCACAGTGACTGAGAAATACAATGTGTATGTACTTCTATTTTTCAAGGAAAATAGTAGCTTTGTCCTGAAGTAGCAGTTCTTGTTGCTTTTTTTTTTTTCTTTTTTGTTTAGCTCTCTAGACTTTTATGAAAACTTATTGCACTCTTTCTCCCCCCACCCCGCCGTGTATTAATAAACATATCTTCAAACTCCAGCATTAATCCAAAGGCTGATTTTGGGAACCAAAGGCCTAGAAGTTTCTTTCTGGTTTTCAAACTCTGTTACTTTTCTAGCCAGATAATAACTTCCAGATGCAGCAGTGCTCAACAATGTGCATTACCTCCATTACAACCATGTCTTTTATCATCTAATTAAGCTGCTTAGGACTTAGTGAGCAGAGAGCCCTTAGCTGTGCTTGATCTTTTATGCAGATGCTGCTTTGTGTGCCTTTTGAAGCTGTTTCACTGACTTTTTATATTTTCATTCCAAAAAGAAAGACTTTAGCCATGCAAATGACATCAAAATAAAAACTCACCTTAGTACTAAGCAAAGAAATGTGAAAATTAATCATGCTTCAAGGAAATCACAGATTACACTAACAGATATTTTCTTGGACATTAAATGCTTATGCAAAATACAAAACTAAAGCTGAAGGTCATTATGCATTTATCATTGTGTAGCTGTGCATATTTCTCTTTGTTTACTTGCTAAAGTTACAATAACTGGATAGAATGTTGTTTGGAAGCTACCTAGAGAACCAAGCAGTAGTGAAAAGAAGTTTTATTTTTTTGTGAGGAAAATATCCATATTAAGATGGTATTAGCATTAGGATGCTGTTTTTGAAGGGCATACAAAATATTCAGGAAACATACAGTAAGAGATTTTTTAAAAATCAAAAGTGTTTTTGTTCATTGAAGTCAATTATATGACTTAAAATGATTTCAAGAGAATAACTGCATGGTTAAGCTAGAAGTATAGATATTAGATAAACAGAAGGGTGACAGATTTATTCAAGAATTAAAGTAATGAAGCTAAAAAAGCATGTTAGAGATTTTTAAAAATGTGTATTTTCTTGGTATTCAAAGACACATGACCAAATACAGACCCCTGGTGGCACAGTAGTTAAGAGCTTGATTGCTAACCAAAAGGTCGGCAGTTTGAATCCACCAGCCACTCCTTAGAAACCCTATGGAGCAGTTCTAGTCTGTCCGACAGGGTCACTACTTGTTGGAATCGACTCGACGGCAACGGGTTTGGTTTTTTTGGTTTTGACCAAATACACACACTCACCCGTTTATTTTTAATTTATTTTAAATGTTTATAGCTTTATTGAGGTATAATTGACAGTGAACAAATTGTACATTTTAAAATGTACAGTTAGATGAGTTTTGATCTGTACAAATACATGAAACCATCACCACAATCAAAATAATAAAAATTTAAATTATCACAGAAAGTTTCTTGGTGTGTTTTGTATTCATCCTCCGTCAATTACCCTTCACACCTCATGCACCCCCATGACCCCCACACAACCACTGGTCTGCTTTCTGTCACTATAGGTTAGTCTGCATTATCTAGAATTTTATATAAATGGAATGATCCAATATATACTCTTTTTTTTTTTAATCTGGCTTCTTTCACAATCAAAATTATTTTGAGATTCTATCATGCTATTGTGTGTATCACTAGCTTATTCCTTATTTATTGCTGAGTAGTATTCAGTTGTATGAATATGTTAAGATTTGTTTATCCATTCACCTGTTAATGGACATTTGGGTTGTTTCTAGTTTGGGGCTATAAATAAATAGAGCTGCTATGACAAAAATGGTTTGCACTAAACCACTAACCTAAAGGTTGGCCGTTTGAATCCACCCAGTGGTACCATGGAAGAAAGGCCTGGCAATCTGCTTCCATTAAGATTACAGTCAAGCAAACCCTATGCAGCAGTTCTACTCTGTAACACAGGGGGTCGCCATGAGTCAGAATCAACTGGACAGCAACCAACAACAACAACACAATATACATTCATGCACAAGTATTTTTGTGGACATATGCTTTCATTTCTTTTGGGTAAATATTAAGCAGTAGGATGGGTGGGTCGTACAGTTGGTGCATGCTTAACTTTTTAGTAAGCTGTCAAACTATTTTCCAAAGTGGTCGTACCATTTTACATTCCCACCAGCAGTGTATGAGAGTTTCATTTCCTCTACACCCTTGCCAATGCTTGTGGAAATATTTTCATAAATGCAGATTTCTTTAACACAGACAGAACACATTACTAACTAATGTTGCCACATACACATAATTTCCATTTAATTTAGTGAGGCTCAAAAGGATTCTATTTTAATTTGAAGAGTTCTTTTTTGTAAAACCAACATCACACATTTGTGTGTGTGTGTGTGTGTGTGTCTGTACAGTACACTAAGAGGGTGGGCTCTGTAATCATATTGCCTACTTTGAAATCCAGTTCTTTCATTAATAACTCTTTAACCTCAGTTTCCTCAGCTATAAAAAGCACATAATAATTATGTCTATCTTATAGGATTGTTAGGAAGATAAATAATTTACTGTATCTAAGGTACCATGTGCTGGGCACCAGTAATTAATCAATAAAAGTTAGCTAGATATAATGCAGATGAACTACAGTCTTTTCTTTGTTCTTATGAAAAAAAGAGCCCTTGAGTCTTCATCCTAAGGATTGTGAAAGGGGTATTTGTAAAATAATTGTGTCTCCAATTTAATAAATAACTTCTTCCTGATTCTAAAAGTAATATACATTCCTTGCAGAGAATTTGTCTCTGGGGGGTAGAAATGGTTTGTGCTCAACTACTAATCGAAAGGTTAGCAGTTTAAACTTACCCAGTGGCATCACAGAAGAAAGGCCTGACAATCTGCTTCTGTAAAGATTATAGCCAAGAAAATCGTATGGAACTCAGCTCTACTCTGTAACACATGAGGTGCCCATGAGTCGAAATTGACTCCAACGTAATTGTTACAGAGAACTCGGGAAGCGGGGTTCTACCAACACAGTTGCTAACACAGTTCAGGCTGAGTTGACATGGACGTTATTTCTGTTACAACTACATAGAAATGTTGGATAAAATAAAACAAAACAATTTTGAAAAAACACATAGCTGAGTCTCTGGTAATGGTGAACTAGGATATTCAGGCGAATATTCTTGCTGAGGAAAACTACAAATGCTGGGCAAAATATTAAAATCAAAACATAAACACCTGTTTGAGACTTCAGATTGTTAAGAAGATACACCAGGATTACTGGGCCATGATCCAGGGGAGGCTGGAGCCCTGGAGAGCACCTCTGGCTTTGGGGTGGGGCCTTAAGTACTGCACAGGAAGATGAAGTGAGAGGGAGAAGCAGGTACGCTCTCCCTAAGATTGAACTCAGTGTACACCAATGTTCATTGCAACACTACTCACAATAGTCAAAAGGTGAGAACAACCCAAGTGTCCATCAACAGATGAATGGATAAAGAAAATGTGGTATGAACATACAATGGAATAGTACTCAGCCACAAAGAGATGAAGTCCTGATACATGCTATAACATGGATGAGCCTTGAAAACACTATGCTGAATGAAATAAGTCAGACACAAAACACAACATATTGCATGCTGCCATTTAAATAAAATATTTAGAAGAGGCAAATGCATAGAGACAAAAGCTTGTTGGTGACTACTACTGGCTGGGAGGGAGGACGGAATGGGAAATATTGCGGAAGGAGTACTGAGTTTCTATTTGGGGTGATATAAAACTTTTGGAAATGGATAATAGTGATAGTATATAATGTCACCAAACTGTACACTTAAAAATGGTTAAAGTGGCAAGTTTTTTGTTATATATATTTTACCACAATTTTTAAAAAAAAAACCATGATGCCGTATGTTGGATGGGGGTTGGGCAGGGGAAAAGACTGAGCTCAGCTTCAAATCACCTAAGTCCTTGTAACTGGTTTGAAGGAATCCTGGATTGATCTTATTCCTAGAAGGCTGGCAGAAACAAAGAAATTCTCTCTGGAGGAAGATAAGAATCCCCTGTTGTTGTTGTCAGTTGCTGTCAAGTTGATTCCCACCCATGGTGACCCCATGTGTGTCAGAGTAGAACTGCTCCATAGGGTTGTCAAGGCTATGACTTTTGGAAGCAGGTTACCAGGCCTATCTCCCGAGGCGCCTCTGGGTGTGTTCAAATAGTCAACCTTTCAGCTGGTAGTTGAGTGCTTAACTGTTTGCACCACCCAGAGACTCCAAGAACCCCTTAGGCCTCAAATTATTCCTATGGACGGTTTTGAGAGAACAACTTCTGACACAAATGAAGAATAACCAGGCCAGGAGGAGACAAGGCAACATGAACAAAACATAGCAGAAACAACAGACAGGAGAAACAGGCTGACAGGGGTTCAGGTACCGGTATTATAAGATACAGACTTTCAAATAACCATACTTTTTATGTACAAGAAGATAAAAAATAAGATTGAGAATTTTTGCAGAGAACCCGAAACTATAAAATAGAACAAAATATAAATTCTAACATGCAAAAAATAATCACAATAATAAACCTTAACAGGTGAGATTAACAGTATATTAGGCACAATTGAAAGCAGAATTAGTGACTTAGAATAAAGTCAGAAAAAAATACCCAAAATGAAGCCTGGAGAGACAAGGACAGTAAGCACAGCACAGTAGATAAAACCATAGAAGACATAGGAAGAAATGCTAACATATGTGTAACTAAAGTCCCAGAAGGAAAGGAGAGAGAATAGAGAAGACGGACTTGAAGTGAAAATGGCTGAGTACTTTACAAAACTAATGAAAGGCATCAAGCTACTGATTCAAATTCCTTTGAACCCTAAGCAGAGGTTTAATTAAAAAATAATTAAGGAAGAAAAACAAACAAATGAAAAACCAATACAACAGCAACAAAAGAAAACACCTAACATACCATAGAACACTGCAGAAAACCAACATCAAAAACCAGAGGAAAAAATATATAATTTTTTTTTCCAGATAAGTAACAACTAGACTTACTGTTGAGCTCTTAACAGAAACAATGGAAGATAGCAAAACTATAATTCCACAGTGAGGACGAAAAACATTTTCAGAAAAAGACCGAGAGTGTTTATTACTAACAGATCATCACTGAAAGAACCACTAAAGAAATATGCTACTGTAATGAAGAAATTGGGCCCAGAAGGAAGGTGAGGGTACAAGTAACAAAAGTGAGAAATGAATTGGCTAAACACGTTATTAAATCTAAATGAAATTTGACTACTGAAAATAAAACACTACTAATTAACTTGGGAGTTTTCAAAATGATGTTCCTCTAAAAAATAGTCCTTATACTGAAAGAAAAGACCAAAATGGATGTTAGAAGAGACTCAGAAACTTGCTCTTGAACATCGAGTAGCTAAAGCAAATGGAAGAAATGATGAAGTAAAACAGTTCAACAGAAGATTTCAAAGGGTGGCTCAAGAAGACAAAGTAAAGTATTATCATGACATGTGCAAAGACCTGGAGTTAGAAAATCAAAAGGGAAGAACACGGTCAGCATTTCTCAAGCTAAAAGAATTGAAGAAAAAATTCAAGCCTCGAGTTGAAATTTTGAAGGATTCTATGGGCAAAATATTGAACAACGCAAGAAGCATCAGAGTCACTGTACCAAAAAAATTGGTCGATGTTCAACCATTTCAGGAGGTAGCATATGATCAAGAACCGATGGTATTGAAGGAAGAAGTCCAAGCTGCACTGAAGGCATTGGGGAAAAACAAGGCTCCAAGAATTGACAGAATACCAATTGAGATGTTTCAATAAACAGATGCAGCGCTGGAGTTCCTCACTCGTCTATGTCAAGAAATTTCCGAACCGACTGGAAGAGATCCATATTTGTGCCTATTCCAAAGAAAGGTTGACTCAACAAAATGTGGAAATTATCGAACAATATCATTAATATCACACAGAAGTAAAATTTTGCTGAAGATAGTTAAAAAGCAGTTGCAGCAGTACATTGACAGGGAACTGCCAGAAATTCAAGCCGGATTCAGAAGAAGATAAAGAATGAGGAATATCATTGCTGATGTCAGATGGATCTTGGCTGAAAGCAGAGAATACCAGCAAGATGTTTACCTGTCTTTTATTGGCTATGAAAAGGCTGTGTGGATCATAACAAATTATGGATAACACTGCAAAGAATGGGAATTCCAGAACACTTAATTGTGCTCATGTGAAACTTTTACATAGATCAAGAGGCACTTGTTCGGACAGAACAAAGGGATACTGCGTGGTTTAAAATCAGGAAAAATGTGTGTCAGGGTTGTATCCTTTCACCATACTTATTCATTCTGTATGCTGAGCAAAGAATCCAAAAAGCTGCACTATATGAAGAAGAACATGGCATCGGGTTTGGAGGAAGATTTATTAACAACCTACGATATGCAGATGACACAATCTTGCTGAAAGTGATGAAGACTTGAAGCACTTACTGATGAAGATCAAAGACTACAGCCTTCAGTATGGATTGCACTTCACCATAAAGAAAACAAAAATCCTCACAAGCGGACCAATAAGCAACATCACAATAAAAGGAGAGAAGACTGAAGTTATCAAGGATTTCATTTTACTTGGTTCCACAATCAATGCTCACGGAAGCAGCTGTCAAGAAATCAAACGATGTATTGCAAATCTGCTGCAAGAAAACTCTTTAAAGTGTTGAAAAGCAAAGATGTCACTTGGAGGACTAAAGTATGTCTGACCCAGGCCATGGTATTTTCAATTGCCTCATATGCATGTGAAAGCTGTACAATAAATAAGGAAGACTGAAGAAGAATTGAGGCCTTTGAATTATGGTGTTGGTGAACAATACTGAATATACCATGGACTGCCAGAAGAACAAACAAATCTGTCATGGAAGAAGTACAGCCAGGATGCTCCTTAGAAGCAAGGATGTCAAGTCTTCATCTCACATACTTTGGACATGTTATCGGGAGACACCAATCCCTGGAGAAGGACATCATGCTTGGTAAGGTAGAGAGCAAAAAAGTGGAAGACCCTCAATGAAATGGATTGACACAGTGGCAGCAACAATGGGCTCTAGCATAATAATGATTGTGAGGATGGCACAGGACTGGGCAATGTTTTTTTCTGCTATATATAGGGTCGCTATGAGTCAGAACTGACTTGATGGCACCTAACGACAACAACATACTGTTTGGTTCACCACCAGTCTGTCAATTTGTTGTACTGTGGTGGTTTGCACGTTGCTATGATGCTGGAAGCTAGGCCACCAGTATTTTAAATACCAGCAGGATCATCCATAGTGGACAGGTTTCAGTGCAGCTTCCATACTAAGACAGACTAGGAAGAAAGGCCCAAGATCTGCTTCTGAAAATTAGCCAATGAAAACCTTATGGATCTCAAGAGAATACCGTCCAATTCACTTGCTTTGGACATGTCATCGGGAGGGATGAATCCATCCTAGAAGAGGATATCATGGTTGGTGAAGTAGAAGGCCAACAAGGGTGTGGGAGACCCTTGGTGAGATGGACTGGCACATTAGCCATAATGATAGACTCTAAATTGCTGGTAATTGTGAAGAATGACACAGGACCTGGCAATGTCTACTTCTGTCATACAGAAGTTCACCATTAGTCCAAGTTGACTCGGAGGCAGCTAGCAACAACATACTGTTTGAGAGGAGAACTGAGATATGAACTTTATACAGTATACCACATATACACCTTAAAAGATTTAATGGTAACTATTAAAGAATAGAAATTGAAAATATAACTTTCAAACCACTAGAAAGAAAAAGGAAATAAGAAAAATTTGATCATTCCAAAAAAAAAAAAAAGAAACAGGGAAGGTAGAATAATAAAAAAAAATCAACAGTAAATATAAAGTATAATATTAGAATTATGCCTACATGTATGAGTAATAGCAAGATAAAAGGATTAATACCTTAGAAAAAAATATGTATGCTCAGCTAAGACTTTTAAATCCAGCCATATTTTATTTATAAAACAAAATTAAAATATAACGACAGAAACTTTTAAAGTAAATAAACGAAGAAATTTCTACTGTCTAACGGCTACATGTCCGACCCTATGCCAGATACTATTAATACACAAATGATTAAGAAAAGATTTCTTGCAGCTGGTGAGAGAAACAGCACAGTTAACAAATCCATCAGTTATTGATTGCTGTGTAACAAATGACCCAAAAATGAAGTGGCTTAAAACAACAACCAGTTACTTAGCTCACAGTTTTGCAGGTTGGCAGTTTGGGGTTCTTCTGGTCTGGGCCAGACTCGGTCGCTCTCAGCTGGGCTCTCTCATGTATCTTCAATCAGTCACCATGTCAGCTGGGGGCCAGAGGGTCTGAAATCTTCTCAGCTGGATTCTCTATTTAATGGTCTCTTGTCATCCAGCAGGCTGGCCTGGGCTGTTCTCATGGGTTCTCAGGGTTTGAAGAGCAGCAAGAGGGCAAACAGGAGGCCTGGTGGTGCAGTGGTTAAGCACTCGGTTGCTAATGGAAAGGTCATCAGTTGGAACCCACCAGCTGCTCCGCGGGAGAAAGATGTGGCAGTGTGCTTCTGTAAAGATTACAGCCTTGCAAACCCTATGGGGCAGTTCTACTCTGTCCTATAGGGTCACTATGAGTCAGAATATACTTGATGGCAATGTATTTGTTTTTGGTAAGAGGGCAAGCCCCAGTGTGACCGCCCATTTCAAGTCTCTGCTTCCATCAGTCTTGGTACTGTCCCAATGGCCAAAGCAATCATAGATCAGTCCCAATTCAAGGGCTGGAGAAAGACACCTGCTCTTGACAAAAGAAGCTGCAGTCATATAAGAATGCAAGGATATAGAGAGAGGAGAATGTGTGGCCATTTTTGCAAATCCATCACAACAAGTAAATGCAATCAAGTTTGTTCTGAGTTGTGGCAGAAGCGTTTCTTAAGTACAATGGAGTACAAACCAGAGGTGGGAAATTCTACTAGGTGTAGCGTCAGGAAAGGCTTCCACCAGGAAGCGAGGCTTGACCTAAATTTGGAAAATATGAGTGGATGGTTAGGAGATTGTCTTTTTGTGCTTCCAACCATTTGTCCCTGTTCTACCCTCTGCAGCCACATGAATGAGCCCCCCCTCCTCCCCATGTTGACAGCTTTCATTTCTCTTCAAATCCTCAGGCTGTCCTCTGCCTACCAACCACAACTTCCTAAACTCCTCCTCAAATTGTTTCAACAATTTGCTTGTTCCTTTTCTAAATGTCCTCCAGGACAAAAGCAGACATCCAGGCCAAGCAGAGGACAGTGGGCTTTTCCTCGAAGAAGCCTCCCAGGCAGGTTGACCATGGAGGTCCTGAGTCTCAGTGCTTTCCTGTGATGCTGTAATCCTACCCTTCTTTAGTGGCTCCAAGGGGGAAACATGTGGATGGGCCAAGGAGCTCCACAGTAACATTTCCTGGGGCTTAGAGTCAGGAGGTCAAGAGAGAGTGGCCTAGACTGCACCAGTGAGTGACGGTACCTTCAGGCAACAGATCAAAAAACTACATTCTGCACTGGATGCCTACAAAGGGTGGGTCTTTTGGAGAAGCGTTCATTCATTTAATCAACACATGTATATTGAGTATCTCCTATGGGTTAAGCACTGTCACACTTTCTGGGACTGCCAAGTTATTTATAGTCCATTTGGAAGGCAACAATTTGAAAATGAGCATCTCCTGTGAACCAGAAGGAGTGCTATGATGGAGGATTATTAGGTGTTCTGAATACATAAAGCAGGAGCACAGACTGTGTACCACGGAGGAGGAACCAGTAAAGAGGAAAGGAGAGAATGTCCAGTAGTCAGAGGGAACAGCCTGTGTGAAGCCTAAGAGGCAAAGGAGACCTGAGAGGTATTCAGAGTGGACATTGTGTTTCCAGGGCTGGAGAGATGTGATTCAGTGTCAGAGGAGAGGTTTGGGAGAAACAACGGCTCATCACACTCTGCTATTCCCTGAACCCAGAGTTCTCTTCCCCAGGGATGACAACCTCTTTGAGGGAAAAGTTTCAATTCTTTTTTAAGATATAATTTCCCTCCTCCCAACTTCCTAACTCCTGCCACAACAGTTGTCATATTTTTTCTTGTTACTGTGTTTAGGTTCAAACTGGACCCTCGGAACTGAGTGATGTCAGCGATGATGTCACACAGGGGTTACTGGAAGCCTTGGTGCTCACTCAGATCCCAACTGCTCTTTGGAGAGGTTGTTGATCTGAGGTCTCCTGTGGGAGAGCGACTTAAGCTACCAAATCATAGAGTGATTCCTACATTGGAGTCCCCGACTTGTGAGAGTTCGGGACATCATCTCTAACTGGGAGGAGGAGAAACATCTTGCCAGTGACCATCCTTGTTGGCTCATCTTCACCCAGCCAGGATGGAACGGCAATACGGGGGCAAGAGGCCTTTCTCTAAGACTCGAGGTAAGGGTGGGAGGAAAATTCAGTCGGTGATAGTTGCTGGGCAGCAAGAGGTTTGATATCCCCTGGAAACCAGGACCACAAGGGATCACTGAGGCTTTCACCTGAAAAAACTTCCTGTCAATTAGTAGACAACAAGAATTTGTAATGTGAATAAATAAATTAAGGAATAAATACCTGAGAGAACTATCGAATTCTACTGTGATCCGAGGGGCTTTCCAGAACAGGAGCAGACAAGTCACTCAATTGTTCAGATCTGTGAACTCCTCTGCTTTGTTAGCGGAAAGGAAGCAAATGGGCAACTGGGGCAATGGGTATAGGATCAGGGAGAAGGGTGGTTACAGAGACTTGTACTTAATTTTTTAATGAGATTGAATTAATATGTCATGTGAATCAAGAAAATATATAAAATTTATTGGGAGGTTTTGGGAGTGGGTGGTGTGAGGGAGCACAGTACCGCGCGCTCATCCAGAGTTCCCAGTCACTGTGAGCTGTGACAGCCCTCAGCGTGGACTCAAGCAGAAGGTCTGGGAAGGCCCTGCCCCACTCGCTCCGGGGATTTCCCTTCTCCTCCAAGGTCTCTTGTCCATCTTTTCCCAAGGACCTAACAACCCTTCAAAGCAAAGATAGCTAAAGATTTATTTTTTAATCTCAAACTATTTTTATTGTGGTGAAAATATACATAAAACATACCAACTCAACAATTTCTACAGGTATAATTCAGTGACACTGATTACACTCTTCACGTTATGTAACCATTCTCACTATCCTTTTCCAAACCATTCTATGACCATTAACATAACCTCAATGCCCCCTAGGGAAAAACTTCCCCTTTCCCCCTCCCTCTGGCCCCTGGCAATCACCAATAATCTTTGGTTTCTATATATTTGTTTATTTCATATAAATAAGATCATACAGTATTTGTCCTTTTGTGACTAACTTATTTCATTCAGCATGATGTTTTCAAGGTCCATCAGGAAAGAATTTTAAAATTCCCACTACAGCTAACCTCTGTTCCTGCTATCATTCCTAGTTTGCCATCCCCTCACCCTTTGTCTTCTCTGTTGCTGCCCTATTCTGCCCTTCGGTGGCTGAGCCCTGCTTTCTGCTCCCTCCTTGGTCTCTGTACCCCTCTAACACACTCCTGGGAGGTTCCTCCTCTCAATCTCGTGTCTCTCGCTGGAACTTTCCCTCCATCCAACACACACAACCTATCTCCATCTCTTTCTGCATCTTGAACTCTCCGGTCCTTCTCTCATATTTAGAAAGGTGCACAGACCTTTAGGTTGACATGGACAACCCACCAAGACACAACCAGGTGAGGTGGTTGTGTGCTGTCCATCTGAGGTTTGTGACATCAAGATTCTCAGATACGGATATCTATTTCTGCCTCACCCTGAAGGTGTTCATCTAGTAAGGACATGGGCTTCTAATCAGAGAGAAGCAATTTTAATTTTCTACTGTGGCTTGGTTAAGAAGGGTACAAGGAAGATGTATACATGTAAGAGTTTTAACTAAACATACAAATTATTCTCTTTAAGTATAACTTCTCTAAAAATAGCCTTTCTGTAAAAAGAGGTTAAAAAGAGGTGAGCATTGCTCCTGTCTGAGTGTTTACATAGTAAATTTATTAAGAAATTCAGCTCCATAGAAAACGTCTTTCAATGAAGTCACACTCTTATTAGGAAAGTTCAGGGGAATGAGGTCATTTCCAAGTTCCAAAGGAACAAACCCATTGGAATTCAACAAATGTGGAATTGAAGAAATATAATTTTTTTTATAAAGTACTATAAATAGTGCTACTTTACAAACGAGACTTTGTCTTCCACAGCAGTGCTCCCAAACGATGGTAGGTCCCTGGGGAAGAAGAAAGAAACCATGGGGTCTGCAGAGGTGGAGGATGGTGGTGACGGAGAGGCCTCCAGGGTTCCCTGAGACCAGAGCCTTGGGCTCAGAGATGAGGATTCAGTACACTGAGGAAAAAGAAAAAACAAACCCGTTGCTGTCCAGTCGATTCTGACTCATAGCGACCCTATAGGACAGAGTAGAACTGCCCCATAGAGTTTCCAAGGAGCGCCTGGTGGATTCAAACTGCTGACCTTTTGGTTAGCAGCCATAGCACTTAACTACTATGCCACCAGTGCACTGAGAGCTCATGTAAATTTACTCTCTATTCTCAGAGGTCTCAACCCAAGAGGAACACACCACACAGCCAAAAACATCCGCAGCAAAAAGCCCAAGCTCCAGGCCCAGGAAGATTCCACGACAGTCAGAGAGGTCTTTTTCCTCACCTTCCACTGAGCAGACCTCTCACTCATCCAGCTACGAGGCTGCTCCAGAGAAGCGATGGGTCAGGTGCGCGTACTTCACCCAGGTGCGCACAGTCAAGGGGGTGGCCGTGGCCTGGCGGACCAAAACCTCGTTTGCCCCGGTGGACAAGATGCCCCAGGTGTTTGAGGCCGAGCTCTCAGAGGAGAGCACCATCGGCTCTGCCCCCAGTCTGGCCAACACAGAGTCCCTGGTCAGTGCCCTGGAGCCCTGGCAGGAGGGGCCTGAGGCCCGCACCCCAGAGCCCAGTGTCCACAGGGAGGAGCACGGGGAGAGGTCCCGCGCCACCACCCCGGAGTGGCTGGTGACCTGTAAGCGCGGCTTCCGCTGCGTGGCCTGCTGCCGCGTGTTCCAGTCCCGGGAGGCTCTGGTGGCGCATGCGGAGCATGGCGTCAGCCAGGGCTTCAGCTGCCGGGTCTACTATGAAGAGCTGCTGGAGAGGCGGCTGCCGCCCTCAGCCCAACGCAGGTCCCGACGCTGCCACCAGCTGGCCAGGCGCTGCCTAATGGCCGCCAAGAAGAGGGAGGTGAGGGAGAAGAGAGCTGTCTGCAGGCGCCTGGAGGAGCAGCTGGAGAAGCAGAGAGAGGAGCTGAGGAGGCTGAGGCACCAGCTGGAGAGGCTGGAGAGGCAGGAGGCCAGGCTGCAGAGGGCGCAGGCACAGCACCAAGGCCAGAGGGGGAAGCGCCAGAAGACCCGCTAGCACCCTAGGTCTGGGAGGAGCAGGGCCTTTGGGCTGGAAATTGGGCCCTTTGGGAGAGACCCCCATTCAGGGTCCTTTAACCCAGCTCCCCTGGAAGATCGTTTATACCAGCGCATATGCCCCCCACCTGCCCACCCCAACTGCATGGAGAGCTCCAATCATAGGGGGATCTGGATGGAAGAAGCCCCAGGACAGCTGACCGCAGACACCAGGTCCACTCAGAGGCTCCCCTGGTCCAGGAGAGGGGAGGACAGGCCTCATCTGGATGATGAGGTCTCTGGACCCTGAGGACAAGCACAGTGTAAGTAGGGAAAGAGAAACGGCACTTCAGTGGGACTTGGAGAATGAGAGGGGGCCTCTGCAAAGACAGCTGTAAGGGAGGTGTGATGCTGAAGGGGATGTCACTGAGTTCTCTGCAGTAGAAGGAACCAGAGCGATGGCAGTCTGTGGGGAAACCTGCCTGAAGGTGAGCAGTGGGCATAAAACCCTAAACTAAGGACTCTGGGTCCCTTCCCAGCAGCCTGCAGGCAGAGAAAGAAGCAGGGCTTGGCAGGAGGAGAGGAGGGCGGGGTGAAGGAAAAGGAGCTCACCCATCCATGTCTTCTGGCCTCCCAGGATGAATCTGGGTTGATGATTGTGATGCATCGTCGTTGTCTCATTAGGGGAGTGTAAGTGGGAGCTGGTGTAGAAAAATCCCCCTGGGTGTTATCCTCTTCTGGATAAGAGTCGATCCAGTACTTACTGGATAATTCCTATAGAGCATCTCCTAGGGTAAGGGGTAGAGCTTCGGAACTTTTTCTCTCCTTTAAAACAAGTTGTTCTCTCTGGTTTTTGACATATCAGTCAATCTTGCTAATTTTTTTCTTTTTTCTGTGGTCTAACCTGAACTGTCCTGAGATCAAAGAACTAGAAGAAAAAGCCTGACTGCGATGAAAGGAGCAAACGGGAGGGCAGTCTTCTAAACCCAGAAAGAACAGCGAGAACACAGATGATCAGAGGTGAGCGTGGGAAGGGGCAGATTCAGGCCCAGTCTCAATAATGGACAGAAAAGCCCATGTCAGCCACAGCATCAAGTCCCACGTCTGAGGATGCCCTGGACGTGATGAGGCATGCCCATCTCCCTGGGAGATGAGACCGGGAGTGTCACAGCAAAGCCTTCAGGGGCATAGGAAGGGAGAGCAGGGCCTCTAGGATGGGCACCTCCATCCATAAGCTGCCCTATGGGTATTTCTCACAGTGACAAAGAAACAGCTCCTGTGAGAGACAGCATCAGAGGCAGAGGAGAGCGAAGGCTTTCAGGCAGGGTGAATTCTGCAGTCTCCTAAGGATCCAAAAGGACGATCAGAGATTCTCAGAGGTATCAGAGTGGGAGGGGTTTGCATTCCCAGATTGGGGAGAGGCTAGCTGGGGAGGTACTGCTTACTGAAATCTTTTGACCAAAATCTTACTTCTTAAAAGCCATCTTCCCAGTTAACTTCTCTATGTTCAGTCCTGAAAAGACTCTAGAATGTTCAAGGGTGGGTTATCCAGTGGGGCAATGTAGGGAGGAAGTGGTAGCAGCATATCAGGGAAAGAGAATCTTCTAGTGGTGCATGAGTTACCTAGTGAATTGCACATGATGTCCAGCCTTCTTCATTTAGCTGTAGAAGTGTACTTGTAAGAGATGTTGGAGCGGTAACTCTATTGACCCTCCCCAAATCATTTTTGTCCGTTTCCAGGCATAGAGACCGGAAGAGCTCATTGGCTCCAAGAACAAGCAAGAAATCACTGCGTCTGATTAAGTACTGTCTGTGGTGTGCTCTTCTTCTAGTGATTAAAATCTTTGTGTCTGTCATTAAAGAGAATTTTCACCTATTTAAAAAATATCTAACAAAAAAATTTGAAAATATATATATGCGTTGTTTATTCCCAAAGCTATGAAATTTTTTATTACATGTATGAGAATACAAATTTGTATAATGAAAAAGTTATAAACAGAGTCCCACCCTCATGTATATTTTGTTCTTGCTTCCCCAAGGTATCCAATGTTAATAGACACATGTGTATCCTTCCCTTCATTTCTCTGCTGGGACACACATACACAATCATAGGTTCACAAGTAGATCTGCTATGGTGTTTGCTTTTATGGAAACTTGGTCACATTCTACCCACATTGCTCTCGCCCCTTCTTTCAGTTGACATTCTGTCTTCATTCTCTGTAAGTCATTAGATATTGCACTAACACTATCTTTTTGAAGTCTTCTAAGTTTTAACTCATATTTACACAAATAATTTAAATAGATGATAACAATTACAGTACACATTATCTAGACTTATACATGTTGTTGTTAGGTGCTGGCGAGTCGGTTCTGACTCACAGTGACCCTATGTACAACAGAATGAAAACACTGCTTGGTCCTGTGCCATCCTCACAGTTGTTGCTGTGTGCGAGCCCACTGTTGCAGCCACTGTGTCAATCCATCTCATTGAGGGTCTTCCTGTTTTTTGCTGATCTTCTACTTTACCAAGCATGATGTCCTTCTCCAGGGTCTGGTCCCTACTGATAATATATCCAAAGCCATCATCCCTTCTAAGGAACATTCTAGCTGTACTTCTTCCAAGACAGATTTGTTCATCTCATATATAACACTACTAAAATGGAAACACATATCATCTATGCTTCTTAAGTACACTCTTCCTGCATGCTCTAACTCTCCTCCCCCAGTCCTTTCCCACAAGTGAATCCAAGGTAATTCACAGTAACAATCTGGTAAGTAGTCTATCTTATCCTTGCGTAAACAAACACACACAGATATATCCTCATCTGCTCATTTATATACACACATAAATAGGTATTCAAGCATATTCAAACGTTTGTTATTGTTTTACCCAAATGTGCTCATTTTATATATACTTCTCTGCATCTTGATTTTCTCCTTCAATAATACTTCACAGAGATTTCTCCTACTCCATGACTACAACTCTTTTTCATTCTAATGACTCCCTAATTTTATTGATGATGTAGCTTTACCATAAATTATCATTCCACCTTCAATGGACAGTCAATTTTTTGTCATTATTAATTATAACCATCCTTTGTGTATTACAGGTTCTTTTTGTGTGTGTGTGTGGTATAGATTCTAAAGAGTGAAATTTCCAGTTCAAAGGATGGTTTAAAAGTATAGAACCAAGTCCGTGTCTTTTCCCTAAAAGGCTGTTGTAATATACCTTTCCAGCCATGTCTGAGGGTATCCTTCTCCCCACAGCCCAGCCAGCCATAGGTGGTGTTGATTTTTAAATTGTGCCAGTTTCACTGGGACTTGGATATTTTCTTAACTACCAGTGATTTTTTTTTTTTAACAACTTTGATTATGTTTATTGGGCATGTGGATTTGCTCTGAATAGTCTGCTTGAATTCACTGCTCATTTTTCAAGTGCTTAACTTTTATCCTTCTTGTATAAAATGGAAATCGTTATTAATCCTTGTCATCTACATTTCACATAATTTTCCAGATCTATGATTTGTGTATCACATTTTTTGCAAGCCCTGTGCCCCAGAATGATCAGTTGAGTCAGCACCATTTATTAAATAAATAAAATTGTCTTGAAATACCACCTTTGTATCAATGGTTATTGTGATTTCTTAGTAGATTTTCTGTTTCACTGGTCTACTTGTCAGTTTCTATGCTATGTAATATTGATGTTCTGTTACTTGCTGAGGTCGACACCTGTAACTATCCTGCTTTTCCATGTTTATTCTTTGGTAAAGGAGTCCTGGTGTTGCAATGATTAAGCACTGGACTGCTAATGGAAAGAAAGGTTGGCAGGTCAAACCTATCCATCAGCTCTGCAGGAGAAAGACCTACTACCTACTGCCTAGAAAACCCTATGGGGCAGTCAAATGGGGTCTCTGTGTGTCAAAACTTGACTTGGTGGCTCCTAAAAACAACATTCTTTGTTATATATTATACTATTTGTAGCTTAAGATTACTGTATATAATTCAAAAACAACTATGTAAATGTTCTAACTGGAAATGCATTACATTCATCTATTAGTTTGGGGGGCTTCCATTTATTTGACAAGACTCCCCGTTTGGAAATATGGCATATTTTTTGCACTTATTCAGGTTTCATTTGATTTAATACATTAGTTTTCTTCATATAGGTCCTTTGCTGTCCTAGTCAAAACAATGTTTTCCTAAATATTTTATAGTTTTGGAGACAATTTGATACAGTAAAGAAGTAGGGGAAAGAGAACGGTCTGTATCTCGCACCCTTGCCAATTTTAGACTCTTACGTCTACATTGGAGCCCTGGTGGTGCAGTGATTAAGAGCTTGGCTGCTAATCAGAAGGTTGACAGTTGAAACCCACCAGCTGATCCTTGGAAACCCTATGGGGCAGTTCTACTCTATCCTATAGGGTCACTATGAGTCAGAATTGACTCAACAGCAACAGGTTTGGTTTGTTTTTTGGATGTCTATGTTGGGGAGAAACCACTGATTTTAATATAGTTGCCTTGTAGCCAGGTATGCAATTATATCAACAGTAAAAAAAAAAAAAAAAAAAAAACTCTTTTAATACTTATACTTGTTACTTAAATTTTCTAGTTTATTCTTTCACCTTAAAACTATGTTGAGCCATACCAAAAATCTATGTTACTTCCAAATTTATCAGCATGAGTTGAATATTTTTCCATTTATCTCACACATGCTAAGTTTTGGGATAATTTGTTATGCTCCAATAGATAACTAATACTTTGACCTACTGACCATTATGGTAATTACACACATCTTGTTTCTGACACTTAAGTACTTCCACCTGGCCTCCGTTGCACGGGATTCCATTATTTGCACTGCTACTAGGCAGTCCAGCTCCCACTAACAACCTGAGCCTACAGAAATTATTTTGTTGTTACCTGCCATCAGGTCAATTCGGACTCATGATGACCTCATGTTGCAGAGTAGAACTGCTCAATAGGGTTTTCAAGGCTGTGACCTTTCAGAAGCAGATCGCCAGGCCTGTCTTCTGAGGTGCCTCTGGGTGGGTTCAAAGTGCCAAACGTTCAGCTAGCAGTCAAGCACTTAACTGTTTGTGGCACCCAGGGACCCCCTATAGAGAACAGATATCAGTAAGTTCACTGTTGCTGGTGCTCCGCTCAACTCTACATTCCTTACTGATTTGATAAAATGGGTGTCCTTCAGGACCTCCAAGAAATGGTTTTATAGAAAACTAACTCTGGCATACCCACGTATTGGAGACTTTTATCCTGTCTTCCAACAACTGACATAACAGTTCTAGCACTTCTATTTCACAGAATACGGGCCATTGCCTTTTCCAAGCTTCCAAGAGCAATCCCAGCAGCATATTAAACCCATTCCCAGAGCTTTGCTATGGCAATAAGTCCTTGTTAGGGGAGAGTTCCCTCATATCAACAAACTCTCCTTCACCCAACTTCCTATTAACTCCCCTTGATTCAGCACCTTCAGCATTCATTCCTAAGCACACCCCTGTCCTGCTCACACAAGTTAGCCAGATCTTGCAACTCCTTCCGTGTAGAGTCCTTCTCCCCATTACCACAGCCAACACTTCCCTGGTAGGCTATGCTGATATTTGACAACTAAGTATCTGGACAAATGCATGGGACAGCTATCTAAGGACTCTGCAAAGGAAATGGCTGAAGGTGGCTGGGGAGGAAACCAGAACCTAAAGTATGAACATTCCGGAGGCTGAAATTAAATGAGCCCAAATCCTATGACTACACACCAGTTGTGGGTAGAAACAGCTCCAAGAGAAGCCCTTTCTCGTATCGAGTGGGAAAGAGGGTCCGTAAAGGAGAGAGGGAGGCAGGTAAGCAAACACCTAAAACTCTGGAAGAGGAGCATTCTTCTCTCTTGCCAGACTATATTTCTCTCTCTCTCTCCTTGCTATCAGTTGACATCTAGTCAATTCTGCCTCAAAGTGTGTGTGTGACTTTTCGAAAGCAGATTGCCGGGCTTATCTTCAAGGCGCTTCTTTGTGGGTTCAAACTGCCAACCTTTTGGCTGGTTGTCGAGTGCTTTGGCCCCATAGGCAGAACCAGTCACTTAAGTGCACGACATAACGAAGAGATTAAAGCCCCAGCATTCTTGCCACTAGGCCAGGAAAGCACTCCTTCAGAACTCAGAGAGCGAAAGAGAGGAGGCAGTGCAAGAAAGAGGTTCCATAAAATTGTCATGAACTCCTGGTTCACCCCCCAGTTGCATATGCCTTGCTCTGACCCTAAGAAGCATATCAAATTCTTCAAGAGCTACACTATGGGTTAGAACACCATCAAGGTCCCAGACTGAGTGGCACTCACATAGATTAGACCTGAATATCACTGCAAAGCCTTCAAAAATTGAACTAACATTTGAGCCACAGAATACAGAAGACGGGATAGAACTTGCAGCCTGAACATAACTGGGTCAGGTGAACGCTAAAAAAAAAAATACCAACATTTTCTATAAAATATAAGAAGACCTATAGTCTTAAAATCACAAAACACAAATTTTAAAATGCGATTCTAATCATGCACCAAGAAATAACAGGAATACTTTTTAAATAAATGGAAAGATAAATAGACGCTATTTGCGAAGGAAAATTTTACATGTTAAACATACAATGGTAGAAATAAAAAATTCATTCGAAAGTCTCAACAGCAGAATGGTGATGACAGAGAAAAAAACTAAAAGAGTTGAAAATAGATCAATAGAAAATATCCACTCTGGAAACAGAGAGAAAAAATATGGAAAAAAAGAAGGAACAGAGCCTCAAGAACTATGCAAAAAGCTATTTATTTATTGGAACTCCAGAAAAAGTGAAGAAAATGTGTGGTGTAGAAAAAAGTCTTTGAAGAAATACTGGCTGAACACTTTTCAAATCTGGTGAAAGACATAAACTTACAGATTCAAGAAGCTCAGCAAACCCCAACAAGTTAAATTTAAAGAACTCTATGCCTAAATACTGTATTTCTACAAAAATATTGCACGTGTTATGCGTTTTTTGCCAACCGGGCCTTCCCCGCTCCTCCCTAGGTATATTTGCAAGCACGCTTTGCTAATTTTTTTTACATCTTACATCAACATGTAAAAAAAAATTAGCGTAGGGTGCTGTCTTAGTTATCTGGTGCTGTCTTAGTTATCTAGTGCTGCTCTAACAGAAATACCACAAGTGGATGGCTTTAACAAAGAGAAACTTATTCTCTCACAGTCTAGGGGCTATGAGAGTCTGAATTCAGGGTGCCAGCTCCAGGGGAAGGCTTTCTGTCTCTGTCAGCTCTGGAGGAAGGTCCTTGTCATCAATCTTCCCCTAGACTAGGAGCTTCTCAGCGCGGGGACCCCGGGTCCAAAAGACAAGCACTCCTGCTCTTCTTCCTTGGTGGTATGAGGTCCCCTGTCTCTCTGCTCGCTTCTCTCTTTTATTTCTCAAAAGAGATTGGCTTAAACTGTAGGTTAATCTTGTAGATTGAGTTCACATAACTGCCGCTAATCCCATCTCATCAACATCATAGAGATAGAATTCACAACACATAGGGAAATAACATCAGATAACAAAATGGTGGACAATCATACAATACTGGGAATCATGGCCCAGCCAAATTGATACATGTATTTTTTGGGGACACAATTTTAACCATTGACAGGTGCTTATGAAAATACGTGGGAGGGGGAAAGTGCAGTTGGCTATATATATATA
>NW_004444122.1:2591382-2671706 GCF_000243295.1 Trichechus manatus latirostris | reverse complement strand
ATCATAATCACCTGCAGAATAACAAAGATCAAGAAAATACTCAGGAAGAAGGTAGAGAGAAAACAACACATTTCACATGGGAAAAATAATTTGAATGACTCTGTATTCATTATCAGAAGCCACAGAGGCCAAAAGGTTGTGAAACAACATTTTTTCAAACACTGAAAGATCAGAAACACTAACCCAGAATTCTATATCCAGTTATTATCTTCAGGAGTAAAGAAGAAATAACATCATTCTTTGGAGAAGGAAAACTAAGAAAAATCATCACCACCAGACTTATCTCAAATGAAACACTAGAGGAAGTGCTTCAGGTGGTAGACTTGGAACGTCAGTAGTATTTATGGAGAGCAGAAGATGTGGTAGCTATGTGGGTAAATACACTATTTCAACACTGTAGACACTGCACAACATGGCGCTGGACATGCCTCTTTGGAAAGTTTTTCCAGTCTCTTGGAAACCCTTGGGAATACATTCTTGGTGGCAAATCATTATTAGAGAATGGAATTAATTTTGAAAATATCTGAGAGATGTCTGTAGTCAAGTCTGGTGAATAAACTGGAAAATAAATTTTTGGACCCAAAATAAGGTATGGTAACAAAAAAATGAGTCTTAATTCCCATGTGGCCATGAGCCAGCTCTGAAGGCCTTCCTCAAAGAGGCATTTCAGGCACATCCGGAACAATGGCTTGTTGCTGTCGTTGCTAGGCACCATCAAGTGGATTTATGAGTCACTGCGACCCAGTGTGATAGCAGAACTGCCCCATAGGGTTTCCTGGTTTGTAATCTTAACAGGAGCAGATCGCCAGATCTTTACTCCTTAGAGCCTCTGAGTGGGTTCAAACCACTGACCTTTTGGTTAGCAGTGGAGCACTTAAACTTTGTACCACCAGGGCTGTTTGGAGCAATGGCAGCACCACAGAATTGGGGTATAAACCTCCCATGGGCATTCTCTGAGAGGTAACCACTTGCTTAAGTACCCAGCTTAGTTTTCGAATATAGTAATTCTGCATAAAGTCTAGATAAGAATTAAAGTGCTTCCTTGAGTGGACAAGATTTTATATGCTCTCCCTGAACAAAATACCTCAAGGGCAAAGTTTAAGAGTAAACCAAGGCATTTCCCATCAGTCCTTACCTGAGAAGGTCTTTGTGAGGATTTCCTGAGACTCTTGGAAAAGGACTTAGTAGACACTGCCTTCTTTTCACCTCTTCCCTCCACAGCAAACAGGAACTGGTGCTAAGATGTCAGGGGTCAAGCTCCGAAACCCTCTTCTTGTCTCCTATGTAGGTTGTGTAATAAGACCAGGAACCAGGCATTCAGCTGTGTGAAGAGAACTCAGGAGTATTTCCCGTCTTAGACGCCTTCAAGTTCCAGTGAAGTCTTGTTACAAGTCACCAGATCAGCCAAGGAGCTGGAAAACTGAAATTCCTGGTCCACTGACAAGCAGGAAGGACGGGGTGGGGGTTGGGCACAGCCTTGCCCTCTGTGACCTTAGGCTTCCCCTTGTTCTAGTGGGATCTGCCAGCCTGGCGAGTCTGAGGTCTAGGCAGGGCTGGATGGGCTGGGCCTGTCGCAAAACGCTGGCGAAGCCAGCTCTGTCCTGCTGCCCGGGAGCTTGCAGTGGGGCAGCATGGGATCTCGCGCCTCCCTCGGGAGCCGCTCTCCACGCAGAGCCCCCTCCCAACTGCCGCCTCCCCGCCTTCTAGTTCTGGAGGCGTGTTCTCTTGATGCACAGATGCAGCTGGGCACCTCATGGCAATGCACACAGATTCAGTCCCAGTTAGACTACAGACCTGAACCCGAAATGCACAACTTTAAACCTGCTAAATAGGTGGGAAATGAAAAAAAAAAAGTAAACAAAAAAAAACTTAACAAAAAGAACAGTTACCAAAAAAATTACATAATGTGAGACAGTATCCTCACATTATGGACTCAAGGAGGCTGGGTTGTATCTTTCTTTGCAAATAAATCTTAGATAAGGGAATTGGTACCAGGAGTAGGTGTAGACTCTGACTTTTGGAAAATGGGGGGTGGGATCAGGGATTGATTAATTGGCCTGAATGAGGCTGAAAACAGTGATAATCCACAATATTTAAAGATGAAATCCTAGCAGCCTAAAACATGCAGTGGAAATTTTTCTGAGTAAATTAGCACCAGAAGAGGCCTTTAATCACTACAAAATGGGTCAACAGTTCAAGATCTCCCTATAAAGACAGAATCTACTAGACAGCAATGGGTTTTGGGTTTGGTAGATCACTTTCAGTCAGGTTCCAGCAAACATCCAAGAAACCGATCATTTTAATCTTGTACGTAGTCAACAAAGAAGAGAAAAATATGAGATGCTCCCCAACTTGATCCTGAAGGCTAGTTTAATATCGATACCGAATTAGGAAAGGAGGGTAGAAGAAGTGTTACAGGACAAGCACCCTAAGTAATCGAGATGCCAAAACCTACATAAAATGCTGGCCAAGGAAATCCAGCAAGGTCTAAACCATGTACTATGCCATGATCAAGGTGGTTTATTGTAGGCATGCAAGTTTGAGTGAACATTAAAGATTTAACAATTTAATTCACCATATGCACAGTTAAGGAAGAAAAGACATATTCTCACCTCAAGAGATGGGGACAAAGCAGTTGATAAAATCCGCACTGAGAGAGAAGAACTCTGAGCAAACTAGGAACAGAGAAGGAGTTCCCTGACCTGAAAAACTACAGCTGGTATGATAGTTCATGGTGAAATGTGGACGTTCTCTGCAAAATTAATTAGCAATAAAATAAGGGTGCTTTCTATCTGATTTCTATGAAATATTTAACACTGGAGGTCCAAGCTAGTACAAAAAGTCAAGAAAAAGAAAGAAAATGTATAACTGTTATTTTTCATAGATTATAGGAATGTCTCCACAGAAAAATTTAAAAACCATAGAAAATATTGGAATTAATAGTAGTTAATCGTAAAGTAAAAAATAAAATTAAATTTCTATGCATCAGCATCAAGCCGACGGTTGTAGGTCTTAGTGAACGCAGAGGACACCAACAGGGAAATAGCAGGATTCGGGCGGGCTAGACCAAGGAGGAGAGAATATTATTTTGCACTGGGCTGAATTTATAAGCTTGGGTATGTGTGTTGGTCACCTAGTGCTGCCATAAGAAAAAAAGAACACAGTTGGGTGGCTTTAAAGAACAGAAACGTATTTTCTCACAGTTCAGAGGCTAGAAGTCTGAGTTCAGGGCATAGCTCATGTGTACTTCAGCTTCTAGTAGCTTCCAGAAATCCTTTGTGTTCCTGGCCTTGTAGATGCATCTGTCTCCTTTGTCTGTCTTCCTCTTCCCCTGTTTGCCTGTTTGTGTCTGTGTCTATTCTGCTCTTTTTAATAAGGGACTAGGTTTGGGACCCACCATACACTGCTATGGCCTCATTAACATAATTTTAATAATCCCCTATTTCCAAGTCAGGTCAAATTTATAGGTCCAGGGTTAGGATTTCAACATACCTTTTGGGGTTACACAAGTCAATCCATACTAACACCCTCACCAGGTATTCTGGATTGAGAGTACTAGCGTGAGCAGCTGAGAGTGGTTCTAATTTTTTTTCTGGAATTTGTCTCAATGGTCACCCATAGGAATGTTGGAGCAACTTACTATGAAGGACCTGGCCAGTCTTTTCTAACCATGTCCATTGTGTAGAAAAACACACACACTCCCTCCCATCACTGAAGCCTTGAGAAATTCATTAATGAGAGTGGAATAGGGGTTGGAACCAAGAATTGTTTCAAGGCCTTGATAACATGGCATAGCTGTTAGACATCCACATGGAGATGTCAGGTAATAATACTAACAGCTAACACTTACTGGGTACATGCACTGGTGCCAGGCACTCTTGTTAAGTGCTTCTCCTTTCTTAAGATACTTGCACTGCATGATAGCCGTATGAGGAATTTGTCATTATAATGCACATTTTACAGATGAAGAGGTCAATACAGAGAGTTAGGCCAACATTTGAATACATGAGTCTGGCCCCAGGGGGAGTTGAAATGGCTGGAGGTGTAAACCCCCACATCCTTAGCTACAGACAGACAGCCGTGGACTCACTGAGGCATCCTAGAGAGAGGGTGTCAATAGAGAGAGAGGACTGAGCACCTGAGCCTGAGGGCACTCTGATATCTAGAAGCCCGCCAGATGAACGGCTGCCAACAAAGCCCTCTGAAGTCCAGTGTGGTTCCTGAAGGTGCTCTGTGCTTTCTCTCGGCTGCATTCACCAGTGCCCCTCCCACCCGCACTGGGTTGTCCCGGTTACGGTGGCAGAAACAGTGTGTACCATTCACCACTGTATCCAAATAATGTAGACTATTCCTGGCACGTGGAAGCTCTATAAATACTGATTGAATGAAAAATGAAAAAGGAAATAATCAATGAAATTAGTGAATGAAATCATAGTTGCTACCTTTGAATACTTTAAGGGGCTTCATGTGTAAGAGGGAGATTATTTGATCTGAGGTGAATCTGAGACTATCTCTCAGGGTTAAAGAATGCTGAACAACAATTAAATAAAAAGGTTTAATGGCAGAGTTACATGTTAAAAGGTGTAAGCATAGGTTGAAGATTATTAGAAACGTGCGCATTTAATATTTCCACTATAGTCAAATTGCTAAAAATATATAGTACACGCACACAGCAGAATATAAAGCAATTCAATGTCCTCTTTAAAAAAAAAAAGACATTATCTTGGAAAAGGCTAATATTGAGTGAAAAGAGCAGGATATAATATTTGTGCAAATAAACATAAATATGTGTGATAATACACGTATGAAACCAGTTGCCATGGAGTCGATTCTGACTCCTGGTGTTCCCATGTGTGTCAGAGTACTTTCCAAGTTTTCTATGACTGGAAAGTACTTCTTCTATTAAAAACAAAAAAACATTGCCTTTGAGTCAATTCCAACTCATAGCAACCCTATAGGACAGAGCAGAACTGCCGCATAGAGTTTCCAAGGAGCGCCTGGTGGATTCGAACTGCTGACCTTTTGGTTAGCAGCCATAGCTCTTAACCACTACGCCACCAGGGTTTCCACTTCTTCTATAAGAAGGAAAAATTAAAGGAATATATCTAAATAATAATTAATAGAAATGAAAGGATTAAACCTCTGGAGAGGGTGCCCAGGAACCCAAGATTACAATAACATTGGTTTGGAAAGCAGAATTATGGAGTCGGGAAGTCCAGTGGTCCCATGCAGCCAGCTGGAAAGAGAAAAGAGCAAATAAACACAGGGAGAAGACAGTGAGCTAGAGGAGTGGGAGAAATGAAGTATTTCTCAAGGGCTGAGAAAGGCTGGGCGTCTGTTGTTGGCATGTAGTTCCTCATTTAAACTTTAGAGGGACACAATAGGTGGGATAGATATTATTATTCACTTTCATCACGCAAACATTTTATTATCTTTGATTTTAACAGTAACATGTTATAAAAACAAATGAGAAAATAGAGAAAAGTATAATAAAAGAGTAAGTGTCATCAGTGAAGTACTATTATTTTACCCCAGCAGCTGCACATTTTTGTTGTTGTTGTAAATATACCACACAACTTTTGCTAATTGAACAAGTTGTGCAGGTGTTCAACATACTGACAGCAATTACATTAGTAGGCTGTGCATCTCTACCCTTAATCAGTATGATTTTTTCTGTCACTGTAAACCAAAATTCGGTACTCCATATGCAATAACACTGCTTTATTCCCTCCCTCTTGCCCCTGGTAACCCCTGATGAACTTTCGTCTGTATACATTTGCCTGTTCTTATAAAAAACAGGTTTTTTAATCTGAAAGTTCATGACAAGCCACAAGGGTGAATTCATGTGATAGCAGAAGTTATTTGCAGTACATATATCTACTACGGACTTGGTTCTAGAATATATAAAGAACGATCCAAAAAGAAAAAGGGGAGGGGGGGAGTAGGCAGTTCAATAAAAAAATGAACAAATACTTCAATGCTCTGTAAAAGAAGATTTCTATATGGCCAACAAACACATGAAAAGGGACTAAACTTCATTAGTTATCAGACAAACTCTAATAAAAAGTCACAATGTGATACTATCCCCCACACACCAGAATCGCTAAAATGAAAAAGATGGAAAACACCAACTCTTGGGTAGAACATGGAGCAATTGGAACTCTAATCTACTGCTAGTGGAAATGTAAACTGGTACAACCACTTACAAAATGTTTTGACTGTTATCTACTAAAGCTGTGAACATACATATATCCTATGACCCAGCAATTCTACTTCTGGATATATACCCAATAGAAATGGGTACATATGTTCACCAAAACACATATACTTCTAAGCATCCGCTAAGGAATGAACACCCTCCTTATGAATGCCTAACTTTCAAAGCATTATTCTTTGTCTGTTGTATGGTGATGTCCATATATGATGATATGTTTGTACAGAAAAGTCTAGAGCTTTCCGTGAAATTCAGCAGCAAACCTCTAGAGGCTCATGCTCTTACAGCTTCTGCTGCCTCTGGAGCTACGGCTTCTATCTGTCTTACTGCTGGGCTGTACCACATGGAAACACTTATAAAACTCAACCCCATCTTAAAAATTCACAAAAATTCTACTTACACAAAATTTTTATTAGCTTATAAGAAGAGGTGTGTAGATAAGATAGAGAAAGGATTCATATTGCAGCAAAGCAAAAGCTTTAAATGAAACGGCTGGGAATGGTGGGCCTCCCTTTGTAAAACTGCTTCTTTATATGGTATATGGGAAAATGCAGTGAAGATATGGGTTATGCAAAAAGGCAAAAAGGAGTGTTTGCAGCAATTTGGTAATCACTTAGATCACTTGTAAAAATATTTTCATCCTTTTTCTCATAGCTTACACATTTGATTAGTACACTTTATTTTTTTCTATCTCTTCATTATACAAGTTCTACTCCCATTTTATGTAACTAAATTATATGAGTAATAGTCTCCATTTCCTTAACCTGTTTTTTAACTGGTGTAACTAAATAAAGAGAGCAACACAGTGTTTTTTAAATAAAAAGCCACCCACACTCATTCATTGACTCAAATCATTTTTGAGCACTTCTTAGATGCCAGGCACCAAGATTCTCTGACAAACACAACACACAAGGTCCTGCCTGCGTGGACCTTCTATTTTTGTGGAGCTGGCAAATGATCAACTAGCCAAACAGCACATAATGTATGTAACCTAACATCAGGGAGGGAGATGCGTAATTTTGGAGGTGTCCCCAGCTGTGTCTCTTTGCTCTGAACCCAGTGAAAAGTAAACACTTCAAAGGAATTCTGTGGGGTCCATAAATGTGAAAAAGAGATTTCATTTCAGTTTCATTTTGTTGGTTTTATCTGCTACCCTGTCAGCATTTTTGAAGAACGATTATGCAGCTGACATTAAAGCCCCCAAAATTCCAACTCATTGCTGTCAAGTCAATTCCGACTACCCCATAGGGTTTCCAAAGAGCGGCTGGTGTTAGGACACAAATAATTACTGCATATGAGAATCTGAAAGGTGTTCACTGTGGATGTCTGAGGGACACAGTAATACCTGCAGTGATTTCCACGTGCGTGGGGTGCTCTAGTGTGAAAATCAGGAGGAATGGACCCCATGTGTACTTTGCATCCTTCCTGCAGATTATGACACAATCAAAAATTCCCTTTTCATTGTCTTGCAACTTGTAAGAGAACAGAGGGAATTTTTAGGCAGGACCCTTTGAAAACACAGGGCAAGAAAATTTACTGGAACATTAAATTCAAAATAATATCTTCCTATATTTTTCTTCCTTCCCTTCCTCATTTCAAGGAGGAAGTTGGACTCACAGGTTTGAAGCCCTGAAACTCTGAGACTCTGAAAAGTCTGTTATAAAAGCCTCAGCTCACTGGAGTAATCACACTGTGTGAACTGGAGCCCAGGGGAAGAGCGAGAGTCCTAGACATTGGGAAGGGGTGGGCCCTGCTTCTTGATAGTGCCCTGGGGTAGGTGGCAGGACCTCAAAGGGTAATGCAGGTACATAGGTAGACAAACCCCATCATGGTGTTCGAAGCCCTGCCAAGGTTCTCGTGCTCCAGCTGAGAAAGGAAGCAGCAGAGACAATGCTTCCAGAGAGATCACCCACATTGGCTGGGGCAATGGGTGTGTTTAGGCTCTTCTCCAAGCCTTGGTCCTTTATTAGGCCCTGGGAATTATTGCATATCTGGGTGATGGGGCACCCTAAAAATAAGTAAGGTTAAAATTTCCCCACAAATTTGTAAGAAGAGATCTCTGAGGTGTAATTCAGTTTATTTACAGAAATATGCTTTTTTGCACACGATTTTGTGCAGATTCACACAATTCATATTATTCCTTCATTCCTTAAGTCAACAAAGATTTACTGTTTAATGGCTACATATCTGACCCTATGCCAGATGCTCTTGAGGATGAAATGACTCAGAGAATGTCCTTCACTGTCTGGAGAGAAAACAAGCCAAGTAAACAGGTGTATTAGTTACATATTGCTGTGTAACAAAAGCCCCCAAAATGGAGTGTCTGAAAAGAACAATAATTTACTAAACTCACAGTTTTTCCGGTTGTCACTCTGGGGCAGCGGCTCACACCAGGGCTTACTCATGTGTCTACAATTTGCTTCCAGGTCAGCTTGGAGCCAGTTAGTCTCAAATCAACTCAGTGAAACCACTGGGTCCTCCCTTCAATGGTCTCTCATCATCCAGCAGGCTGGCCTGGTTTCGTTCCCATAGGTTCTCAGGATTTAGGAGCGACAAAAGGGTAAGTCTCAATGTAAAGTCCTTTCAATTCTCTCCTTGTATCATGTTTGCTACTGTCCCACTGGACAAAACAACCATAAGGTCAGCCCCAACTAAGGCATGGAGAAAGACTTCTATTGATAATGAAAAGAGCTCTGGAGTCTCATAAAAGGCATGAGAACAGAGAGAGGAAGAATGTGTAGACATTTCTTAAATCGACCACAACAAGTAAAGGCTATTGTGTTTTATGCTGTGGTAAACGGTTTCTTGAGTAAAATGCAGTACAGAGCAAGAAGTAGACAAACCTACCAGGAGAAGAGTCAGGGAAGACTACAACCAGGAAGTGATGTCTGAACCAAGTTGGGAATATGACTGGATAGTTAACGGGCAACAAAAGGCCCAGGGTCCAGGAAACCCCACGTTTTCTCCAGAGGCTTCAGTACAAGGTGATGGATGGCTTGATGAGAAAAGTCTGAGGAGATAGGGTGAAGCCACTGGGGCACTTGCTACATTTGTGAACAGGCACAGATCATCTTTTGTTCTATTGTTTTCCAACCAGTCCTCCCTGTTTTACTGTTTGGAGTCACACAAAATGAGCCCCTAGCATCCCTGTGTTGAAACTTCTATTTTCCTCTGAGAAGTCAGCTCCTTCCTCATCACCATGCCAACTTTCTTAATTTCTTCCTCAAATAGTCTCCCCATTTGCTAGATCCTTTTCTAAATGGCCTCCAGAACAAAAGCAGAGTCAGAAGAAGCCGAGGTAATGGGCTTTCCCCAACTCAGCTGCTAAATCTCCCATTCTGGCTGACCACAAAAATCTTGAGTCTTAGCGCTTTTTGGTGAGGTGATAAGCCTAGCCTGTTCCAACGGGGTCAGTTCTCTTCACCACCATGCTTCACCAGACAGTAGGCCAGCAGATGGGAGGGGAGAGAACATCTTGTAGTAAGAGGGAAGGGCCCATGTGAAGTCTCAGAGGCTAAGGAGAACTGAGAGGGGTTCAGAGTGGACATTGTATGACCAGGGTTGGAAAGACTTGATTCAAACAGAGTCAAGTGAGACGTGTGGGAGAAAGCAACTGCCCATCACAGTGTTATCATTCCCTGTACTCTCTCTCTCCCCACCAAGGGATAGTAACCCCTTTGAGGGAAGGAAAAGTAACAATGCATTTTTAATATCTAATCTCCATCTTCCCAGTTCTGGAGTGACAATCCCCAAGCTGCTTCTTCAACACATGTCATGTTTTTCTTGTTGCCCCATTTTGCTTCTGACTGGACCCACAGAATAGAGCAATGTCAGCAATCATGTCACGCAGGGTTATGGAAGCCTTGGTGCTCACTCAGATCCCAACTACTCTTTGGAGAGGGTGTCAGTGTGAGGTCCTGTGGGAGAGCATCTTTAGCTACTGAATCATGGAAATTCAGGATTAAATGAGAATCCCCAGGTCATCAAATGTTCATGCATCATCAATAACTGGGAGAGGGATAAAGATCCTTCAGGAGACATTACTTTTGGACTTCTTCACTGAGACTGCATGAAACACAGATACATGAGGAAGGGGCCTTTTTCTAAGACTCTAGATAAGTATGGGAGGAAAATTCTCCCAGACTGACATGTGCTAGGGAACAGAGGGTCTGATTTCCATCAGAAAAGAGAGCGATGATAAGACAAGATGAAGGATTTGGGGTGAATGGATAAGGTCATAAGGGGGCTTATTCTGAGAAAGCACTTCATGTCGTTTAGTAGAAAATTAAACAAGGTTTGCAGTGTCAATAAGAAATGTAGGAATAAATGTGGGATCAAACTAAAAGATTCCATTGTGAACCTGATAGCTTTCCAGAATAGGTGCAGACAAGGCGCTCTATTGTTCAGGATCTGAACCTGATGGAAAGGAAGGAAACCAGCGGAGAACTGGGGCAGAAAGTGTGAGACTGGGGAAAGACTGGCTAGGGAGAAGCATACATAATTATTATATTTTCTGATGAGAAGGAATTAATATGCCATGTGAAGAATTAAGAAAACTTCTCAGGAGTTTCTGGGAGTCAGTGGTTGAAGGAGCCCAGAGCCCACATCATCGAGGTCAGAAGAAGGTCTTGCAGACTCTTCCCCTAGATCCAGGAACTCCACTTCTCTTTCTATGCCTCCTCCCCGCCTCTGCCCAAGGGCCTAACAACCCCTCATAGCAAAGATAGCTTTAGGATACAATTTTTTACATTTACACTTTACTTAACCTGAGCTTTGTCTAGGACTACTAATTTCCCACTGTATCCCAAGCCAGTTTTGTTGTCATCCTCACTATCATTATCTATGCTGCCCCACGTCCCCCATCCCACCCTGTGCTGCCTTTCACTGGCCCAGCGCTGCTTCCTCTTCCTTCCTGCTTTTCTGACTGGCCTCTAACACCCTCTTGAGAGGTCCCCCATCCCATCTTCTGTCTGTCACTGGAGCTTTCACTCCCCTTCCAAACTGCTTCCATCTCTTTCTTCCTTAACTGGCCAATCATACCCTCATATTCAGAAAAATACAGATCCTCATGTTGACATATACAACCCACCCAGACACACTCAGGTGAGGTGGTTGTGTCTTGGCCACTGAGGTTTGTGCCATCAAGGCTGTCAGATACAGACACCTGTTTCTGCCTCACCTTGAAGGAGTCGTTCTAATAAGGACATGGTAAGGAGGCCTGGTGGTGCAGTGGTTAAGAGCTATGGCTGCTAACCAAAAGATTGGCTGTTCAAATCCACCACCTGCTCCTTGGAAAGCCTACAGGGCAGTTCTGCTCTGTCCTAAAAGTTCACCGTGAGTCAGAATTAACTCAACAGCAATGGGTTTGGTTTTGGTTTTGGTTTTTTTAAGGGCCTTCTGTTCAGAGCAAGGTGATTTTAATTTCCTGCTGTGGCTTGGTTAAGGACACAAGGAGAAGTTTTAAATACACATAAATATACAAATTATTCTCTCTCTTTAAGCATAATTCCTTCTACAAAAAGCCTTCTCTTAAAAGGAGGTTGAAAAGAGGTTAAAAGAGAAGTGACCATTTCTCCTATTTCACTGTTTACATTCTAAATTTACTAAGAAAATCACCTTCATAGAAAACATCTTTCAGAGAAGTCATCTGTTATTATGAAGGTTCAGAGAAGTGAGGTCATTTCCATTTTCCAAAGGAGCAAATTCATTTGGCATTCAACAAATGCCCCCCCCCCAAAAAAAAAAAATTAACGTGGAGATCCTCTGTTTATAATATAAACTATCAATGTATTATTGTTCTTTGAAAAACTATAGACTTTTGCTATAAGGTAGTACTATCACTGAAATTTTCCAGAGGAGACTTTATTACCCAAAGTCCGCAAAGATTGTGGGTCCTTGGGGAAAAGGAAAGAAACTATAGGGTCTGCATAGGTGAAGTATGGTGGTGACAGAGAGGCCTCCAGAGATCCCTGAGACCAGATCCTTAGGTCACAGTTGAAGACTCAGCACAGAGAGGGCTGGTATAAATTAACTCTCTATTATCATAGGTCTCAATCCAAGAGGAAAATGCCACTCAGGCTAGAACATCAAAAGCAAAAAGCCCAAGCTCCTGGCCCAGGAAGACTCCTTAAGAAACAGAGAGGTCTTTTTCCTCAGCTTCCACTAAGCAGATTTCTCACTCATCGGCTATTCCAGAGAAGCAATGGGTCAACTGCATGTATTTCACCCAAGTGTGTAAAGTTAAGGGGGTGGCCGTTGTCTGGCAGACCAAAACATCTCATGCCCCTGTGGGCAAGCGACCCCTGGTCTTGAGGCTGAGTTCTCAAACAAGGTCGGCACCATATGCTCTGCTCCCAGTCTAGCCAACATCAAGTCCCTGGTCAGCATCCTGGAGTCCTCACAAAAAGAGCTGGGTACCTCTAGGAGCATCTGGAGGAGCAGAGACAGGGGCTGAAGAGGCTACAGCACCTACTGGTGCTGTTGCAGATGTGGGAGACCTGGCTGTAGATGGTGTGGGCGTGGCCTAAAGGCCAAAAGAGGAAGCACCTGAAGACTCTCTAGGACTCCCAGACTGGGAAAAGCGGAGTGCTTGGGCTTGAAATATGGGCCCTTCAGGAAAGAACTCCATTTAGGTTTTTTGAATCCACCTCACCTGGAAAATCCATCCCTTCTGCCCTGTGTCCCCTACCATACACCCCTCTACTGCATGGAGAGATCCAGCCCCATGGGCACCAGGATGGAAGAAGCTTCAGGATAGCTGACCTAAGACACCAGTTCCACTCAGAAGGTCCCCGGGCCCAGGAGAGAAGAGGACAGGTTTCATCTGGAAATGAGGTCTAAGGACACTGAAGATGAGCACAGTGTAAGTAGAGAAAGAGAAATGGGGTTTCAGTGCGGGACATGTAAGTCTGAGAGAGGGCCTCTGCAAAGATAGCTCTAAGGGAGGTGTGATTGTGAAGGCAGATGTCACTGAGTTAACTGCAGTAGAAGGAACCAGAGTTGTGCCAGGCCACAGGGGAAACCTGCCTGAAGATGAGCAGTGAACATAAAACCCTAAACCAGTAAGAGTCCATTCCCTTCCCAGCAGCCTCCGTACATATCAGTGCCACTTGCTTGATCTCTCTCTAACCTGATCTAACCTGGTCTAACCTGATCTGTCCTGAGATCAGAGAACTGGAGTAGAAAAGCCTGACTGAGATGAAATGAGCAAAAGAGTGGGCAAAAGGCCTCCTAAATCTGGTGAAGATAACTAGAACACAGATAACCAAAGCTGAGAATAAGAAGGGGGCAGACTGAGGCCCAGACTCCACAATATTAAGTCCCAGGGCCTGGGAAGCCTGGGAGATGCCAGAGGTATGTCTTCCCTGGGAGATTAGAAATGAAGTGGCACAAGGAAGCCCTCAGGAGCAAGGAACGGAGGGCAGAGCCTCCAGGACAGGCACCTCCATCTACAGGCTCCCCTGTTTGTATTTCTCAGATTGACTGGGAATGTGTCTTAAGAGGGACAGAATTGAAGCAGAGGAAAGCAAGTGTTCTGGAGAGGGGTGAATTCTGCAGTCTCCTGATAACGAAACTGAAAACCCGTGATGCTCAGAGGTACTGAGTGGGAGGGATTGTGAATTCCCATCCTGCACAGAGGCCGGCTGGGAGGTCCAACTGTCTAAAGAACCTGTGGCCAAAATCTTCTTTGTCTTTAAAAGATACAACTTCCTTGTTAACGTCTTGCAAATTCAATCCTGAAAAAAGGGCCTAGAGTACAGAAGCATGGGTTTTCCAATAAAACAACGAGGGGAGGAAGGTGGTAGTGGCATATCGGGGAAAGAGAATAGTAGTCTAATGGCCTATGTATTACTTAACGAATTGCACATGGTATCCAGCATTCCTCCTTACCTGTATACACGTATATACAGTAGATGTTTGAGCAACGACTGAATAAATCCTGAGAGAATTCTTTTTGGCCATTTCCAGGTATAGAGATCAGAAAAGGTCATTAGTTCCAAGGGCAAGCAAGAAATTTGCTGGGTCTGACCCTTGTTCAATCTCTCGGTTTGCTCTTCATCCGGTGATGAAATTCTCTGAATCTGGCATTGAAGATAGTATTATCCCTATTGTTATGGACTGAATTGTGTCCCCCAAAAATGTATGTCAACTTGGTAGGTCATGATCCCAGTATTGTGTGGTTGTCCTCCATTTTGTGATCTGATGTAATTACCTATGTCTTGTAAATCCTACCTCTACGATGTTAATGAGGCAGGATAAGAGGCAGTTCTGTTAATGAAGCAGGACACAATCTACAGGATTAGGACGTATCTTGAGTCAATCCCTTTTGAGATATAAAAGAGAAAAGTGAGCAGAGAGGAGAGGGACCTCATATCATCAAGAAAGAAGTGCTGGGAGCGGAGCACGTCCTTTGGACCGGAGATCCCTGTGCTGAGAAGTTCCTACACCAGGGGAAGACTGAGGATAAGGACCTTCCTGTACAGCCGACAAAGAGAAACAGCCTTCTCCTAGAGCTAGTGCCCTGAATTTGGACTTCTAGATTCTTAAACTATGAGAGAATAAATTTTGTCTTTGTTGAAGCCATCGACTTGTGGCATTTCTCTTCTAATAGCACTAGATAACTAAGACACCTACATAAAACAATAGCCAACAAAAATGTTTTAAATATGTATAAGTGTGTGTGATGTTTTTCAACTTTAAAAGGTCTTACATTATTATTATAACACATTTACCAATAAAGATTTGTACACAGAAGGTATAAAAGCCACATATGTAAATTTCAACTGCTACCCCAAGATGTCCAATGTTCAAAGATACATATGTACCCTTTCATATATTTCTTTTTGCTGGGAAATGTATGTATAGTCATGGGTACACATGTGGTTCTGTTGGTTTGCTTGCTTTTATGGAAATTATGTCATACTCTACCCACATTTTTCTCTGACTCATTCTTTACTTGACAATTTCTCATGGTTCCTCTAAGTCAGTAGACATGGCAGTAACACTATCTTTTGGATTCTTCTAATCTTTAACTCCCACCACTCGTCTGTCAGTTTGTTGTACTGTGGTGGCTTGCATATTGCTGTGATGTTGGAAGCTATGCCACCAGTATTTCACATACCAGCAGGGTCACCCATGGTGGACAAGTTTGAGTGGAACTTTAGACTAAGATAGACTAGGAAGAAGGATGTAGAGATCTACTTCTAAAAAAACTGGCCAGTGAAAACTCTATGAATAGCAGCGGAACACTGTCTGATATAGTGCTGGAGGATAAGCCCTTTAGGTTGGAAGGCATTCAGAATATGAATGGAGAAGAGCTGCCTCCTCCATCCTCCTTAATGACATGGATGGAGTAAAGCTTTTGGGACCTTCATTTGCCGATGTGGCATGACTCAAAATGAGAAGAAACAGCTGCAAAGATCCATTCATACTTGTAATGTAGAATGAATGAAGTAAGAATCTTGGAAAATTAGAAGTTGTCAAAAATGAAATGGAACACTTGAAGATAGATATCCTAGGCATTAGTGAGCTGAAATGGACTGGTATTGGACATTTTTAATCAGACAATTATATGGTCTGCTATGCCTGAATTGAGAAATTGAAGAGGAATGGAATCACATTCATCGATAAAAAGAACATTTCAAGATCTACCCTGAAGTACAATGCTGTCAGTGTTAGGATAATATTCATACACCAGCAAGGAAGACTAGTTAATATTACTATTATTCAAATTTATGCACAAACCATGAATGCCAAAGATGAAGAAATTGAAGATTTTCACCAACTTTTGCAGTTTGAAATTAATCACACATGATGCATTGATCAATCACGATGCAGTGGTACTTGGAATGCAAAAACTGAAAACAAAGAAGAGGGGTCAGTAGTTGGAAAACATGGCATTGGTGATAGAATCAACACTGGAGATCCCATGATAAATTTTGCAAGACCAACAGCTTCTTCACTGCAAATACCTTTTTTCAACAACATAAACAGTGACTATACATGTGGACCAATCCAGATGGAATACACAGGAATCAAATCTGTGGAAAAAGACAATGGAGAAGCTCCATACCATCAGTCAGAACAAGGCCAGCAGCTGACTGCGGAACAGACCATCAATTGTTCATATGTGAGTTCAAGTTGAAGCTGAAGAAAATTTAAACAAGTCCAGGAGAGCCGAAGTATGACCTTCAGTATATCAAACCTGAATATAGAGACCATCTCAAGAATAGACTTGACGCATTGAACACTACTGACCGAAGACCAGATGAGAAGTGGGATAACATCAAGGAAATCATACATGATGAAAGTAAAAGGTCATTAAACAGACAAGAAAGAAAGAGCAAAGCGGATGTCAGATGAGACTCTGACTTGCTCTTCAATGTAGAGTAGCTAAAGTGAACGGAAGGAATGATGAATTAAAAGAGTTGAACAGAAGATTTCAAAGGACAGCTTGAGAAGACGAAGTAAAATATATAATGAAATGTGCAATGACCTAGAGTCAGAAAACCAAAAGGGAAGAAAAAGCTTGGCATTTCTACAGCTGGAAGAACCGAGGAAAAACTCAAGCCTCAAGTTGCAATATTGAAGGATTCTATGGGCTACATATTGAATGATGCAGGAAGCATTAAAAGAAGATGGAAGGTTCACAGACACATCCAAACTCCCTGAGGGACAAATTACTGAGCTGAGAGCTGGGGACCATGGTCTCGGAGGACATCTAGCTCAACTGGCATAACTTAGTTTATAAAGAAAATGTTCTACATTCTACTTTGGTGAGTAGTGTCTGGGGTCTTAAAAGCTTGTGAGTGGCCATCTAAGATACTCCATTGGTCCCACCTGTCTGGAGCAAGGGAGAATGAAGAAAACCAAAGACATAAGGGAATGATTAGTCCAAAGGACTAATAGACCACAACTACCATACCCTCCAGCAGACTGAGTGCAGCAAAACTAGATGGTGCATGGCTACCACCATTGACTGCTCTGACAGGGATCACAATAGAAGCTCCTGGACAGAGCTGGAGAAAAATGTAGAACAAAATTCAAACTCATACACACACACAAAAGAGCAGATTTAATGGTCTGACAGAGACTGGAGAAACCCCAAGAGTATGGTTCCCAGACTCCCTTTTACCTCAGTACTGAAGTCACTCCTGCGTGCCTCCTTCAGCCAAAGATTAGACACGCCCATAAAATAAATAGCAATACACGTAGCTCAACCACGTATAGGAGACTAAATGGGCACAACAGTCCAGGGGCAAAGATGAGAAGGCAAGAGGGGACAAGAAAGCTGGACAAATGGAAAACGGGGAACCCAACATCAAGAAGGGGAGAGTGTTGACGCGTCTCAGGGTTGGCAACCAACGTTACAAAACAATGTGTATTAATTGCTTAATGAGAAACTACTCTGCTATGTAAACTTTCATCTCAATCACAATAAAAAATTAAAAAAAAAAAAAGAAGACGGAAGGAATACCAAGTGTCACTGTACCAAAAAGAATTGGTTGACATTCAACCATTTCAGGAGGTAGTATATGATCAAGGACCGATGGTACTGAAGGAAGAAGTACAAGCTCCACTTAATGCACTGGCGAAAAACAAGGCTCCAGGAATTGACGGAATGCCAATAGAGATGTTTTAACAAACAGATGCAGAGCTGTACATGCTCACTCGTCTATGTTCAATCACTGATTGGAAGAGAACCGTATTTGTGCCCATTCCAAAGAAAGGTGACCCAACAGAATGCAAAAAATTATCAAACAATATCATTAATATCACACACAAGTAAAACTTTGCTGAAGGTCATTCAAAAACGGTTGTAGCAGTACATCGACAGGGAACTGCCAGAAATTCAAGCCGGATTCAGAAGAGGACGTGGAACAAGGGATATAATTATTGATGTCAGATAAATCCTAGCTGAAAGCAAAGAATACCAGAAAGGTGTTAACCTATGTTTCATTGACTTTGCAAAGGCATTCGACCGAGTGGATCATAATAAATTATGGATAACATTGTGAAGAATAGGAATTTCAGAACACTTAATTGTTCTCCTGTGGAACCTGTGCATAGACCACAAGGCAATAGTTTGAACAGGACAAAGGGATACTGTGTAGTTCAGATCAAGAAAGGTGTATGTCGGGATGGTATCCTTTCACTGTACTTATTCAATTTGTATGCTGAGCAAATAATCTGAGAAGCTGGACTACATGAAGAGGAATGAGACATCGGGATTGGAGGAAGATTCATTAACAACCTGCAATATGCAGATGATACAACCTTGCTTGCTGCAAGTGAAGTGGATTTGAAGTATTTATTGATGAAGATCAAAGACCACAGTCTTCCGTATGGATCAGTCTTCAACATAAAGAAAACAAAAATCCTCACAATTTGACCAGTAAGTAACATCATGATAAACAGAGAAAAGATTGAAGTTGTCAAGGATTTCATTTTACTTGGATCTGAAATCAATGCTCATGCAAACAGCAGTCAAGAAATCAAATGACGTATGGCAGGGGACAAATATGTTCCAAAAGACCTCTTCAGAGTGTTAAAAAGCAAAGATGTCACTTTGTCCAGCATGTGAAAGCTGGACAATGAATAAGGAAGATCAAGGAAGAACTGATTCATTTAAAATATGACGAAAAGATGGAAGCAACCCAGGTGCCCATCAACAGATGAATGGATAAACAAACTATGGTACACACACACAATGGAATATTATGCAACAATAAAAAACAATGATAAATCTGCAAAGCATCTCACAACGTGGATGGATCTGGAGGGCATTATGCTGAGTGAAATAAGTCAATCACAAAAAGAAAAATATTGTATGAGACCACTACTATACAAACTCATGAAAAGATTTACACACACAAAAAAAAACAATCATTGATGGTTACGAGGGAGGGGCGGGGTAGGAAGGGAAAAATACTAGACAATAGATAAGTGGTAACTTTGGTGAAGGGTAAAATAGTACATGATACTGGGGAAGCCAGCACAACTTGTACAACGCAAGGTCATGGAAGCTCCATAGACACATCCAAACTCCCTGAGGGACCAAATTACAGGGCTGAGGGCTGTGGGGACCATGGTCTTGGGGAACATCTGACTCAACTGGCATAACATAGTTTATAAAGAAAATGTTCTACATTCTACTTTGGTGAGCAGCGTCTGGGGTCTTAAAAGACTGTGAGCAGCCATCTTGGATACTCTATTGGTGTCACCCCATCTGGAGGAAGGGAGAATGAAGAAAACCAAAGACACAAGGGAAATATTAGTCCAGAGGACTAATGAGCCACAAGTACCACAGTCTCCACCGGACTGAGTCCAGCACAACTAGATGGTGCCCGGCTATCACCAGGGATCACAACAGAGGTTCCTGGACAGGGCTGGAGAAAAACGTAGAACAAAACTGTAACTCACAGAAAAAAAAAAAAAACAAGAAAAGAAAAGGACCAGACCTACTAGTCTGACAGAGACTGGAGAAACCCCGAATTATGGTCCCCGGACACCCTAGTAGCTCAGTAATGAAGTCACTCTGAGGTTCACCTTTCAGTCAAAGATTAGACATACCCATAAAACAAAAGGAGACTAAATGGACACACCAGACCAGGGCAAGGACGAGAAGGCAGGAGGAGACAGGAAAGCTGGTAATGGGGACCTCAAGGTTGAGAAGGAGAAAGTGTTGATATGTCACGGGGTTGTCAACCAATGTCACAAAACAATATGTGTATTAATTGTTTAATGAGAAACTAGTTTGCTCTGTAAACCATCTAAAGTATAATAAAAAAAAATGAAGAAAAAAATTTCAAAATAGACAGTGGTGATGGTTGTACATGATAAGTGAAATTAATGCCACTAATTTGTACATGCAAAAAAATGTTGAAATGACAAATGTTTTATATATATATCTCTATCACAATAAAAAAAAATAGATGGAAAAACCTACATAAAATGCTGGGAAACTGAATACAGCAAAATGTAAAACATACAATATTCTAATCCTTTGCCAGATTAGTGGGTCAAATGTGACTGAATGGCTACCAATAGTAACGTCTGAGCAATTCATAACGTTCAGCTATGCCAACCTGGTTTAAAGAATATTGAATATACCATGGACTGCCAAAAGAAAGAAAAATCTGTGCTGGAATAAGTATAGCCAAAACGCTCCTTAGAAGTGAGGATGGTGAGACTTTGTCTCACATATTTTCGACAGGTTATCAGTAAGGATCAGTCTCTGGAGAAGGACATCATGCTTGGTAAAGTAGAGGGTCAGCAAAAATAGGAAGACCCTCAACAAGATGGATTGATACAGTGGCTGCAACAATGGGCTCAAGCATGACAACAGTCATGAGGATGTGGTGAAAAACATGTGAAATTATTCACTACAGATTAATAAGTAAGCACAAGTAAGCCCATGCTTACCTTGCTGACTGGATAATCCGTCTCTGTCAGAGATTGTGAATTTTGAAAAGAGGCTTTGATTCTGTTAGATGATGCTGTGAGGTTGGGACAGAGACTGATGCCAGTCATACCAAGAAGCAGAATATTTGATGTAGTGAAAAAATATGAAATTGTTCACTACAGAAGATCTGGTAAGCAAGGTAAGCACTGTGCTTATCTTGTCTACTGGATAATCCGCCCCTGCAAAGGAGGCTGGGCCCTGTGCTATGATGTCATGTAGTTGCTCATTTAATCCATAAGTCAATACAGTGGGTGGGACAGATATTAATATCCATTTTTAAACTTGAAAGTTTTCTCTGATTTTGACAGTAATAAATGTTTACTGAAACAAATTAGAAAATAGAGAAAGGTATAATCAAAGGGGAAATCTCATCAATTGGCTACAATTATTTTGCCAGGCCACTGAAGAGGACAGGAGACATATATGGGAAAAGAAGATACAACATCATTATAGAGTCAAGCAGAGTGGTGAGGGAAGCATTTCTAAATACATGGTTTCACTGCTACCAGCTAGGAAAGCAGACAGAAGTGCACAACTTGCCAGAAGAAATGACACCTTATTTCTGAGTCTTACCCCAGCCCTCACCCTCCCCTCCCTGTTTGCCCAGTCCAGTGGGAAAGTTGGCTCAAAGATGACTGTCATTCTCTACAGAGTTCCTCATAGGGTCATTCTGCTTTCACCATGTGATTCTTGATTTGGTTGTAGAATTATAGCTTCCTCATCTTCTCAGCAAATGTTTTCTCATAACGAAAGCTTTTTGAAAAAATCACTAAGGAATTATAGAGTGAAACCCCCTCTTATATAAAAGTGTTTCTCAAAGGGGCGGTAGTTTGAGATTACTAAAAAAGGGTTGTGTGTGTCAGTAGGAGTATAAATTTGAGGGGAGGAATGCATAACTAACAATGAATACACTCCTTATGAAGGCCTAACTATTAAATTATTAAAATTTAGGATTTCTATTAATCAAAAGACAGCAGTAGAGACTGAAAAATGTGTTCCCCAGAGTAGGAGAAATTATTTGAAATACATGTATTTTACTAAAGACTTCATAATAGAATATGAAAAGAATTCTCGAAAATCAACAAGAAAAAAAGCAGACAGCTAAAGAGAAAAATGGGCAAATACTTGAACAGACAGTCTATAAGACCAACACTTCTAAGAAAGGGGCTAAACATCTTTAGTCATCAGGGAAATGCAAATCCAAAGTCACAAGGTGATACTTTCCCATACCAAACAGGAATGGTAAAATATACACCGCTGGCAATGCTTGCTTCTCTCTCTACCTGACATCATTTTCCTTGGAGCTGTCATGTTCTTCTCTGTCCATCAACAACAACTTTCTAAAACCACTACTCAAATGGGTTCAACAGTTTACTAGTTCCTTTTCTAAATAGCATCCATAACAAAAGCAAATGTGAATCCAAGCAGATTAACAGTGAGACTTTCCCCGAGGGCTCTCCTAGACATTCCAGGTAGGTTGTTGACCATGGAGATCCTAAGCCTTATTGCTTTTCTGTGAGGCCATAATCCTAACCCTTTTCCAGAAGGCCCAAGGGAAAGCATTCAAAGCTGGTAAGTGTAACAAATCCTGGATCTCAGAGCCAGGAAGGTCAATGAATTGGGGTCAACAGCCTACCCACGAGTGATGGTGCCTTCAGTCTCCACATCAAAGAGTTCTATTCAGCACTGGTTGTCTATAAAGGATGGGTAATTTGGTAGAGTTATCATTCATTCATTCATTAATCCAACTAATATAGATCCAGTATCTATATAAGGGGGCTCTGGTGATGCAGTGGTTAACACACTCGGCTAGTAACCTAAAGGTCAGCAGTTCTAACCCATAAGGCGCTCCATGGGTGAAAGATGTGGCAGTCTGCTTCTGTAAAGATTTACAGCCTTTGAAACCCTATGGGGCAGTTCTACTCAGTCCTACAGGGTGACTATGTGTCAGAATCGACTTGAATGCAATGGGTTTACCTACTATGTGTCAGGCACTGTCCTTATGGGACTATGAAGATAAGGCAGACCTTGTGTTTACCCCCAAGATGTTTATATTCCTTTTAAAGGAGACAGATTTTTAAATGAGTGTCTCCCATGAACCAGGAGTGGAATGCTACGATGGGGGATTATACTGTGCTCTGAATACATAAAGCAGGGAAACCTCACCAAGCTGTGACCTGAAGTAAAACAATGTTGTGGTTAGATGTCTTTGAGTAGATTCTAACTCATGTCGACCCCATGTGACAGAGTACAACTGCCCCATAGGGTTTCCTAGGCTGTAATCTTTACAGGAAACTGACACAGTGGCTACAACAATGAGCTCATGCATAGCAACAATTGTCAGGATGGCACAGGACCAGGCAGCGTTTAGTTCTGTTCTACATTGGCTCACTATGAGTCGAAACCAACTTGAGAGCACCTAACAAATATTTACAGGAGCTGATAACCAGGTCTTTCTCTTGTGGAGCCACTAGGTGAGTTTGAACCAACACCCTTTTGGTTAGAAGCTGAGCACTTAATCACTGCACCACCAGGGCTCCTCTAACAGTGAGCATTCACACAGTCTTAGTCTGTAGCAGTCACTGTTGTCAATTGTTGTATCCTCTCAACAACCCTATGAGAAGGATAGAGTTCTCTAAATCTTACAGATGATGGAAGTGAGTCATGGAGAGGTTAAATGCCTCATCCAAGGTTAAATGCACTCATCCAAGTAGAGAAGTTGGAACTGAAACACAGAAGTTTGGCTGAGGTCTGCTCTCCTCACCACCATGCTTCACCAGGGAGAGTGGATCAGCAGAGGGGAGGGGAGAGAACACCTTCCAGTCAAAGGGAACAGCCTATGTGAAGCCTCAGCTGAAAAGGAGGCCTGAGAGGGCTTCAGAGTGGACATGTGTTTCCAGGACTGGATTGATGTGGTTCAAACAGAGTCAGAGGAGATATTTGCAGGAAACAACAACCATCACACTGTTATTCCCTATACTCTCATGCCACCCCAATGGACGGTAACCAGTTTGAGGGCAGGGGAAATGTTCGATTCATATTTTCTATATTATTTCCCTTATAACAACTTCCTAACCCCCACCATATTTAGATTCAAACTGGGTCCTCGGAACTGAGCAATGTCAGTGATGATGTCAAAGAAAGATTATGAAAGTTTTGGTGCTCACTCAGATCCCAACTGCTCTTTGGAGAGGTTGTTGATCTGAGGTCTCCTGTGGAAGAGCAACATAAGCTACCAAATCACAGAGAGTGATTCCTACACTGGAGTCCCCAACTTGTGAGAGTTTGGGACACCATCTCTAATTGGAAGGAGGGAGAAACATCTTACCAGCGACCATCCTTTCTGGTTCATCTTCACCCAGCCAGGATGGAACGGCAATAAAGGAGGAAGAGGCCTTTCTCTAAGACTCGAGGTAAAGGTGGGAGGAAAATTCTCCCTGATTAATAGGAGCTGGCAGTGAAGGGTTGTATTTCCCTGGAAAAGAGGGCCACAAGGAGAGAAGATGAAGGCTTTGATGTGCGGTGATGGGGCTCATGAAGGCTTTCCCTGAGAAACTACTTCCTGCCATTTAGTAGACAATTAACCACAGTGCATGATATGAATGAATAAATGAAGGCATAAATGGGTTAATCATAACAGTCTACTGTGATCTGAGGGCTTTCCAGAGTAGGAAGAAGAAGTCACTCAATGTTTTAGGCCTATAATATTCCTGCTGATGTCTCTGAGATTGAAGGAGGCAAGTGGTTACCTGGAGTAGTGGGTGTAGAACCAGGGAGAAGGGTGGTTATGGAGATTTATACATATTTTTAATACGTTCTAATGAGATTGAATTGACAAATCATGCGATGAATTTAAAAAATAAAATATATCGAGGGGTTTTGGGAGTAGGTGGTGTGAGAGAACACAGTACCCCACACTGACCCAGAGTTCCCAGTCACTGAGAGCTCCAGCACTCCCCAGGCTGGACTCAGACAACAGCAGGTCTGGGCAGGCCATGTCCCATGAGCTCCGGGGAGTTCCCTTTTCCTCCAAGTTCTAAAGTTCTCTTCAGAATTGAAGTTTTAAGTTCCTACCACAGTGAACCTGAGCTTTTGCTATAATTCCTAGTGGTGCACCCTCACCTTACCCAGTGTCCTCCTCCTCCACCCACACCTTTTTCTTCTCTGCTGCTCTCCTGTGCTGCCCTGCAGTGGCGGAGCCCTCTTTTCTGCTCCCTCCTTGGTCCTGTATCCATCTAACATACTCCTGGGAGGTTCCTCCTCTCTATACTCTGTCTCTCCCACGAACTTGCCTTCCATCCAACACACATACGCTACCTCCATATCTTCACTCAGAACTCTCCAGTCCTTCCCTCATATTCAGAAACATTTACAGACCTTTAGCCTGACGTGGAAACTCACCCAGACACAGCCAGGTGAGGTGGTTATATTTGACCACTGATGTTTGTGGAATCAAGGCTCTCAGATATAGCCATCTGTTTTCTGCCTAAGGACCCTAAAGGAGTTTATCTAATAAGGACCTGTTACGGGGCTTCTGTTTACAGAAAGGCTACTTTAACCTTCTATGGTTGCTTGTTTAGGAAGGGTACAAGGAAGAGGTATATGTGTAAAAGCCTTAACAAAATAAACGAATTATTTCTTTGCTTTAAGTATAATTTGTCTATAAAAAGCCTTCCCATAAAAGAGGTTAAGGAGGTGAGCATTTCTCCTGTTTGAGTGTTTACACTATAAATTTACTAAGAAAATCATCCTCATAGAACAGTTCTTCAAGAGAAGTTTCACAGTATTATGAAGGTTCAGGAAAATGAGATTTTATATGTTCCAAAGGAGCAAATTCATTTGAAATCCAACAAATAAATGCCAAAAAAAAGTGACTTGAAGACTCTTTATTTACCAATATAAAATCCCAAGATACTATCTTCAAAGAACATAAGCTTTTATTATAAGTTCCTACCATCATTAGTAGCATTTTGGGTGGCACAGATGGTTGCCTACGACCACGAAACAAAAGGTTGGTGGTTTGAACCACCCAGGAGCATAGCCAAGAAAGGCCTGGTATCTGCTTCCATAAAGATTACATACAAGAAAACACTGTGGAGCACAATTCTACTAAGTAACACACAGGGTCGCCATAAGTTGGAATCAACTCCATGGCAATGGGTAATATCATTAGTACCATCTGCAAAGATTTTATCAACCATAGCAATGCCCCAAAGGAGGGTAGAGCTCTCTCGAAAAAGAAAGGAAGGAGGGTGTCTCCCCAAATTGGAGGATGTGGTGATGGAGAGGCCTCCAGGGGTCCCTATGACCAAATCTTTGGGCTCATAGATGAGGACCCAGGCCTGAAATCTCATGCAAATTAACTCTGTTCTCAGGGGTATCTATCCAAGAGGAAAATGCCCAAGAGTCAACAACAACCGCAGCAAAAAGCCCAAGCTCCAGGCCCAGGAAGATTCCACGCCAATCAGAGAGGTCTTGTCCCTCAGCTTCCACTGAGCAGACCTCTCACTCATCCAGCTAAGGGCTGCTCCAAAGAAGTGATGGGTGAAGTGCGCATATTTCATGCAGGTGCGCACGGTCAAGGGGGTGGCAGTGGGCCTGGCAGACCAAAACCTCCTTTGCCCCCGTGGGCAAGATGCCCCAGGTCTTTGAAGCGGAGCTCTCGGAGGAGAGCACCATCAGCTCTGCCCCTAGTCTGGCCAACACCAAGTCCCTGGTCAGTGCCCTGGAGCCCTGGCAGGAGGGGCAAAAGGAATGTACCCCAAGCCCAGCGTCCAGAAGGAGGAGCACGGGGAGAAGTCCCACGCTGCCACCCTGGAGTGGCTGGTGACCCACGAGCGCGGCTTCCGCTGTGTGGCCTGCTGCCGCATGTTCCAGTCCCAGGAGGCCCTGGTGGCATACGCGGAGCATGGCGTGAGCCAGGTTTCAGCTTCTGCATCTTCTACGAGGAACTGCTGGAGAGGAGGCTGCCGCCCTCAGCCTAGCACAGACCCCGACACTACCACCAGCTGGCCAGGCACCACCTGATGGCCACCAAGAAGAAGGAGGTGAGGGAGAAGAGAGCTGTCTGCAGGTGCCTGGAGGAGCAGCTGGAGAAGCAGAGAGAGGAGCTGAAGAGGCTGAGACACCAGCTGGCACAGCGGCATAGGCGGGAGGCCAGGCTACAGAGAGCACAGGCTCAGCAGCAAGGCCAGAGGGGGAAACGCCTAGGACTTGAGAGGAACAGGGCATTTGGGCTGGAAATGTGGGCCCTTCGGGAGATACCTCCATTCAGGCTCCTTTAACCCAGCTCCCCTGGAAGATCCTTTATACCAGCTCCTGCACCCCATGACCCGCCCACCCCAAGTGCATGGAGAGCTGCAATCCTAGGGGTGGAAGAAGGCCCAGGACAGCTGACTGCAGACACCATGTCCGCTCAGAGGCTCCCCTGGCCCAGGAGAGGAGAGGACAGGACTCATCTGGATGGTGAGGTCTCTGGACCCTGAGGACAAGCACAGTGTAAGTAGGGAAAGAGAAACGGCATTTCAGTGGGACTTGGAGAATGAGAGGGGGCCTCTGCAAAGACAGCTGTAAGGGAGGTGTGATGCTGAAGGGGGTGTCCCTGCGTTCTCTGCAGTAGAAGAAACCAGAGAGACGGCAGGCTGTGGGGAAACCTGCCTGCAGGTGAGCAGTGGGCATAAAGCCCTAAACCAAGGACTCTGGGTTCCTTCCCAGCAGCCTGCAGGCAGAGAAAGAAGCAGGGCTTGGCAGGAGGAGAGGAGGGTGGGGTGAAGGAAAAGGAGCTCACCCATCCATGTCTTCTGGCCTCCCAGGATGAATTTGGGTTGATGATTATGAGGCATCATCGTTGCCTCATTAGGGGAGTGTAAGTGGGAGCTGGTGTAGAAAAATCCCCCTGGGTGTTATCCTCTTCTGGATAAGAGTCGATCCAGTACTTACTGGATAATTCCTGTAGAGCATCTCCTAGGGTCAGGGGTAGAGCTTTGGAACTTTTTCTTTCCTTTAAAACAAGTTATACTGTCTGGTTTTTGACATATCAGTCAAATTTGCTCATTTTTTTCCTTTTATCTTCTGTGGTCTAACCTGACCTGTCCTGAGATTAAAGAACTGCAAGGAAAAGGCCGACTGAGATAAAAGGAGCAAACGGGAGGGCAATCTTCTAAACCCAGAAAGAACAGCGAGAACACAGATGGTCAGAGGTGAGGGTGGGAAGGGGCAGATTCAGGCCCAGACTCAATAGTGGACAAAAAAGCCCAAGTCTCAGTCACAGCATCAAGTCCCAGGTCTGGGGAGGTCCTGGATGTGATGAGGCTTGTCCATCTCCCCGGGAGATGAGACCCCCACATGTTACAGGGAAGTCTTCAGGGGCACAAGAAGGGAGGGCAGGGCCTCTAGGGTGGGCACCTCCATCTACAGGCTGTCCTGTATTTCTCAGTGACAGAGGCAGCTCCTGCGAGGGACAGTGTCGGAGGCAGAGGAGGCAGGGTGAATTCTGCAGTCTCCTAAGGATTCAAAAGGACAATCAGAGACTCCCAGAGGTATCAGAGTGGGAGGGGTCATCATTCCTAAACTGGGGAGAGGCTGGCTGGGGAGGTACTGCTTTCTGAAATCTTTTCACCAAAATCTTTCTTCTTAAAAGCTATCTTCCCAGTTAACTGCTCTATGTTCAGTCCTGAAAAGACGCTAGAATGCACAAGGGTGGGTTATCCAGTGGGGCAACATGGGGAGGAGGTGGTAGCAGCGTATCAGGGAAAGAGAATCTTCTCGTGGTACATGAGTTACCTAGTGAATTGCACATGGTGTTCAGCCTTCTTCATTTAGCCGTAGACGTGTACATGCAAGACATGTTTGCGGGGTAACTCTATTGATCCTCACAAAATTATTTCTGGTCATTCTCAGATACAGAGACCAGAAGAGCTCATTGGCTCCATGATCAAGCAAGAATTCCACTGGGTCTGACTGTCGTACAGTCTGTGGTGTGCTCTTCTTCCAGTGATTAAAATCTTCGTGTCTGTCATTAAAGAGAATTTTCACCTATTTAAAAAAAGCTAACAAAAAGTTAAAAAATATATATCTGTGGTGTTTACTAATTTTCAAAGCTCTGAAATTCTTTTTATCACATCTCTAAGATTACAGATTTGTATGATGAAAAAGTTACAATCAGAGTCCCACCCTCATATATAATTTGCTCCTGCCCCGCAAAGTGTCCAATGTTAAAACACACGTGTATCCTTCCCTACATTTCTCTGCTGGGACACATATACACAGTCACAGGTACGGAAGTAGATCTGCTGGGGTGTTTGCTTTTATGAAAACTTGGTCACACTCTTGCCCCTTCTTTCACTTGACATTCTATCTTGATTCTCTGTAAGTCATTAGATATGACACTAACACTATCTTTTTGGGTCTTTGAAGTTTTAACTCATATTTACACAAATAATTTAAATAGATAACAACTACAGTACAGATTATCTAGACTTACACATGCTGTTGTTCAGTGCTGTCGAGTCAGTTCTGACTCACAGCAACCCTGCGTACAACAGAACAAAACACTGCCTGGTCCTGTGCCATCCTCACAATTGTTGCTATGTGTGAGCCCACTGTTGCAGGCACTGTGTCAATCCATCTCAGTGAGGGTCTTCCTCTTTTTCATTGCACCTATGCTTTACCAAGCATGATGTCTTTGTCCAGGGACTGGTCCCTCCTGATCACATGTCCAAAGCCATCCTTGCTTCTTAGGAGCATTCTGACTGTACTTCTTCCAAAACAGATTTGTCTAATACATAACACTACTAAAATGGAAACGCATATCATCCTTGCTTTTTAAGTCCACTCTTCCTGCATGTTCTAACTCTCCTCCCTGAGTCCTTTCCCACAAGTGAATCCAAGGTACTTCATGTCAACAATCTGGTAAGTAGTCTCTCTTATCCTTGCTTAAACAAGCATCCACAGACATACAGGTATTCTCGTCTGCTCATTTATACACACATAAACATAAACAGATAGTCAAGCATATTCAGATGATTGCTATTGTTTTACCCAAATGGGCTCCTTTTACATATACTTCTCTGCATCTTGATTTTCTCCTTCAATAATACTTCACAGAAATTTCTCCTACTCAACTACTATAATTCTTTCTCGTTCTAACGACTCCCTAATTTTATGGATGATGTAGCTTTACTATAAATTATCTCTCATTCCACCAGCAATGGGCAGTCAATTTTTTGTCATTAGAAATTATAACCATCCTTTGTACATTGCAGGATTTTTTTTTTTTGTGGGATGGAGTCTAACCAGTGAAATTTACAGTTCAAAGAATGTTTTAAAAGTATAGAGCCATGTCCATGTCTTTCCCCTAAAAGACTGTAATAATGCACCTTCCCAGCCATGTCTCAGGATAGCCTTCTTCCCACAGCCCAGCCAGCCATAGGTAGTATTGATTTTTAAATTGTGCCAGTTTCACTGGAACTTGGATATTTTCTTAACTACCAGTGTTTTTAAACAACTTTGATTATGTTTACTGGGCATGTGAATTTGCTCTGAATGGTCTGTTTGAATTCATTGCTCATTTCTCAAGTGCTTAACTTTTATCTTTCTTGTATAAAATGGAAACTGTTATTAATCCTTGTCAGCTACATTTCACATAATTTTCCAAATCCATTACTTGTCTATTATATTCGTAGAAGTATGTTTCACCCAGAATGATCAGTTGCCTCAGCACCGTTTATTAGATAAACCATAATTTTCCTGAGTTGAAATACAACCTTTATATTAAGGTTTATTATGATATTTCTGTGGATTCGCTACCTTTTTTCACTGGTCTAGTCTTCAGTTCCTATGCCGTGTAATATTTGTTCTGTTACTTGGTGAGGCAGCCTCCTTCTTTTTCACATTTTTGTTGTCTGTTCTTTAGTAACTATTATACTATTTGTATCTTAAGATTACTCTATACAATTCAACAAACAACTATGTAAATATTCTAATGGGAATGGCAAGACATTTATATATTGATTTTTGGGGACTGACATTTATTAGACAAGCCTTCCCATTTGGGAAAATGGCATATTTTTTGCACTATTAAGGCTTCATTCTATTTGCTTCACTACATGAACTTTCTTCAAGTAGGTTCTTTTCTGTTCCTGTCAAAACAACGTTTTCGAAATATTTTATGGTTTTGTACACAATTCAGTGCCATCATGTAGTAAAGAGAATGGTCTATTCCTCCCACCCTGACTTCCAATTTTGGGTGCTGTGTCTACATTTGAGACAAGTCACTAATTTTGGTGTATTTGGCTTGTCACTTTATTAAAATTTTTATTTTCATTTTCTAGGTATGCAATTATATTATCATTAAAAAAAGAAGAAAACATCTTTTACAGTTTTATCCATTACTTCTAGTTTATTTATTCACCTAGAAAACTATGTTGGGTCATAAAAGCAGTATCTTTGTCTACTTCGAAATTTTATTAGCATGAATTGAGTATTTTTCCATTTATCTAGCATCTGCTATGTTCTGCGATAATTTGTTATGCCCCAGTAGATAACTAATATATTGACCTGCTGACCATTATGGTACTTACACACACCTTGTTTCTGATAGTTAAGTGCTTCTACCTGCCTTCTGCTGCTCTGGAACCCCATTATTCCCACTGGTACTAGGCAGCTATCTCCTACCCACAACCTAAGTGTCTCCAGAGGACAGACATCACTAAGCTCAGTGTTGCTGGTGCTCCTCTCAACTGTGCATTCCTTATTATTTTGATGAAAGGAGTGTCCTTCAGGACTTCCCAAGACATGGTCTTATAGAAAACCCACTCTGGCATGCCCACATATTGCAGACTTTTACCCGTCTTCCAACATCTGACACAGCGGTTCTGGCATTTCTGTTTCATAGAATGTGGGCCATTGCCTTTTCCAAGCTTCCAAGAGCAATCCCAGCAGCATATTATACCCATTTCCAGAGCCTTGCTATGGCAATAAATCCTTGTTAGGGGAGAGTTCCCCCATACCAACAAACTTACCTTGATCCAACTTTATATTAAACCCCCCTTGATTCAGCACCTTCAGCATTCATTCCTAAGCACACCCCCGTCCTGCTCACACAAGTTAGCCAGATCTTGCAGCTCCTTCCGTGTACAGTCCCTCTCCACCTTCCCACAACCAACACTTTGCCGGGTGGGCTGTGCTGATATTTCACAACTAAGTATTTGCACAAATGCATGGGACAGCTATCTAAGAACTCTGCAAAGGAAATGGTTGAAGGTGGATAGGGGAGGAAACCAGAACATAAAGTAAGAACATTCCGGAGGCTGAAATTAAATGAGCTCATAACCCATAACTGCACACCAGTTGTGGATAGAAATAAGTCCAAGACAATCCTTCTCTCTTTCTCTCGTCAAAGGGGGAAGAGGGTCTGTAAAGGAGAGAGATGGGCAGGCAGGCAGGTGGGCAGACAACTAAAACTCTGAGGGAGGCGAATCCTTCTCTCTGACCAGAGTATACAAGGTCCAAAGAGTGTAGAGGAATTTCCATTATATTTTCTCTCTCTATCCTACCATTGTTTGGCCCCATAGGCAGACCCAGTCACTTAATTGCATGGCAGAATGAAGAGATTAAAGCCCCAACATTCTTGCCAGTGGACCAGGAAGGCCTCCCCTCAGAAGGCAGAGAGCCTCAGAGACATAGAGAGGATGCAGCTCAAGAAAAGGATTTCGTAAAGTCATGTATGAATTTCTGGTTCACCTGCAAGTTGCACCCATAGATCTGATCCTAAGAAGCATTCCAAATCCTTTGAGTGCTGCACTATGCGTTGACCACCATCTAGGTCCCAGACTGAGTGGCACTCACATAGATTAGATCTGAACATGTCTGCAAAGGCTTCGAAAAATGAAGTGACATTTGAGCCACAGCATACAGGAGATGGGACAGAACTTGCAGCCTGAACATAACTGGGTCTATTTTTTGTTAAAACAAACAAAAAATTGACATTTTCCATAAGATTTAAGCAAGAGCAATAGTCTTGGAATCATAACAGAAAAACTGTAAAAAGCTATTGTAACCGAGCTCTAAGAAGTAACAGGAACACTGTTTTAAACAAATGACAACGTAAATATTATCACCAAAGAAACAGATGGTAATTTTGGATGTGAGAAAATGTTACGTGCGAATACAATAATAGAAATTAAAAATTCACTTGATGGTCTCAATAGCAGAATGTAAACGACATTCTGCGTAGATGTAGAAAAAAGTATTTGAAAAAATATGGGCTGAGCACTTCCCAGTTTGGGTGAAAGACATAAACTTTCAGATTTAAGAAGCTCAGGACATGCCAACAAGTTAAATTCAAAGAACTTTATGTCCAAGTAAATCATAATCAACTGCAGAATAACAAAGACAATGAAAATGCCTTGGAAGAAGCTAGAGAGGAAACATCGAATTTCATGTAGGAGAAAACAATTTGAATAACTCTATAGTTATCATCAGAAACCATGGAGGTCAAAAGACTGTGAAACAACATTTTTCCCACGCTGAAAGAAAAGAATCATTAACTCAGAATTCTATATCCAGTGAAAACATCCTTCAGGAATACAGGGAAAATAATGACATTCTTGGTTGAAGAAACTCTAAGAGAATTCATAACCACCAGACTTAGTCCAACCAGTAAAGGAAGTTCTTCAGATGGGAGATTTGGAATTTCAGGAATTATGGAAAGCAATAAAAGTGGTAAGTGTCTGGGTAAACATACTATGCCAACCCTGCTGTCACTGCACAACACTGCACAGGACTCCCCTCTTGGAAAGTCTTTCCAGCCTATTGGAAACATTTTGGAATGCACTCTTCGTGGCAAATCAGTATTAGAGAAAGAAATTAACTTTGAAAATATATGAGAGATGTCTGCAGTCAAGTCTGCTAAATAAACTGGATAATAACATTTTGGACCCCAAATGAGAAATGGTAACAAAGAAAAAATGAGTCTGAATTTCCTTGTGGCCACAAGCTGGTTCCGAAGGCCTTTGCAAGGGAGGCATTTCAAACACATCTGGAGCAATCGCAGCACCAGCAAATGTACGATATAAACCTCCCCTCTGGCCTTCTCTGAGGGCAACCACTGGCTTAAGTATCCAGCTGAGGGCTGAATATGTAGTCGTTCTGCAGACAGTCTAGCTGAGAATTAGAATGTTTCCTTGAGTGGATAATATTTTATATGCATGATATAAACAAGTGGCTCAAGGACAAAGTTTAATAGTAAACCAAGGCATTTCCCATCAGTCCTTACTTGAGAAGGTCTTTGTGAGGATTTCCTGTGGCTCAGGAAAAAGAACAGAGTGAACTCTGTTTTGTTTTTTAACCTCTTCCCTCCTCAAGAAACAGGATATGGTGCCAAGATATCAGGCGTCAAGCCCCAGACTCCTCTTCTCGTCCCGTATGTAAATTGTGGAATAAATTAGCTGTGAGAAGATAAACCCAAGAGGTATTTCCAGTCTGCGACACGTTTGCATTCCAATGAAATCCTGTTCCAAATTGCTAGATCAGTGGAGGAGCTCTGGGCTTCTGATCTGAGAGAAGGACAGGGTGGGGTTGGCAGAGCCTCCTTGACCATCATTTGCCCCAGGAGGCTCTGGACGCTCGTCCATGCCCTAACTCAAAGGCCATTAGGGCCCAGTTGCATAAGTGCAGAAAAAGCCTTTCTCCTTTGAAGGAGAAAAGGGCCCAAGAGTGGCAGGTGTGAGGCTTTCCCTCTTAGGTCAGCTTTGTGGCTTCAGGACACTGGCCCCTGGCCACCTTCACAACTGGGCCTTTCTAACTCATCCTCCTCTCTTCCCACAAATTCCCCCAGCACCCTGGGCCCTGGCTTCTGCCAGTTTCAATGGTGTCCTTTCAGTAGCTCCTTGTTCCCACCAGAGTGGCAGGTTTTCAGCATGCAGGCAAAAACTCAAAGTGCCCTTAAGTGTCCTTCAACAGAAACGCTGCTGAGGGGACACAATAGACTGACAGATTCTTAGATCCAGACGGGGAAAATTTTGGTGGGGGTGGGGGGTCATTGTCTTCAGGAAGTCTCAGCATCCTCTAAGTGGCTCCGAACCTCGGTGTATTGACTGTCCAATACACAGTCCCAAGAAACTTCTGGAGGATTCTCAGTCCTTAGTGTAACCCAGCACTGGGGAAACCCTCACTGGGGAAGAGTTGTGATATTCCTGGGGATCTTTATTCTAAAACTCTCTAAGCAGATGATACAGTCTTAAGAGGTGAGAGATGAGACCAAGGGAGGCTAGCAAAGGAAAGAGGCTCCTATCACTCCCTCTGGGGTCTTGATCAGGCTGGCCAACCCCCTCCACCCCTTCCTCCCTCTCCCCATTTCCTCCCTTCCTCCTCCCTTTCTTTCTTTCTAATGCATTTTGGGCTCCAAAACCAAAAAAATACAACCAAACCCATTGCCAGGGAGTCAGTTTCCACCCACAGCGACCCTAGAGGACAGAGGGGTTTCCAAGGAGTGGCTGGTGGAGTCAAACTGCTGACCTTTTTGTTAGCAACCGTATCACCTAACCACTGCGTCACCAGGGCTCCACCCAAACAAGCACTTATGTTAAAGTCGTATTTCTCTGTGTTAATTTATCATATTTAAGTCAAATCTGGCATCTCGAGCTCATTTTGATAATTTCTCTTTAGTCTGCGGAGACAAGAGTCTGCTCACAGCCAGTGATGAGAGTGGAGGAAACAAATTCCCTAGCCCAGACCAGGGCGGGCTTTGCTGCTCTTCAAACTAGGGGTGACGCCCCTGGGGAGCCCTTCCAAGGGCAGCGCAGGCCACTAGTGAGTCCAGCCTGGAGAGAGGGGGGTGGGGTCCAGGCAGTGTGGCCTCTGTGGCTTTGCTTTCTCCTCCTGGAAGGGCACCCAAGGGCTTCCCGTGGGTGGACACCGAGTCCATGGGTGACCACAACTCACCCACCCTCTTGGGTCATCGTCCGGACCCACGTACTCTTGTGCCTCCTGCCCTCCTTCCCAGCATAAACGCTGTGACTGGGAGGCAGAAGGAATCCTCAGGTCTGCACCCTGGGCCCTTGGCTTCCCCTCCTTCTGCAGGACCTGGTAGCCTGGCGGGGTCTGAGGGTCTGCCGGGGTGGACGGTCAGGCCTGTGGCAAAAACTGCATGGGGCCAGGTTCTTCCTCAGCTCTGCAGGCTTGTGGTGGGGTGGCCTGGGACCTCGCGCCACCCTCAGGGGATCCTCTCTGCACAGCCCTGCCCCCAACCACCCAACCACTGCCCTCCCTGCCTTCTTGTTCTACAAATGTGTTCTTTGGCTGCATAGATGCAACTTGGCACCGCTGCACACAGAGTCAATCCCAGCTGGATTAAAGACCTGAACATAAAATGCACAAGTTTAATACTACCAGATGGAGGAGCAGGGAAGGGATGAAAAAAGGAAGTAAAAATTTTTTTTTAGAAAAAGAACAATTAGAAAAAAAGTGTTAGAAGACTGTATCCTCACATTATGGACTCAAGGAGGTTGTGGGCACGAAACTGCTTGGATAGCATACTGTTCTATCTTTTTTTGCAAATTTGACTTAGGTAAGGGGATTGGTACCAGGAATAGTTGCAGAGTCTGTCTCTCAGAAAATAGGGGAAATCTGAGATTGATTAATTGGTCTGAATGAGGCTGAAAACCTTGAAAATCAAGGTAATATTTATAGATGGGATTCTAGCAGCCTAGGATATGCAGCAGAAATGTTTCTGAGTAAATTAGTACCAAAAGAGGCCTTTAACCACTAAACAAAATAGATCAGTAGTTTAAGATCTCCATACAAAGAAAATAATTGGCCTAGATAATTTTCAGACAGGTTACCGCCAAACATGCAAGGAACAGGTAATTTTAAACTTGTACATAGGCCACAAAGAATAGAAAACCACGAAACACACCCCCAGCTGGATGTTAAGGCTGCTTTAATAATGATACCAAATTAGAAAAGGATGGTAGAAGAAAACAGTTACAGGACAAGCACACCAAGTAACTGAGATGCAAAAACCTACATAAAATGCCAGCAAAGGAAATCCAGCAAAGTATAACCCATGTACCATGCCATGATCAAGGTGGTTTATCGTAGGCATGCAAGTTTGAGTGAACATTAAAGATTTAATAATTTAATTCACCACATCCACAGGTGAAAGAAGAAAAGACATATACTTATCTCAAGTGATGGACACAGCAGTAGACAAAGTCCAACCACATTGAGAGATAAGAACTCTCAGCAAACATGGAACAGTTAACAAGTTCCCTGCACTGGAAAACTACAATTAATATGGTATTTATGTGAAATGTTGGACATTTCGTTTAAAACCAGCGATACAAGTAGAATGCTTTCTATCATTATTTTTATTCAACATTGAAAATGGGGATCTAAGTTCCTACAATAAGACAAAAAAAAAAAAAAGACAGGAAAGGCATATTTTTTATTATACATCGATTACAGAGCAGCCTCCATAGGAAAATTTTAAAACTACAGAAAGTATTATAATTAATAAAAGTTAATCATAAATACAAGGAGCCCTTGTGGCGCAGTAGTTAAGTGCTATATTGCTACCTGAATGGTCAGTGGTTCAAACCCTCCAGCTGCTCTGCTGCAGAAAGATGTGGCAGTCGGCTTCGTTAAAAACTTACTGCCTTGGAAACCATATGGGGCAGTTCCACTCTGTCCTATAGGGTCACTATGAGTTGGAATCAACTCAAAGGCAATAGATAATCATAAATATAAAATAGGAAAATATATTTTCACCACAAGTAAAAATCAATCAATCAGTGGAATTTCAATGCATCAGCATCAAGCTGACCCCATCATAGCTCGTAGGTGAAAGCAGAGGACACCGACAGGGAAAGAGCGGGCTGCTGGCGGCCACACCAAGGAGGAAGGGGGCAGTGGTGCTTCAGTGGTAGAGTTCTTGCCCTCCATGCAGGAGACCCCAATTCAGTTCCTGGCCAATGCACCTCAAGCACAGTCACACTCATCTGTCAGTGGAGGCTTGCTTGTTGCTGTGATGCTGAACAGGTTTCAGCAGAGCTTCCAGACTAAGACAAATGAGGAAGAAAGGGCTGGCCATCTACTTTTGAAAATCAGCAAGTGAACACCCTGTGGATCACAACGGTCCCATCCCAGCGTGCACGGGGTTGCCGTGAGTCAGGGGCTGACTAAACGGCAGCTAACACCAACAACTAACACCAACGAGGAAAGAACATTCTTTTACACTGGGCTGAATTTGTTGTCACTGGTACCTGTGTTAGTTACCATGACAAAAAACACGACAATTGGTGGCTTTACAAGAGAAATGTATTTTCTCACAGTTCAGGAGGCTAGAAGTCTGAATTCAGAGCACAGCTCTAGGGGGAGGGCCTTCCTCCTCCATTTCAGCTTCTAGAAGCTGCCAGCAATCCTTAGAGTTCCTGTGCTCTAGATGCATTTGTCTCCATCGCCTGCCTTCCTCTCCCCGCTGTGTGTCTCTGTGTCTATTCCACACTTTTTAATAACTCAGAAGTGACTAGATTTAGGACCCACCATACACTGGTCTGTCCTCACTAACACAACAAAAGGAACCTCCTATTTCCAAACAGGGTCATATTTACAATTGCAGGAGTTAGAATTTCAACACATAATTTTGTGGGACACGATTCAGTCCATAACAGTATGCTTACCAGATATTCTGGATTGAGAGCACTAGCATGAGCAGCTGAGAGTGATTCTAATTCTTTGCTAGATTAGTTGGTTGGAACTTGTCTCAAAGGTTACCGATAGGAATGTCAGAGCAATTCATTAGGTAGGATCTGGTCAAACATTCCTAAACATATACTTTGTGTGGAAGAAAACATCACAGAAGTCTTGAGAATTTCATTAATAAGAGTGGAATAGGGGTTGGAACCAAGAATTGTTTCACGGCCTTGATAACATGGCATAGCTGTTAGACATCCACGTGGAGATGTCAGGTAATAATTCTAACAGCTAACACTTACTGAGTACATGTACTGGTGCCAGGCACTCCTGTATTTGCCTCTCCTTTCTTGAGATATTTGCTCTGCATGATAGCCGTATGAGTAATTTGTCATTATAATGCACATTTTACAGATGAAGACCCCCAGACAGAGAGTTAGGCTGACATTTGAATATATGAGTCTGGACCCAGGAGGAGGTGAAATGGCTGGAGGTGTAAACTCCCACATCCTTAGCTACAGACAGCCAGCCGTGGACTCATTGAGGCCTCCTAGGGAGAGGGTGTCAATAGAGAGAGAGGACTAAGCACCAAGCCCGAGGGCACTCTGATATCTAGAAGCCCGCCAGATGAACGGCTGCCAGCAAAGCTCTCTGAAGTCCAGTGTGGTTCCTGAAGGTGCTCTGCCCTTTCTCTCAGCTGCATTTCCCCAGTGCCTCTCTCAAGTGCACTGGGTTGTCCCCTTCATGATGGCAGGGATAGTGTGTACCATTCACCACTGTATCCACATAACACAGACTATTCCAGGCACATGGAATCTCTATAAATATTGACTGAATTAAAAATAAACAAAGGATGAGTGCATGAAATCATAGTTGCTATCTCTAAATACTTAAAGAGGCTTCATGAGTAAGAGGAAGAAAACTTGATCAGGGCCACTCCTGAGTCCATTTCTAGTGGTAAAGAATGTGGAACACTAATTAAATGAAGTTTTAATGGCTGATATGTATGTCAAAACTTGCAGTATATGTTAAAGATTACTAGAAATGTGCACATTTAACATTTCAAGTACAGTCAAATTACTAAAAATATATATAATACATGCACACAGAAAAACATTACAAAGCAATTTAATGACCTCTTTAAAATATTACCATGGGAAAAGGCTAATATTGAGTAAAAGAGCACCCTATAATATCTGTGTGAATACACATAAATGTGTGTGCTAATATATATATAAAACCAGTTGCCATTAAGTTGATTCTTATGGCTACCCCAATATGTCAGAACTGTCCTCCATAAAGTTTTCACTGCTCTTCTGTGAGTCCATAATCCTGATCCTTTTCCAAGAGGCCCAAGGGAAAGCATAAGAAGGGGTAAGTGTAACATATTCTGGGGCTCACAGCAAGCAAGGTCAATGAATTGGGGTCAACAGTCTACCCATGAGTGATGGTGCAATCAGGTGCCACAATAAAGGGTTCTGTTCTGCACTCGTTGTCTATAAAGGATAATTTTTTTTTTCCTGTGGGAGTCATCATTCATTCATTCATTGATCCAACTAATATATATCCAGTGCCTACTATGTGTCAGATACCATCCAATTTTCTGGGACTACAAAGAAAAGGCAGACGTTGTGTTTGACCCAAGTTATTTATAATTCTTTCAAAGGAGACACATTTTTAAATGAGGATCTCTCAAGAACGGTTGGGGGTGGGGGTGGGGAGTGTTATCATGTGGGGATTATAGAGTGATTGCATACTTACAGCAGGGACATCAAGGAGTTTAGGCACACTTAGCAAGCTGTGACCTGAAGTATAACATTGTTGTTATTGTTATGTGCTATCTACTTGATTCCGACTCCTACTGACCCCATGTGACACAGTAGAACAGCCCCACAGGGTTTCCAAGGCTGTAGTCTTTATGGGAGCAGATAGCCAGTCTTTCTCCCCCAGAGCTACTAGAAGGGTTTGAATCGACACCGTTTAGGTTAGTAGCCACCCCTTAACCGTTGCGCCACCAGGGCTCCTCTAACAGTGAGCGTTCTGTTTACAAAAAGGCAACTTTAACCTACTGTTGCTTGTTTAGGAAGGCTACAAGGAAAAGGTATACAGGTAAGACTTTTAACAAAGTATTCAAATTTTTCCTTCCCTTTAAGTATATTGCCTCTATAAAAGTCTTCCCTTCAAAGGGGTTTAAAAGAGATGAGCATATCTCCTGTTTGAGTGTTTACTTGCTAAATATACTAAGAAAATCACCCTTGTAAAAGAAATCTTTAGAAGTCTCAGACTATCATGAAGGTTCAGGGAAATGAGGATATTTACATGTTCCAAAGGAGCGAAATCATTTGGCATTCAATATATAAACAAATGCCATGAAAAAATTAACTTGAAGATTCTTTATTTACAAATATGAAACCCCACAATACTATCTTCAAAGAGCATAAGCTTTTTATTATAAGGTACTGCTACATTAGCAGGGGTCCTCCGGTGGCACAAACCGTTTGCGCTCCGCAACTAAAGGAGAGAGGTTAGTGGTTCGAACTCACGCAGGTGCGTTCTGAAAGAGAGGCCTTGCTTCTGCTTCCATAATGGTTACAGCCAAGAAAACCCTATGGAGCACAGTTCTACTCTGTAATACATGGGGTAGCCATGAGTCAGAATACACTGCTTGGAAATGGGTACTATCATTAGTACTATATTGCAGAGATTTTATTGCTCCCAGCAATGCCCCCGAAAGGATGGTAGGCTATGTGGAAAAGAAAGAAGGGAGGAGGTCTGTAGAGGTGGAGGATGGTGGTGATAGAGAGGCCTCCAGAGATCCTTGAGAATAGAGAGCTCTATTCTCAGAGGTCTCAACCCAAGGGGCATGTGCCACCCAGCTGATAACATCCCAAGAGAAAAGCCCAAGCTCCAGGCCTGGAAGATTCCACGACAGTCAGAGAGGTCTTTTCCCTCACCTTCCACTGAGCAGACCTCTCATGCATCCAGCTACGGGGCTGCTCCAGAGAAGCGATGGGTCAGGTGCACTTATTTCCCCATGGTGCGCACAGTCAAGGGGGTGGCCGTGGCCTGGCGGACCAAAACCTCGTTTGCCCCCGTGGGCAAGATGCCCCAGGTCTTTGAGGCCGAGCTCTCAGAGGAGAGCACCATCGGCTCTGCCCGCAGTCTGGCCAACACCGAGTCCCTGGTCAGTGCCCTGGAGCCCTGGCAGGAGCGGCCCAAGGCCTGCACCCTGGAGGCCATCGTTCGGGGGTGGGAAGAGCAAGGGGAGAGGACCCGCGCTGCCACTCCCGAGTGGCTGGTTACCCGCAAGCGCTGCTTCCATTCCGTGGCCTGCTGTTTCGTGTTCCAGTCCCAGGAGGCTCTGGTGGCGCATGCGGAGCATGACGTGAGCCAGGGCTTCAGCTGCCGGCTCTTCTATGAGGCGCTGCTGGAGAGGCGGCTGCCGCCCTCAGCCCAGTGCAGGCCCCGATACTGCCACCAGCTGGCCAGGCGCCACCTGATGGCCGCCACGAAGAGGGAGATGAGGAAGAAGAGAGCTGTCTGCAGGCGCCTGGAGGAGCAGCTGGAGAAGCAGAGAGAGGAGCTGAAGAGGCTGAGGCACCAGCTGGCGAGGCTGCAGAGGCGGGAGGGCAGGCTGCAGAGGGCGCAGGCGCGGCACCAAGGCCAGAGGGGGAAGCGCCTGAAGACCGGCTAGCGCCTTCCGACTGGGAGGAGCAGGGCATTTGCGCTGGGAAATGTGGATCCTGTTATTGGTTGCTACCCAAAAGGTATGTGGTTTGAATCCACCTATGGCTCACTGAAGAAAGGCCTATCACAGTCATTGACAACCCTACAGAGTGCAGTTCTACTCTGAAACAAGTGAGTTCACCATGCGTTGCAATAAACAACAGGGCTATAGGTTTTTGTTCTGTTAAGACCTCTATTCAGGCTCCTTTAGCCCACCTGCCCTGTAAGAAACTCTTCTCCAGCCTCTGTGGCCTCACCGTCCCACCCCAAGTGCATGGAGAGTTCGTTCCAGCTCTGGGGGGACCTCGATGGAAGAAGACCCAGGACTGCTGACTTCAGACATCAAGTTCACCTCAGAGGCTCCCCTGGCCCAGGAGAGGAGAGGACAGGCCTCATCTGGATGGTGAGGTCTTGGGACCCTGAGGATGAGCACAGCGTAAGTAGGGAAGAGAAATGGCATTTCAGTGGGACTCAGGAGGCTGAGAGGGGGCCTCTGCAAAGGTAGCTTTAGGGAGATATGATGGTGAAGGGGGTGTCACTGAGTTGTTTGTAATAGAAGGAACCAGAGAGACGGCAGGCTGTGGGGAAACCTGCCTGTGGGTGAGCAGGGGGCATAAAGCCATAAACCAAGGACTCTGGGTCCCTTCTCAATAGCCTGCAGGCAGAGAAAGGAGGAGTTCCTGGTTGGGAAAAAAAGAGGAGGTGGTGAGGTAAAGACCTCACCCCATTCAAGTCTACTGGCCTCACTGGGGGAATTTGGGTTTATTGCTGTGATTTAGTGTTGTTGCCTCTTTGGAGGAGGGGAAGATGGTTTAGAAAAATTCTCCTGGGTGTCACCCTTTCCTGGATAATAGTAGATCCACTTGTGTCTGAATAACTCATGCAAAAGATCTCCTAGGATGTAAGGGAACTTTTTCTTTCTTTTAAAATAGGTTTTTCTGTTTGATTTTGCACATATCAGTAACACTAGCTTGTTCTTTCTTTTTTCTGTGGTATAATCTGGCCTATTCTGAGATCAGACAACTGGAAGAAAAACACTGGGCTGAAACTATAGGAAAAAAAGCCAGACGAAGCCTCCTAACCCTGGGAGAACACAGATGATCAGAGGTGGGGCCGGGACGGGGCACATTCAGGCCCAGTCTCTATAATGAGCAGAAAAGCCTAAGTCTCAGACACATCATCAAGTCCCAGGCCTGGGAAGTCCTGGAGGTGCCAAGGGCATGTCGATCCTCCTGGGAGACAAGACCCCAAGTGGAACAGGGAAGCCTTCAGGGACAAGGAAGGGAGGGCAGGGCCTCCAGGACAGGGATCTCCATCCACAGGCTGCCCTGTGTGTATTTGTCAGTGACAGTAATGGCTACTGTGAGGGAGAGGGTCAGAGGCAGACAGAAGCAAGAGCTTTGAGACAGAGTTAATTCTGCCGGTACCTGATGATGAAAAAGGAAAGCCTGTGATTTTCAGAGGTACAGGAATGGAAGGGGCCTGATATACACAAGGTGCGCTGAGGTGTCTAAAGACTTGCGGCCATAATCTTCATTATCAGAAGAATCAGCATATCAGAGAAAGAGACTCTTCTTTGTTCCTTATGTTACCTACTGAATTGCACATGGTGTCCAGCCTTCATCTTTGCATATACACATATACATGCATGAGGAGTAACTATATTGAGCCTTATAGAATCCTTTTTGGTCCTTTCTAAGAACAGAGACCAGAAGAGGTCATTGGCTCCATATACCAAGCATGAAATCTGCAGAGTCTGACTTTTGTACAATCTGTGTTTGTGTTCTCTATCCAGTGATTAAAATCTTTGATCTGGCGTTAAAGATTGTTTTTTTTTCCCTATAAGAAAAGAGGAAGACCCTCAACAAGATGGATTGACACGATGACTGCAACAATGGGATCAAATACAGCAACAACTGTGAGGATGGTGCAGGACAGGGTAGTGTTTCGTTCTGTTGTACATAGGGGCATTACGAGTCGGAACCGACCTGACGGCACCTAACAACAACGACATAAAAAAAAGTTTTAAAAATATATATCTGTGATATTTTACAACTTGCAAAGATCTTATAATCTTAACATGACATATATAACAGTACAGATTTGTAAAGAAGTTACAGTAAGAGCCATCCCTACATAGGTATTTTGCTCCTGCTTCCCCAAGGTGTCCAACGTTCAAAGACACGTGTGTATCTTTCCATACATTTCTCTTTTCTGGGACACGTGTTAGAGTCATAGGTACACATGTAGATTTATTTGTATGTTTGCTTTTATAGAACCTGTGATACAGTGTACCCACATTGCTCCTTGCCCCTTTCTTCACTTGATGTTCAATCATGGTTCTCCTGTAAGTCGGTAGACATGGCACTGATGCTGTCTTTTTGGTTCTTCTAATTTTTTAACTCATATTTATACACAAAGAATGTAAATAAATGGGAACAATTACAGTGTGCGACCTAAACACTTCCATTTAACTCTACAGAAATGAAAACACGTATCATCTATGCTGGTTAAACATAGTCTTTTCAATATGTTCTAACTCTCCTCCCCTTGTCTCTTCCCATAGTTGAATCCAAGGTAGTTCATATCAGCAGTCAGGTAAGTGTTCTATCTTATTATTCTTGCCGAAACTATCATACACACACATGCAAATAAATGCGTCTACTCATTTATGCACACAAATATACATATACTGGTATTCAAATATATTCAATTGTTATTGTTTTACCCATGTGGGCTCATTTTATATATATACTTCTCTGCATCCTGCTTTTTTTCTTCAATGATATTTCACAGTGATTTCACTTATCTTCTGCAGCTCTATTTCATTCTAATGACTACCATGTATTATTGCATGATATGGTTATTATATTATTATTCTAATATTATTAGAATATTATATATTACATATTAAAATTTTATTATAATATCCCACCATCAATGGGCAGTAATTTTATTTTTCCTTTTTTGTCATTAACAATAACCGTCCTTTGTATATACTACATGGAGCCCTGGTGGCACAGTGGTTAAGAGCCTGGCTGCTAACCAAAAGGTTGGCAGTTCAAATCCACCAGCGGCTCCTTGGAAACCATATGGGGCAGTTCTACTCTGTCCTATAGGGTCGCTATATACTACAGGATTTGTTTCTGAGGGATAGATTCCAATGAGTGAGATTTCCAGTTCAAAGAATGTTTTAAAAGTATAGAGCCATGTCCATGTCTTTCCCCTAAAAGGCTGTAATAATGCACCTTTCCAGCCATATCTGAGTTTCACTGGTACTTTGATTGATATTTTCTTAACTAGCAGTGTTTTTGAACAACTTTGATTATGTTTATTGAGCATTTGGATTTTTTCTGAATGGTCTGTTTGAATTCATTGCTCATTACCAACAGTTCTGATCAGGGCCACAACAGACAGACACTGAAAAAATGGGAGTAAAATGAAGAACAGAACTCAAATTCTTAAAAAGTCCAGACTTACTGGACCAGTTAAGACTAGAGGACTCCCTGGGATACTCTTTAAACCTAAAACTGAAACTATCCCCTGAGGTCACCTTTTAGCAAAATAGCAGATTGGCACACAAAATAAAGGGTATTATCCATGAGTATGGCACTCCATTAAAAAATCACTATATAAGACCAAAAGGTCAACAATTACTCTAAAGCAAAGATGACAAGATAGGGGGCAGGGAAACTAGAGTACTGGAAAGGGAACAACTAGAACACAAAGACAATGGTAACACATCGTGAAAAATCTAGTGTCGCTGAACATTTGTGTAGAAATTGTCAACTGGGAACCTAATTTGCTGGGTAAAGTTTTACTCAAAACACAGTAAAATTTTATTTAAAAAAATTATTGCTCGTTTTCCAAGTGCCAAATTTTTGTGTCTCCTTCATATAAAGTAGAAATAGTTATTAGCCCTTTGTCAACTACATTTAAAATTTCTAAATCTTTTGCTTGTTCATCCCTTTTTTTTGCAAGCTATTTTCCCCTCTTCAATAATTTAAGTGTTTTATGCTCGATTACATCTACGTTTTCTCTTATAGTTTCTTGATTTCCTATACAGGTTAAGAAAATCTTATATGTAACTTCCTAATTTTCTATTAAGATTGTTGTTGATTTGTATTTTAAATCTGTAAATCTATATGGTATTTTGGTATACTTTTCCAGAAGGACAGTCAGTCAAGTCAGCACCGTTTATTAAATAAATCTTGATTTTCTCTAGTTGAAATACCAACTCTGTATTCTTGGTTATTAGGATCTCCCTATGAATTGGACTAGTGGCGTAGTGGTTAAGAGCTATGGCTGCTAATCAAAAGGTCGGCAGTTTGAATCCACCAGTGGCTTCTTGGAAACTCCATGGGGCAGCTCTACCCTGTCCTATAGGGTCGCTATGAGTCAGAATCAACTCAACAGCAACGGGGTATGAATTTTCTATTTTGTTCCATTGATCTATTTCTCAGTTCCTAATATAATATATTAATTCAGTCTGCTATTTGATGAAGCAAGGCTCCACTTAACTATCTTTCTTTTTCATATTTTGATTGTCTGTTCGTTGGTATAAGGTACCCTGGTGGTGCAATGGTTAAACGCTTGGCTGCTAATTGAAAGGTTGGTGGTTCAAACCTACCCAGCATCTCTACCGGAGAAAGACCTGGGTATCTGCTTCTATAAAGATTACAGCCCTCCCCACCAGCCCCCCACCCCCCCAAAAAAAAAACTCTATGGGGCAGTTCCACTCTGTATACAATTCAACAAACAAGTCTGCTGATATTCTAATGGCAATGGCATTATATATATATATATATCTTAAGTTTTGGAACACTTGACTTTTGTTTGACAAGTCTTCCCATTCAGGATCAGGTATATTTTTTGCATTCAATCAGGTTTTGTGTTATTTACTTCAATAGATTATTTTCTTCATTTAAGTCCCTTACTGTTTCTATCAAAACATTTCCCTAAATATCTTATTGTTTTTGACACTATTTGGTACAGTCAAATAGCAGAGGAAAGAGAATGGTTTATGTCATGGTTTGAATTATGTCCCCCAAAAAATGTGTGTATCAGTTTGGCTAGGCCGTGATTCCTGGTACTGTGTGATTTTCCTGTATGTTGTAAACCTGCCTCTATGATGTTAATGAGGGAGGACGGGTGGCAGTTGTGTTAGTAAGGTAGGACCTGATCTACAAGACTGGATTGTGTCCTGAGGCAATCTCTTGAGATATAAAAGACAGAAGTGAGCAGTGAGACAGGGGGACCTCATACCATCAAGAAAGCAGTGCCGGGAGCAGAGCGCTTCCTTTGGACAGGGGTCCCTGCGCCGAGAAGCTCCTAGTCCGGGGAACACTGGAGAGAAGAAGGCCGACAGAGAAAAAAAGCCTTCCCCTGGAGCTGATGCCCTGAATTTGGACTTTTAGCCTACTTTGACTATGAGGAAATAAACTTCTCTTCATTAAAACCATCCACTTGTGGTATTTCTGTTGTAGCAGCACTAGATGACTAAGACAGTTTATCCCTCCCATTTCCATTTTTTGGGTGCTTATTTGTGGTTGGAGAGAAGCCACTGATTTTGTTATATTTGTCCTATATCCTGCCACTTTATCAGTAATTTTATATTAGTTATCTAGGTATGCAATTATATCAGTGTTAAAAAAAGTTTTTGAATCTTTTAATATTTACCCTTGTTATTTCAAATTTTTGGCTTATTCATTCACCATCAAAACTATATTCTGTGGTAGAAGTAATTATCAGTATCTTTGTTTAGTTGCAAATTTTATCTAAATGAATGGAATATTTTGTAGTTTATCCCACATCTGCTAAGTTTTAGGATAATTTGTTGTGTACCAATAGATAACTAATACACTGACCTTGCCAACCATTATTATATTTAGCTTTGTGGGCAAGTTGGGGAGTGTTCCATCTTTTTCTATTCTTCGATGGATCCTGTCTAAAATTATTTGTTCTTTGCGTGTTTGGTGAAATCTGCTGAAAGCATTCAGGCCTGTTACTTTCTTTGCAGGAAGATTTTTAACTACTATCCATTTTCGACTCAACGGCAACTAACAAAAACAATCCATTTTGCTTAACAGTTATAGGAATCTTCTGGTAATAATTTATTAGATAAGCTTCCAATATGTGTGCTAGACTGCTAGAAACCCACCTTTAAAGATTATGTGGATATTCGCTCTTTTCAGCTTTATGCAAACCCATTAATCATACCAGAATTTCCCATTTTCTCAAAGGTCCTTTCCTGTATCCACTCCTGCTACCAATTCCCTCATCTCAGACTTCATATTTTCTGAAAAGAAATGAGTGTATGCTATCCAAGCAGTTTTGTGTTCACAGCCTCCCAGAGTCCAAAATAGGGAGGGTATAGTCTTCAAATATTCTTTTATTTTCTGTTTTTGTCTTTACTTATTAATGTTGTTTTCGTATTTTATCCTAATTGTTTTAAAGTTGTGTTTTCCATGTCCGGGTCTGAAATCCAGCTGGGATTGCCTTTGCGTATGGTGTGGTGTGGTGACCAGTTGCAGCTGGGGATCGAAAGAACACCTTTTTTACCAGGGTGGAAATGGGGAGACTGCTGACACATTGCGGGGATTGCAACCAATGTCACGGAACAATTTGTGTATGCATTAGTGAATGGCAAACTAATTTACTATGTAAATTTGCACCTAAAGCACAAAAATGTTCCCCAAAAAACCAACACACACACACACACACATTTTTAGAACTAAGAGGCGGGGAGGGCGACGGTTAGGGCAGTTAGGGCGGCAACAGCGGGTGCTGCGCGCGGGGAGAAAAGCACTCTAGGGCTTCACGGGGTCCTGGGCCCAGCCAGGCTGGCAGAGGACTGGTGCCTGGGTCGCGCGCCTCTGGTGAAGGGCCAGTTTGCCTTATACAGGCCAGCCGGCCGCCAACCCCCGCCCTCATCCTTCCGGGTTTCCCTCGCCGTTCTCTCTCGTTTTTGCTACCACTAAGAGTCGGGGGGACACCTACGCCACGGAAGAGGAGGCCCAGGACCCAGACTTCTGGAGCTCCAGGCGCAGCCCGGCCTGCAGCACTTCCGCTGCGATAGGAGGGAGACAGTGGAGGGGTTGGTCAGCTGTCCTGTAACCCCACGACGACCCAGTAAGGGTGGGTGAGTTGCACTCGCACGTGGATTTCTAAATCCACCCATAGGAGGTCCCAGGGGGGCACTTCTGGGAGGAAAAGGCCATGCCACAGAGGCCGCCCTGCCGGGTAGAGCCGCTCTCGTCAGGCTGGACTCACTGCTTGCACTGCACGCGGAAGAGGCCTCCCAAGGGCTCACCCCTAGGTTGAGGGCCGTTACCAGACTGCTGATCCCCAGGCTCCCAGAGCTGCTGCACCGCAAGAGGAGGGTGGGATAGTGCTTACGGAGCTACCGCCCTGGCAGCAATTCCTCCTGCATGTGACCCATTTGTCAACCTGGAATTTTTTGGACTGTTTTTCCAGCAGCCTGACATTCTGGAACAGACGCTGCAGGGAGAGTTCGTTCATGAAGCTGCTTTGCACTGAGGTCCTGGGCCTGTGCATTCCCCGCATGAGGCCCCATGATTTTAATTGGATGGTTTCTTTCCAATGACATGTTTTCCTAGACTTTCTTCTGAGCTCTTATGTATTTCTGTATTCTTCTCCCACCTCCATTGTATTGGCGCTGGCGGCACCTATCAGTTCTTTTGCCCCCACCTTCCCATGACTCTGCCACTGTAGACCCCACTCTGTAAGAGCCCCATGGAAGGTACTAGAGAGTGGTCCACGGCCTCCAGCTGCTCAGGAATTGGGTAAGGGGGTCCCCTACGGATCTACACTTCTAAGAAGCTCTTCAGGTAATTCTGGTCCTGATGAAATGGAAGACTTTGTTTTAGAGGTCAGCTGTGAGCAGGCCCCCTCCTGAGCATGGCTGTGGCAGGTTTCCCAGGCACCCCTCTGCTTTGTGCAGTTTGTGGGGAGACAAAGAAGTAGATGATGGAGCTAAACTGCAAGGATTTCTTGCAGCAAAGCCTGCCCTGGTCTGGGCTAGGGAATTTGTTTCCCCAGCTCTCCTCACTAGCTGTGAGCAGACTGTTCTCTGGTCAGACTAAAGAGGAACTAACAAATTGAGCTTGAAACAGTAAATGCCTGCTTGGAGCCCTGGTTGCTAAAACGGGGAGGGAGGCAAGAACCCAAAGGATGTGAAATGAGCCTCCTCTTTTGCCACCTTCCCTGGTCCCAAACTTTCTCATCTTCTACCTCCCAAGACTGTATAAACTGATTTCAGATCCCGGAATAAAGATCCCCAGGGAGATTGCTGCTTTTATCCCGTGAGGGTTTCCCCGGTGCTGGTTAGAGTAAGGCCTGAGAACCCTCCAGGGCTGCCCAGGCCCGTGTACTGGATATTCAACACGCCAGGGTTCAGAACCACTTCAGTTTTCCAACAACTGGGCTTGATCCCAGGGACCTGACTCGGAGGATGCTGACACTTCCTGAAGTCAATACCCCCACCCAACCCCTCAGGTTTCTCCCCATCTGGGCCTCAGGATCAGTCAGGCCTTGTGTCCCCTCAGCAGCATTTCTGTTAAAGGACACGTAAGAGCACTGCAAGGAGCTCTGGTGGCTCAGTGGTTAAAGTGCTCAGCTACTAACCAAAAGGTTGGTGGTTCAAGCCTACCAGCCACTCCACGGGAGAAGATTTGGCAATCTGCTTCTGTAAAGATTTACAGCCTTGGAAACCCTATGGGGCAGTTCTACTCTGTCCTATAGGGTCGCTATGAGTAGGAATTGACTCGATAGCAGTGGGTTTGGGTTTTTAAAGGCAATGTGGTTTTGTGCTCTGTACCCTGAGAACCTGTTCCCTCTGAAAGGTACAAGGAGCTACTGAAAGGACACCCTTGTAACTGGCAGAAGCCACAGCCCATGATGCTGAGGGAAAGCTGGGAGGGAGAGAGAGGTGGATGACTTAGAAAGGCCTAGTTCTATAGGCAGCCAGGGGCCAGAGTGACCTGAAGCCACAAAGATGATCCAAAATGAAAGCTTCAGACTTGCTGCTCCTGAGCGCATTTCTTCTTTCAAAGAAGAAAGTCTTCCGCTGCTCTTATCGGCTGGGCCTGAAAGGCCTTTGCTTTAACATGTACAAGCCTCCAAAGCCTCTTGAGGCAAACGATGGTCCAGGAGGCTCTGCCATCCCTACCCCATCCTTTCTGCAGCTCAGAGGGCCAGGAATTTCAGTCTTTCAGCTCCTCCGCTGATCTAGTGACTTGGAAGAGGATTTCACTGAAGCTCAGAGGTTAAGCAGACTGGAAATACTCTTGGGTTCTCTTCCACAGCTGATTGCTTGGTTCCTAGTTTTATTAGAAAACTTAGGTGCAGGACAAGAAGAGGAGATTGGAGAATGGTCTAGCATCGTAGTGCCAGTTTTATTTTCTTGAGGAGAGAAGAGGTAAAGAGAAGGCAGCGTTTACTGTGTGCTTTTCTGTCAATCTCACAAAATCCTCACAAAGATCCTCTCAGGTAAAGACTGGTGGGAAGTGCCTTGCTTTTCTTTTAGACTTTGTCCTTGAGGCACTTTGATTATGGAGCACATATGAAGTATTTTCCACTCAGGGAAGCACTCTACTTCTTACCTACACTCTATACAGAATGGCGATTAAGCACTAAGGTTGGTACTTAAGCGAGTGGTGACCCCTCAGAGCAGGCCTGTGGGGAGATTCATACCTGCATTCCAAGGTGCTCCCATTGCTCCGGAGGTCTTTAGAATGCCTCTCTGGGGAAGGCCTTCAGGGCTGGCTCGTGACCCCATGGGAATTCAGTCCCATTTTTCTGTTAACACCACTCATTTGGGGTCCAAAATGATATTAACCAGTTTCCCATTTCCAACGCCTTTGCGGCGAGTGTGACTGAGAGAAAATATGTAAATTCTTAGAAAATCCTGCAAGGAGCTACTTTTTAAATTCAGTATTTTTTAAACCAATAAACTTCTCATTTTTACTGAAAAGGGGGGGTTGGGGGAAGAGGAAAAAAAAAATGCCACAAACTCGGAGGGAGATATTTGCAAGGAACATAACTGCCTAAGGATAGATAAGCAGAATATATTAAGATCTCTCCCAATGAATAGAAAAAAGGCAAAAACTGAATGGAGAGGGGTCACTAGCAGGCAGTTTATAGAAGAGGCGCCTAAAATGGCCTATAAACACAGTCTCCTTTTCAGAAGTAATCAGAGATCTGCACAGAGACCACAACAGAACAGTCCTTCCTACCCACAAGGAGCAGCCCAGGGCCAGGACCCTGAATGAACATGACTTATGAAACTATGACCAGGAAAAGGGGCTCAGTCTGTTCCACCACTGGGGCCTGCTCGGTGTCCTGCGTGCCTTTGATCAGAGCTGCCTGGAACACCTTGGTTCTGCTTCTAGTTAAATGAAAAAGCCAAGTGACCTTATGGAGCGCAGTTTGGAGAGCATTTCCCTTAGTTCAGCTTCTCGAAACAAGTGTCTGATACCCAAGAGGAGAAAATCAAAGGGAAAACCCATGCAGTGCTCAGATGGGCTGACCACCTGTCCATCTCCCTGGGGCCAGCCCTGAAATCCTATAGACTATTTCAAGGTGGCACAGCTCGGCCATATTGAGGGGGAAATCCCCGTGGTTCCCTGAGATGAGCTCCCAGCTCTGGCCCTGCCCTGGCCCATTCCAGCACTGCCCCTGGCCCCCAGGATCTTGGGATTTGACATGACTAAGTAGCTCGTCTTGTAAAACTTATTGCTCAAAAGCCACTTCCTCAATAAGGGTTAACCTGAGCACCCATTTAAAATTGCAACCAGCAAACACTTCCCTCCCACTCACACTCATGTACTTTGTAACCCTGCCCTATTTTATTACTAGCACTTATCACCTTTAACATATTAAATATTTTCCTAGTTTATTACATTTATTATCTATTGTCTCCCCAGTGGAATATAAGCGTAGTTAGGACAGGAATTTGTGTGTGCCTTAGGCACTGATATATCCCCGTGTCATAGAACACTGCCTAGTATACTATGTTTTAGGTAGTTAAATATTTGTGGAATGGTTGCATGAATCCAATGAAAGACACTCAAACTGGGAAACTCTCTCATATCTCTTCTCTCCAATATCGGGGCCATTGAAGAGACTTCACTGTCTCTGGGAAACACTGATGGGGCCCTGCCCACCCTCTACTAGAGTCTCTGTGGCCCCTCAGAAGGCTTCCTCTGCCACTTCAGGTCCAACCTCCAGGGACAACTGTCACATCTCTGGTGTCTCCAGGGTTTTCAGTGCCTCTCACTTGATACTGAAACTGTAGGTCGGGATTTCCTGAATACTCTTTAAGCTGGAGACAAGCAACCAAAATGCTCCATGTCGCCTTCCCACCACTAAGATCCAAGTTGACACCCCTCACCCAGGGCCCAACCAACATCCTCTCTTTTCTGCTCCTTTGAGCACTCTGCATCTGGTCTTCTGGTGTCGGCAAGGGTCGGAGAGCCCCCATGGAAAGAAAGAAAGACCCCCTTTGTGTCAGATCTGTGCCCCAAAACAGACACCCAACCCATTAGAAAATCCCTAGTCCACAGATCTTCTCATCAAAGATGTCTCAGAGGGGCCCCTGTAGAAGAACTCTGGGATGACCATAGGTCATGGAGCCTTACCAGCTCTAGGAGGAAGGAGTCACAAGTTGGGCCGGCATGGACTGAGGGCAGCACTCACACCTGTACTTAAGGTAGAAGTAGACTTGGACACTTCTGACTTCACCAATCCCTATTACTCTGTTTTGTACCTTGACAGGCTGGGCTCAGTCAGGAGCTTCTGGGAAACCAGCCATGGCTCCGGCTACTGCTCTGATGTCCCAGTTGGGGTTGGGAGTGAAGGATGGTTGCTGTAGGCCCCTCTGATCCCCACCCGTCTCTGAGGTCTGGCCAGTAAAATTGATGTAGATGCCTCCTTTTTATTCCCTGGATCTTCTTGAACCTGAATTCTTCATTTTGATATTCTAGGCCCTCTCTCCTGAGACTGTGATCCATGGACCAGCAGCACTGGCAGCACCTGGAACCTTGATAGAAAGGTAGACTCTTGGGCCCCAACCCAAACCTGCTACTCAGACTCTGCATTTTAAAAGGATCCCCAGGTGATTCAGGTGCACATTGAAGTTTGGGAAGCATCATGACTGATCCAGTCTCTCCTCCTGCTGAGATCTCAGAGAAACCAAATATAATGCATGTGAGTACTTGGGCCCATTGCAAAATAGACTCTCATCCCTGAGGTCTGGTCTGATCCCATCTTTCTGTCAGTAAATGAAATCTCTTTGGTTCCAAAGGAGGAACCAAGAGATAAGCCTTCCCAGCCTTCTAGTTGGGGTCTTAGAGAGAAGTACTTAGTATCAAAGGACACGAAAAATAAACTTGAAAGAAAAATGTGTTCTTTCCAGGAGAAAAACTCACTGCAACATGTTGCATTTATACTTGGTATAGTTTCAATCTTAGAGTAATGCACAGTTTAGATAATTTTGTTAAAACATTTTTTGTTAATTGACTGCTGAATTAAAGTCTATCATGGGGAAATGGAAACAGCACTGATTTTCTCAACCTTGATAATGTGAGTTTATCATATTATTTCAGGAAGAAGATACACATTTCTTCATGAACGTGTAATGTAAATAGAGAATCTGCAGACTTGTATATGCGTGTATGATGGTTTAAGCAAGGATAATGAGATAGACCACTTACCACATTGTTAGTATGAATTCCCTTGGATTCACTTGTGGGAAAAGACAGGTAGGGGAGAGTTAAAACATGTAGGAGAGAGTATACTTCAACAGCATTGATGATATGTGTTTTCATTTCTGTAGAATTATCTGTGACTGTATATAGTGTGTACTGCCCTGGTGGCGCTGTGGTTAAGAGCTTGCCTGCTACCCAAAAGGATGGCAGTTTGAATCCACCAGCTGCTCCTTGGAAACCCCATGGGGAAGTCCTACTCTGTCCTGTAGGGTTGCTATGAGTTGGAATCAACTCGACGGCAACAGATTTGGGTTTTTTGTTTTTGTTTTGTTTGTTTTTTGGTATGTTCCTATTTATTTAAATTGTTTATGAGTAGATACGAGTTAAAAATTCAAAGAACCAAAAAGTTAGTGTTACTGCCATGTCTACTGACGGACAGGAACCAAGATAAATTGTCAAGTGAAGAACGGCGTAGAGAAACACGTGGGTAGAGCATGATCTAACTTCCATAAAAGCAAACAAACCAACATATCTGCATGTGTACCTGTGACTGTATATACGTGTCCCAGCAAAAAGAAATGTATGAAAGGTACATATGTGTCTTTCAACATGGACGCCTTGGAGGAGCAGGTAAAATTTACATATGTGGGGATGGCTCTTATTTATAACTCTTTTATAGAAATCTGTATTAAATGTGTTATAATATGAATACAAGACCTTTCAAAGTTTAAAAACATCATAGAGATTTTAATATGTATATATTTAAAAAAAAATTGTTGGCTATTATTTTATATAGGGAAAAAACTCTCTTCAATACTGGATCCAGAGACTTTCATCCCTCGATGAAGAGCAAACCCAGAGACGGAACAAAAGTCCCAGTGAATCTCTTGCTTGCTTTTGAGCTAATGACCTCTTCTGGTCTCTGTACTTGGAAATGGCCAAAAAGAATTCTGTCAGGATTAATGCAGTCATTGATCAAATATCTACTGCATGTACATGTCTAAGGGGTAAGGAAGAATGCTGGATACCATGTGCAATTCGTGAAGTAACACATGGACCATTAGATTATTCTTTCCCTAATGTGCCACTACCACATTGCTCCCTTTGTTGCTCTACTGGAAAACCCACCCTTGTGCATTCTAGGCCTTTTTTCAGGACTGAACATAGAGAAAGTTAACTGGGAAGATGTATCTTTTAAAGATAAAGAAGATTTTGTCCACAAGGTCTTTAGACAGGTGGACATCCCAGCCAGCCTCTGCACAGGGTAGGAATGCAAGACCCCTCCCACTCAGTATCTCGAGCGTTACAGGCTTTCTGTTTCAGTATCAGGAGACTGCAGAACTTACCCTGCTTCAGAACCCTTGCTGCTGTCAACCTCCACCATCCCTTATAGGACCCCTCACTGCCACTCTGAGAAATAAAAGTTGGACAGCCTGTGGGTGAAGGTGACTGCCCTGGAGGCCCTGTCTATCCTTCCCTGCCCCTGAGGGCTTCCCTGTGCCAACTGAGGTCTCATCTCCTAGGGTGGACATACCTCTGGTACCTCCAGGACTTCCCAGGCCCTGGAACTTGGTGTTGTGGATGAGACTTGGGCTTTTCTGCCCACTTTGGAGTCTGGGCCTCGATCTGCCTCTTCCTATCCTCATCTTTGGTTATCTGTGTTGTCTTCCCCAGGTTTAGGAGGCCTTGCCCTCTCTTTTGCTCCTTTCATCTCAGTCAGGCTTTTCAATTCCAGTTCTCTGATCTCATGACAGGTCAGATTAGACCACAGAAAAGAGAAAGACCAAGCAAGTGTCATTGATATGTATGGAGGCTGCTGGGAAAGGAACTAACCTGCAGGCAGGTTTCTCCACAGCCTCCCTTCTCTCTGGTTCCTTCTACTGTAATGAACTCAGTGCCACCTCCTTTACCATCATATCTCCCTTACAGCTGTCTTTGCAGAGGCCCCCTCTCAGCCTCCCATGTCCCACTGAAATCCCATTTCTTTTTCCCTGCTTATGCTGTGCTCATCCTCAAGGTCTCAAAACCTCAACATCCAAATGAGCCTGTCTTTTCCTCTCCTGGGCCGAGAGAGCCTCTGAGTGGACCTGTTGTCTACCATCAGCTGTCCTGAGGCTTCTTCCATCCAGGTTCCCCTAGGGCTGGAGCTCTCCATGCAGTTGAGGGGTTGGGGTGGGGAGGAGGGCACATGTGAGGATCTTACAGGTGCAGTGGGTGAAAGGAGCCTGAGTGGAAGTCTTTCCAGAAGGGCCCACATTTCAAAGCCCCAAACCCCTCAGTCCGAATGTCCTAGAGGTTCTTCAGGTGATGCCCCTTTTGGCCTTGAGGCTGCGCCTGCACCCTCTGCAACAGCACCAGTGGGTGCTGTATCCTCGTCAGCCACTATCTCTGCTCCTCCAGATGCTCCTGGAGGTGCCCTGCTCCTCCTGCCAGGACTCCAGGATGCTGACCAGGGAATAGGTGCTGTCTAGACTGGGGGCAGAGCCGATGGGGCTCTCTTTCTTTGAGAACTCAGCCTCAAGCCTAGGGGCATCTTGTTCATGGGGGCATTGGACGTGTTGGTCTGCTAGACCATGGCCACTCCCTTGGCTGTTTACACTTGGGTGAAATACGCGTACTTGACCCATTGCTTCCCGGGAGTAGCTTGATGAGTGAGAAATCTGCTCAGCAGAAGATGAGGAAAAAGACCTCTTTGATTCCTGAGGAGTCTTCCTGGGCCTGGAGCTTGGGCTTTTTGCTTCTGATGCTCTAGCCTGAGCGGCATTTTCCTCTTGGATTGAGACCTCTGATAATAGAAAGTTAATTTACACAAACCCTTTGGGCACTGGGTCCTCAACTGTGACCTAAGACCCTGGTTTCCGGTGTCCCTGGGGGCCTCTCAATCATCACTATCCTCCACCTCTGCAGGACCCGTGGTTTCTTCCTTTTTCGCTAGGGACGCACCATCTTTTGGGAACATTACTGTGGGAAACAAAGACTTCTCTGGAAAATTTTTGTGATATTAGTACTTTATAACAGAAGTCTAAGTCTTTCAAAGAACTATTATACATTGATAGTTTATATTGCAAATAGAGGATCTCCACATTAATTTTTTTGGCATTTGTTGAATGCCAAATGAAGTTGTTCCTTTAGAACATGAAAATGACCTCATTTCCCTGAACCTTCATGACACCACGTGACTTCTCTGAAGGATGTTTTCTATGAAAGTGATTTTCATAGTAAATTTAGAGTATAAGCAGTGAAACAGGAGAAATGGCCACCTCTTTTAAACTCTTTTCAACCTCCTTTTAAGGGAAGGGTTTTTATAGAAGGAAGTATACTTAGAATAATTTGTATTTTATATATATATATATATATGTAAGGGCACAAGGAGAAGCTATACATACATATATATAAGGCTTCTTCTTGTAACCTTAAGCAAACCACAGTAGGAGATTACAATTGTCTTTCTCTGAACAGAAGGCTCTTACCATGTCCTTGTTAGAAGAACTCCTTCAGGGTGAGGCAGAAACAGATGTCCATTTCTGAGAGTTTTGATGCCACAAACCTCAGATGGGCAACACATAAGCACCTCACCTGAGTGTGTCTGGGTGTGTTGTATATGTTAGCCTAAGGGTCTGTGTACATTTCTGAATATGAAGACAGGATTGGTGAATTAACGAAGAAACAGATGGAAGTAGTTTGGGAGCGGAGTGGAAGCTCCAGGGACAGACAGAAGATGGGATGGGGGACTTTTCAAGAGGGTATCAGAAAACCAGGATGCAGCAGGAAGCAGGGCCAGTGGAAGGCAGCACTGGGGCGGGGGGCAGGGGGGTAGCGGAGATAATGGTAGTGGGGAAGGCAACAAAACTGGCCTGGCATACAGTGGGAAATTAGTAATCCTTGACAAAGCTCAGGTTAAGTAAAGTATGAATGTAAAAAATTCTATCCTGAAGCTATCTTTGCTGTGAGGGGTTGTTAGGCCCTTGGGGAGAGGTAGGGAGGAGAAATAAGAGGAGAAGGGGAGTTCCTGGATCTAGGGGAGGAGTCTGCAAGACCTTCTTCTGCCTTAACAGGCTGGGACTGCATAGTTCACAATGATGTAGGCCCTGTGCTCCTTCACACCACCCACTCCTAGAACTTCCTGAGAAATTTTCTTAATTCTTCACGTGGTATATTAATTCCATCTCATTAGAAAATATAATAATGAAGTATCTGCCTCCCTAACCACGCTTTCCCCAGTCCTACACTCTCTGCCCCAGTTGTCCAGTAGCTTCCTTACTTCCCATCAGATTCAGAGGCCAGAACAGTGGAGTACCTTTTCTGCACCTATTCCAGAAATTCCTCAGAATCACAATGGAATTCTTTAGTTTGATCACTTATTTATTCCTGCATTTCTAATTGACATTATAAACTTTGGATAATTATCTACTCAATGACAGGAAGTGCTTTCTTAGGACAGTCTTCCTTATGACCTTATCCATTCACCCACAAATCCTTCATCTTGTCCTCTCATGGCTCTCTTTTCTGTGGAAATCAGACCCCTAGTTCCTGAGCACTCATCAGTCTGGGAGAATTTTCCTTCTGCCCTTATCTAGAGTCTTAGAGAAAGGCCTCTTCCGCCTGTATCACTGTTTCATCCTGGCTGGGTGAAGATGTCCAAAAATAATGGTCTTCTGAAGGATCTTTATCCCTCCTGCCAGTTACTGATGATATCTGAATCTTTCATGACTTGGAGACTCTAATGTAGTCCTTAATTTCCATGATTTGGTATATAAAGATGCTCTCCCACAGGACCTCAGATTGACACCTTCTCCAAAGAGCAGCTGAGATCTGAGTAAGCACCAAGGCTTCCATAGCACTTGTGTGACATCATTGCTGACAATTGCTCGGTTCCATGGGCCCAGTTAGACGTGAAAGCGAGCAAAAAGAAAAATATGGCAACTGTTAAAGTAGGGGCTTGGGGACTGGGAGGAGGGAGATTATATATTAAAAATGAATTAAAACTTTTCCCTGCACTCAAAGAGGTTACCATTCCTTGGCAGGGAGAGAGAGCATAAAGGGAATGAAAACAGTGTGGTGGGTGGTTGTTTTCTCCCAATCCTCTCATTTAACTCAGTTTGAATCATCTCTGCAGCCCTGGTCATACAATGTCCACTCTGAACCCCTCTCAGGTCTCCTTAGCTTCTGAGGCTTCATACAGGCTCTTCCCTCTGGCTAGAAGATGTTCTCTCCCCTCCCATCTGTTGGCCTACACTCCCTGGTGAAACATAGTGGTAAAGAGAACTGACACCATTGGAAAAGGTTAGCCTTATGACCTCACCAAAAAGTACTAAGAGTCGGGACTTTTTATGGTCAGCCAGAACGGGTGATTTAGGAGTTAACTTGGGAAAGCCCATGAGCTCTGCTTCTTCCAGACTCTGCTTTTGTTCTGGCTGCCATTTAGAAAAAGATCTAGGAAATGGGGAGACCTATTATGGTAGAAATTAGGAAAGTGGAGGTGGTGATGAGGGAGGAGCTGACTTCTTGGTGGAAAATAAAAGTTTCAACACAGGGATGCTAGGGGCTCATTTTGTGTGACTCCAAACTGTAGAACAGGGAGGACTGGTTGGAGAACAATAGAACAAAAGATGATCTGTGCCTGTTCACAAATATAGCAAATGTCCCAATGGATTCACCCTATCTCCTCAGACTTTTCTCAACAAGTCATCCCTTACCTTGTACTGAAGCCTCTGGAGAACACTTGGGGTTTCCTGGATCCCAGGCCTTTTGCCATCCCTTAACTACTCAGTCATATCCCCAGCTTGGTTCAGGCATCACTTCCTGGTTGTGGTCTTCCCTGACTCTTCTTCTGGTAGATTTGTCCACTTCTTGCTCTGTACTCCTTTGTACTCAAGATACCCTTTACCACAGCATAAAACACAGTTGCATTTACTTGTTGTGGTCCGTTTAGGAAGTGTCTACACAGTCTTCCTCTCTCTGTACTTACGCCTTCCGTGAGACTCCGGAGCTCCTTTCATTAGCAGCAGGAGTCTTTCTCCACCCCTCAGTTGAGGCTGACCTTATGGTTGCTTTGGCCATCGGGATAGTAGCAAACCTGATACAAGGAGAAAGTTGAAAGGACTTTGCATTGAGACTTGCTCTTTAGTTGCTCTTAAACCCTGAGAACCCATGGGAATAGACCCAGGCCAGTCTGCTGGGTGATGAAAGACCATTGGAGAGAGACCCAGTGGTTTTACTGATTTGATTTTAGACTAACTGGCTCCAAGCTGACCTGGAAGCAAATTGTGGACACATGAGTAAGCTCTGCTGTAAGTTAGGAGAACCCCAGATTGACAACCTGAATAACTGTGAGCTTAGTAAATGGCTGTTCTTTTAAGACACTACATTTTGGGGTTATTTGTTACACAGCAGTACATAATGGATACACCGATTAACTTGGTTATTTCTCTCACCAAGCAGTGAGGGACCTTCTCTGAGTCATTTCATCATCAAGAGTATCTGGCATAGGGTCTGACATGTAGCTGTTACGCAGTAAATCTTTGTTGACTTAATGGATGAATGAATAATATGAATTGTAAGTGTGAATCTGCACAAAATCATGTGTGCACAAAAGCATGATATTTCTTTAAATAAACTGAATTCCAGCTTAGAGCTCTCTGCTTACAAAATTGGGCGGGTGGGGGGGTGTGGATTTTAAACTTACTTATTTTTAGGATGCCCCCTCACCCTAATATGCAGTAATTCCCAGGGTCTAATGAAAGACCAAGGCTTGGAGAAGAGCCTAAACACATCCATTGCCCCAGCCCATATGAGTAATCGCTCTAGAAGCATTGGCTCTGCTGCTTCCATTCCCAGCTGAAGAATGAGAACCTTAGCTGCGACTGCCATGACACGGTTTGTGAACCTGTATGCCTGCATTACCCTTTGAGGTGCTGCCACCTACCCCAGGGCACTATCAAGAAGCAGGGCCCACCCCTTCCCAATGTCTAGGACTCTCGCTCTTCCCCTGGGCTCCAGTTCACACAGTGTGATTACTCCAGTGAGCTGAGGCTTTTACAACAGACTCTTCAGAGTCTCAAAGTTTCAGGGCTTCAACCCTGTAAGTCGAACTTCCTCCTTGAAATGAGGGAGGGAAAGAAGAAAAATATAGGAAGATTTCATTTTGAATTTAATGTTTCAATAAATTTTCTTACCATGCGTTTTTAAAGCATCCTGCCTAAAAATTCCCTCTGTCCTCTTACAAGTTGCAAGATAATAAAAAGGGAATTTTTGATTGTGTCCTAATCTGCAGGAAGGATGCTAAATTACACATGGGGTCCATTCCTCCTGATGCTCACACTAGAGTCCTCCACCTACTTGGAAATCGCTGCAAGTATTACTGTGTCCCTCACACATCTACAATGAACAGCTTTCAGATTTTCATAAGCAGGAATTATTGGTGTCACAGCCAGATGACCCAACAAGCAAGGTATGCATGGGCCCAGTTGTGCCTTCCCACTAATCTGCAGTGCACAATATCATCTGTCCCCGCCCCATCAAAGATGTGAAACCCATGTGAAATTGCTCACCACAGATTGTAGTTGTTAGATGCATCTAGTCAGTTTCCACTTACAGTGACCCTCTGTACCACAGAAGGAAACACTGCCCAGTCCTGTGCGATCCTCACAGTCATCACCATGTTTGAGCCCACTGGTGCAGACACTGTCAATCCATCTCATTGAGGATCTTCCTCTTCCATGCTGACCCTGTGCTTTATCAAGCATGATGTCCTTCTCCAGGAACTGGTCCCCCCTAATAACATGTCCAAAGTACCTGAGGCGAAGTCTCACCATCCTCGCTTCTAAGGAGCATTCTGGTCATACTTCTCTCCAAGACAGATTTATTCGTTCTTCTGGCAGTCCATGGCATATTCAATATTCTTTGCCAACATCATAATTCAAAGGTGTCGATTCTTCTTTCGCCTTCCTTATTCATTGTCCAGCTTTTGTATGCATATGAGGCTATTGAAAATACCACGGCTTGAGTCAGGCCCACCTTAGTCCTCAAAATGATGTCTTTGCTTTTCAACACTTTAAAGAGGTTTTTTGCAGCCAATTTGCCCAATACAATAAGTCGTTTGGTTTCTTTGACTGCTGCTTCCCTGGGTGTTGATTGTGGCTACAAGTGAAATGAAATCCTTGACAACTTCAATGTTTTCTCCATTTATCATGATGTTGCTTATTGGTCCAGTTGTGAGGATTTTTGTTTTCTTTATGCTGAGGTGTAATCCATACTGAAGGCTGTGGTCTTTCATCTTCATCAATAAATGCTTCAAGTCCTGTTCGCTTTCATCAAGGAAGGTTGTGTCATCTGCGTATCGCAGGTTGTTAATGAGTCTTCCTCCAATCCTGATGCCCTGTTCTTCTTCACATAGTCCAGTTTTTTGGATTATTTGCTCAACATACAGAATGAATGAGTATAGTGAAAGGATACAACCCCGACACTCACCTTTCCTGACTTTAAACCAAGCAATATCCCCCTGAACGCCTCTAGGTGTATGTAGAGCTTCCTCATGAGCACAATTAAGTGTTGTGGAATTCCCATTCTTAGCAGTGTTATCCATAATTTGTTATGATCCACACAGTCAAATGCCTTTGCATATTCAATAAAACACAAATAAGCATCTTTCTGATAGTCTCTGCTTTCAGACAAGATCCATCTGACATCAACAATGATATCCCTTGTTCCACATCCTCTTCTGAATCTGGCTTGAATTTCTGGCATTTCCCTGTCCAAGTACTGCTGCAACTGTTTTTGAATGACCTTCAGCAAAATTTTACTTGAGTGTGATATTAATGATATCGTTTGATAAATTTTTGCATTCTGTTGGGTCACCTTTCTTTGGAATGGGCACAAATATGAATCTCTTCCAGTCAGTTGGCCAGGAAGCTGTCTTCCAAATTTCTTGACATAGATGAGTGCGCACCTACAGCTCTCCATCTGTTTGTTGAAACATCTCAATTGGTATTCCATCAATTCCTAGAGCCTTGTTTTTCACCAATGCCTTCAGTACAGCTTGTACTTCTTCCTGTACCATTGGTTCTTGATCATATGCTACCTCCTGAAATGGTTAAACATCGACCAATTCTTTTTGGTACAGTGACTCTGTGTATTCCTTCCTTCTTCTTTTGAAGCTTCTGGCGTCATTCAGTGTATTGCCCATAGAATCCTTCAATATTGCCACTTGAAGCTTGAATTTTTTCTTTAGTTCTTTTAGCTTGAGAAATGCTGAGCATTTTCTTCTCTTTTGGTTTTCTAACGCCAAGTCTTTGCACAGATCATTATAATTCTTTACTTTGTCTTCTCTAGCCACCCTTTTAAATCTTCTGTTCAGGTCTTTTACTTCATCATTTCTTCCTTTTGCTTTAGCTACTTTTAGTTCAAGAGCAAGTTTCAGAGTCTCTTCTAACATCCATTTTGGTCTTTTCTTTCTTTCTTTTCTTTTTAATGACCTTTTGCTTTCTTCATGTAGGATGTCCTTGATGTCATTCCACACCTCATCTGGTCTTCAGTCATTAGTGTTCAATAAGTCAAATTTATTCTTGAGATGGTCTTTAAATTCAGGTGGGATATACTTAAGGTCATATTTTGGCTCTCATGAACTTGCTCTAATTTTCTACAGCTTCAACTTGAACTTGTACATAAGCAATTTATGGTCTGTTCTACAGTTGGCTCCCAGCCTTGTTCTGACTGATGATATTGAGCTTTTGCACCATCTCTTTCTACAGATGTAGTCTGTTTGATTCCTGTGTATTCCATCTGGTGAGGTCCACATATATAGCCTCCATTTATGTTGTTGAAAAAAGGTATTTGCAATGAAAGTCATTGGTCTTGCAAAATTCTATCATGAGGTCTCTGGCATTGTTTCTGTCAACAAGGCCATATTTTCCAATTACTGATCCTTCTTCTTTGTTTCCAACTTGAACATTCCAATCACCAGCAGTTATCAATGCATCTTGATTGCATGTTTGATCATTTTCAGACTGCAGATGCTGGTAAAAACCTCAATTTCTTCACCTTTGGCATTTGTATTTGGTGGGTAAATTTGAATAATAGTCACACTAACCAGTCTTCCTTGTTGGCATATGAATATTATCCCATCACTGACAGCATTGTACTTCAGGATAGATTCTGAAATGTTGTTTTTGATGATGAATTCAACTCCATTCCTCTCCAATTTGTCATTCCCAGTGTAGTAGACCATGTGATTTTCAGATTCAACATGGCCAATACCATTCTATTTCAGCTCACTAATGCCTAGGATATTGATCTTGATGTGTTCCATTTCATTTTTGACAACTTACAATTTTCCTATTTTCATACATTGTACATTCCATGCTCCAATTTTTAATGGATGTTTGCAGCTGTTTCTTCTCATTTTGACTCATGCCACATCAGCCCATGAAGTTCTGGAAAGCTTTACTCCATCCATGTCATTAACGTCGACTTTACTTTGAAGAGGCAGTTCCTCCCCAGTCGTATTTTGAGTGGCTTCCAAACTGAGGGGCTCATCTTCCAGCACTATATCAGACAGTGTTCCACTGCTATTCATAAGGTTTTCACTGGCCAATCTTTTTACAAGTAGATCTCCAGGTCCTTCTTCCTAGTCTGTCTTAGTCTGGAAGCTCTGTTGAAATCTGTCCACTGTGAGTGTGATGGTTAGGGTTGTGTGTCAACTTGGCTGGGCCATTATTCTCAGTGGTTTGACAGTCATATGATGTTATGATCACTCCCTGATGAGATTTGATATGATGTGATCACCTCCATGATGGGATCTGCGGTGAGTAGCCAAACAGTTGAGAGGGAGTTTCCTTGGGCACATGACCTGCATTGAATATAAGCAGATATTCTGGCAGGGCTTGTGGGCATTTGCTCATTCAGGATCCTGCAGCTGGCTCTTGTTCATCTGACCTCTTATTCTTGAGACTTGAGTTAGCAGCTTACCTGCTGTCTTGCCTGCCAATCTTCGGATTCATCGATCTTCAGAGCCTATGTGCAAGAGCCCTGCTCTCCAACTTGCCTATCTTGGATTGGCCAGCCCCTGCAGCTACATTAATCAGGAGAAGCCTCTATCCTAACCCACAGGCTTGGGATGTTCCAGCCTCTACAACCGCGTGAGCCATTTCCTCAATATAAATTTCTCTTTCTCTATATATATTTATACGCTTTACTGGTTTTGCTTCTCTAGAGAGCCCAGCCTAAGATAATGGGTAACCCTGCTGATATTTGAAAAATCAGTAGAATAGCTTCCAGCATCACAGCAACATGCAAACCACCACAGTACAACAAACTGACAGACAAATGGAGGCACCACAGATTAGCAAATAAATACAATTAAGCCCCCGAATACCTTGTTCCAACAACACAGTTTGTCGTACTGTGGGGGCTAGCATGTTGCTGTGATGCTGTACGCTATGTCACTGGTATTCAAATACCAGCAGGGTCACCCATGGTGGGCAGGTTTCAGTGGAACTTCCAAACTAAGACAGACTAGGAAGAAGGACTCGGTGGTCTACTTCTGAAAAAAAAAATTAGCCAGAGAAAACCTTATGAATAGCAAATATTGTCATATATAGTGCTGGAAGATGACCCTTTCAGATTGGAAGGCACTCAGAATATGACTTGGGAAGAACTACCTTCTCAAAGTACAGTTGACCTTAATGATATGGATGGAGTAGAGCTTCCAGGACCTTCATTTGCTGATGTGGCACTGATCAAAATGAGAATAAACAGCTGCAAACATCCATTAATAATAATAATAATGTACGAAGTATGAGTCTAGTAAAATTGGAAATCGTCAAAAATGAAATAGAATGCATAAAGATCGATATCCTAGGCACTAGTGAGCTGAAATGGACTGGTATTGGCCATTTTGAATCTGAAAATCATATGGTCTACTATGCTAGGAATAACAAATTGAAGAGGAATGGCATTGCATTCCTCATTAAAAAGAACATTTCAAGATCTATCCTGAAGTACAACACTGTCAGTGATAGGATAATATCCATATGCCAACAAGGAAGACCAGCTTAATGCAACTTTTATTCAAATTTATGCCCAGTGTTGCAGCCACCGTGTCAGTCCATCTCATTGAGGGTTTTCCTCTTTTTTGCTGACACTCTGCTTTACCAAGCATGGTATCCTTCTCCAGGGACTGGTTTCTCCTGATAACATGTCCAAATACGTGAGACGAAGTCTCGCCATCCTTGCTTCTAAGGAGCATTCTGGCTGTACTTCTTCCAAGACAGATTTGTTTGCTCTTCTGGCAGTCCATGGTACACTCAGTAATTCTTTGCCAACACCATAATTCAAAGGCATCAATTCTTATTCATTGTCCAGCTTTCACATGCATATGAGGCGATTGAAAATGCAGAGTTCTCTAGACTTTTTCTTTCAAGATATTTTCTTGGTCTTTGTTATTCCACAGTTGAGAATGAGGCATTTAGGCACAGAATCATTTGAGTTTAACTTGTTGGGTTTGCTGAGCTTCTTGAGTCTGTAGGTTTATGTCTTTCATCAAATTTGGAAAGTGTTCAGCCAGTATTTCTTCAAATACTTTTTTCTACACCACACATTTTCTCCACCCATGATAGATATTTCTGGATTGTTCTTGAAGCTCTGTCCATTTTTTTAAAAATATTTTTTCTCTGTTTTCAGATTGGATATTTTCTATTGAACTATTTTCAACTCATTGATTCTTTTCTCTGTCAACAGCATTCTGCTGTTGAGATGATCAGGTGAATTTTATATTTCTATTATTGTATTTTTCGTGTCTAAAATGTTCATTTGTAAATGTTGTTGTTAGGCTCCATCGAGTCAGTTCTGACTTATAGTGACCCTATGTACGACAGGATGAAACTCTGCTCAGTCCTGTGCCGTCCTCACAATCATTGTTATGCTTGAGTCCATTGTTGTAGCCACTGTGTCAACCCATCTTGTTGAGGACCTTCCTCTTTTTTTCTAGCCCTCTACTTTACCAAGCATGATGTCCTTCTCCAGGGATTGATCCCTCTTGATAACATGTCCAAAGTATGTGAGACGTAGTCTTGCCATAGTTTCTTTTTTCTATTTATTTAAAAAGTGTTCCTGTTACTTCTTGAGCATGGTTAAAATAGCTTTTTAAAGTTTTTGCCTATGATTCCGAGACTGTGGGTCTTACTTAAATTTTGTGGAAAATGTTGATGTTGTTTGTTTTAGCAGTCAACAGACCCAGTTAAGTTCAGGCTACAAGTTCTGTCCTGTCTTCTGTATGCTGTGGCTCAAATGTCAGTTTGGATTGTGAAGCCTGTACAGTGGTATTTGGATCTAATCTATGTAAGTGTCACTCAGTCTGGGACCTTGATGGTTTTCTAGCCGATGATGCAGTTCTCAAAGGATGGATTTACTTCTTAGGGAGAGAGCAATGCATATGCAACTGGGGCTGTGAACCATGATTTTATGAAATCCCTTTCTTGAACTGCCCACTCTATATCTCTCTGAAGCTCTCTGACTTCTGAAGGGCTACCTTCCTGGTCCACTGGCAAGAATATTGGGGCTTTAATCTCTTCATTCTGCCATGCAAATAAGTGACTGGGTCTGCCTATGGGGCCAAATGAAGTAGGATAGAGAGAGAAAACATAACAGAGATTCTTCTACACTCTTTGGACCTTATATACTCTGGTCAGAGAGAAGGATTCTTCTCCTTCAGAGTTTTAGGTGTCTGCATACCAGCCTACCTGCCCACCTCTCTCTGTTATGGGCCCTCTTTCCCCCTCGATTTGAGAGAGAGAGAGAGGGATTCTCTTGGACCTATTTCTATTCACAACTGGTGTGCAATTATGGGATTTGGGCTCGTTTAATTTCAGCCTCCAGAATGTTCATACTTTGTGTTCTGGTTTCTTCCCCGAGCTACCTTCAACCATATTCTTTGCAGAGTCCTTAGATAGCTGCCCCTTGCATTTGTCGAGATACTTAGTTGTCAAATATCAGCATAACCCACTCGGGGAAGTGTTGGTTGTGGTTAGGGGGAGAAGGACTGTACACTGAAGGAGCTGCAAGATCTGGTTAACTTATGTGAGAAGGACAGAAGTGTGCTTAGGAATGAATGCTGAAGGTGCTGAATCAAGGGGAGTTAATAGGAAGTTGGGTCAAGGAGAGTTTGTTGATATGGGGGAACTGTCCCCTAACAAGGATTTATTGCCATAGCAAGGGCTGTGGAAATGGATTTAATATGCCTCTGGGATTCCTCTTGGAAGCTTGGAAAAGGCAATGGCCCACATTCTGTGAAATAGAAATGGCAGAACTGTTATGTCAGATGTTGGAAGATCGGATAAAGGTCTCAAATATGTGGGCATACCAGAGTGTGTCTTCTATAAGAACATTTCTCAGGAGGTCCTGAAAGACACTCCTTTTATCAAAACAGTAATGCACAGAATCTACTAAGAAATCGCAATAACCATTAATACAAAGGTGTTATTTCAACTCAGGAAAATTATGATTTGTTTAATAAATGGTTGTTCAGGAGAAAACTGATTGTTCAGGAGGCAAAAGCTTGTAAAAATGTGGTACACAAATAACAGATCTTAGAAAATTATGTGAAATGTAGATGACAAGGATTAATAACTATTTCCATTTTATACAAGGATAACAAAAATTGGGGACTTGAAACACACGCAGTGAATTCAAACGGACCATTCAAAGCAAATCCAAATGCCCAATAGACATAATCAACGTTGTTAAAAAACATTGGCAGTTAAGAAAATATCAATCAAAGTACCAGTGAAACTGACATAATTTAAAAGTCAGCACCACCTATGGCTGGCTGGGCTGTGGGGAGGATGCCCTTAGACATGGCTGGAAAGGTACACTATTACAGACTTTCGGGGAAAGTCATGGACATGGCTGTATACTTTTAAAACATTCTTCGAACTGGAAATCTCACTCTTCGGAATCTATTCCACAGAAACAAATCCTGTAGCATACAAAGGATGGTTATTGTTAAGAATGGTAAAAAATTGACTGGCCATTGCTGGTGGAATGAGAAATAATTTATGGTAAACTACATCATCAATAAAATTAGGGAGTTATTAGAATGGAAAAGAGTTACAGTAGTTGAGTGAGAGAAATCTCCATGAAGTATTATAAAGGAGAAAATAGAGGTGCAAAGAAGTACGATATATAAAAGGAGCCATTTGGGTAAAACAATAACAATAGTTTGAATATGCTTGAATACCTGATTATGTGTGTGTGTATAAATGAGCAGACAAGGATACATGTATATCTGTGTGCGCTTGTTCAAGCAAGGATAAGAGAGACTACTTACCAGATTGTTGACATGAAGTACCTTGGATTCACTTGTGGGAAAGGACTCAGGGAGGAGAGTTAGAACATGCAGGAAGAGTGGACTTAAAAAGCAAGGATGATATGTGTTTCCATTTTAGTAGTGTTATGTATAAGTCTAGATAATGTGTACTGTAATTGTTCTCATCTATTTAAATGATTTAAGTGTAAGTGTGAGTTAAAGCTTAGAAGACTCAAAAGATACTGTTAGTGCCATGTCTAATGACTTACATAGAAGCAAGATAGAATGTCAAGTCAAAGAAGGGGCGAGAGCAATGTGGGTAAAGTGTGACCATGTTTCCGTAAAAGCACACACCTCATCAGATCTACTTGTGTACCTGTGACTGTGTATATGTGTCCCAGCAAAGAGAAATGTATGGAAGGATACGTGTGTGTCTTTTAACGTTGGACACCTTCGGTGAGCAGGAGCAAATTACATATGAGGGTGGGACTCTGATTATAATTTTTTCATTATACAAATCTATATTCTTGGAGATATTATAAAAAGAATTCTAAAGATTTGAAAGTTGATAAACAACATTATATATTTCTAAAACCTTTTTGTTAGATTTTTTTTTAATAGGGGAAAAATTCTCTTTAACCACAGACACAAAAGATTTTAATCACTAGAAGAAGAGCACACAACAGATGGTACAGAAGTCAGAGCCAGCAGATTTCTTGCTTGTTCTTGGAGCCAATGAGCTCTTCTGATCTCTATACCTGCAAAAAGCCAGGAGTAATTTTGGAAGGGTCAGTAGAGTTACCCTTCAAACATCTCTGGCAAGTACACATCTACAGGTAAATGAAGAAGGCTGGACGCCATGTGCAGTTCACTAGGTAACTCATGCACCACTAGAGGATTCTCTTTCCCTGATATGCTGCTACCACCTCCTCCCCAAATTGCTCGACTGGATAACCCACCCTTGTGTATTCTAGACCCTTTTCAGGATTGATCATAGAGGACATTCACTGGAAAGATAACTTTTGAGAAGAAAGATTTTGACTAAAAGAATTCAGAAACTAGGACCTCCCGAGCCAGCCTCTCCCCTGGGACTTCCAACCCCTCCCACTTCAGTACCTCAGAGAATCTCTGATTTTCCTTTTTTGATCATCAGGAGACTGCAGAATTCACCCCACTTGACTACTCTGGCTTCCATCTGCCTCTGACCCTCTCACTTGCGGTAGCCACACTGTCACTCCGAGAAATACCCACAGGGCAGCCTGTGGATTGGGGTGCCCATACTGGAGGCTCTGCCCTCCCTTCCTGTGGCTGAGGACTTCCCTGTGCCACTCACGGTCTCATTTCAAAGGGTGGACACACCACTGGCACCTCCAAGGACTTGATGCTAGGTTGAGACTTGGGCTTTTCTGCTCAGTTTTGAGTCTGGGCCTGAATCTGCCCCTTCCCACCCTCACCTCTGATTATCTCTGTTCTTGTTGTTCTCTCTGGGTTTAGAAGACTGCCCTCTCTTTTGCGCCTATGTTCTCAGTCAGGCTTTTTCTTTAAGTTCTTTGATCTCAGGACAGGTCAGGTTAGACCACAGAAAAAAGAAACTAATGAGCAAGTTTCATTGATATGTCAAAAACCAGAGAGTGTAACTTGTTTTAAAGGAAAGGAAAAGTTCCAAAGCTCTACCCCTGACCCTAGGAGATGCTGTACAGGAATTATCCAGTAAGTACTGGATCGACTCTTATCCAGAAGAGGATAACACCCAGGGGGATTTTTCTACACCAGCTCCCACTTACACTCCCCTAATGAGGCAACGATGATGCCTCATAATCATCAACCCAAGTTCATCCTGGGAGGCCAGAAGACCTGGATGGGGGGAGCTCCTTTTCCTTCACCCCGCCCTCCTCTCCTCCTGCCAAGCCCTGCTTCTTTCTCTGCCTGCAGGCTGCTGGGAAGGAACCCAGAGTCCTTGGTTTAGGGCTTTATGCCCACTGCTCACCTGCAGGCAGATTTCCCCACAGCCTGCCGTCTCTCTGGTTCCTTCTACTGCAAAGAACTCAGGGACACTCCCTTCAGCATCACATCTCCCTTACAGCTGTCTTTGCAGAGGTCCCCTCTCAGCCTCCCAAGTCCCACTGAAATGCCATTTCTCTTCCCCTACTTACGTGTGCTCATCCTCAGTGTCCTGAGACCTCCCCAGATGAGGTCTGTCCTCTCTTCTCCTGGGCCAGGGGACCTTCTGAGCAGACCTGGTGACTGCAGTCAGCTGTCCTGGGGCTTCTTCCACCCAGGTCCCTTAGGGTTGCAGCTCTCCATGCAACTGGGGTGGGCAGGTGGGGGGTGGTGAAGAGGAGGTGGTATAAAGGACCTTCCAGGGAAGCTGGGTTAAAGGAGCCTGAATGGATGTCTCTTCAGAAGGGCCCACGTTTCCAGCCCAAAGGCCCTGCTCCTCTCAGTCCTAAGGTGCTAGCAGGTCTTCAGGCACTTCCTCCTCTGGCCTTGAGGCTACAGGAGAACCCTCTACAGCCTGGCCTTCTGCCTGTCCAGCTGGTGCCTCAGCCTCTTCAGCTTCTCTCTCTGCTTCTCCAGCTGCTCCTCCAAGCTCCAGCAGACTGCTCTCTTCTCCCTCACCTCCCTCTTCTTGGCAGCCATCAGGCGGCACCTGGCCAGCTGGTGGCAGCATCGGGGCCTGCACTGGGCTGAGGGCGGCAGCCGCCTCTCCAGCAGCTCTTTATAGAAGACACAGCAGCTGAAGCCCTGGCTCACGCCATGCTCCCAGTGGGCCACCAGAGCCTCCCGGGACTGGAAGACGTGGCAGCAGGCCACGCAGCAGAAGCCTCGCTCACGGGTCACCATCCACTCCGGGGTGGCCACGCAGGACCTCTCCTCGTGCTCCTCCTGGACACTGGGCTCTGGGGTGCAGGCCTCGATCTCCTCCTGCCAAGGCTCCAAGGCGCTGACGAGGGACTCGGTGTTGGCCGAGACGGGGGGCAGAGCAGATGGTGCTCTCCTCTGAGAGCTCGGCCTCAAAGACCTGGGGCATCTTACCTACAGGGGCAAAGGAGGTTTTGGTCTACCAGGCCACAACCACCCCCTTGACTATGCGCATCTGGGTAAAATATGTGCACCTGACTCATCACTTCTCTGGAGCACCCCAGTAGCTGCATGAGTGAGAGGTCTGCTCAGTGGAAGCTGAGGGACAAGACCTTTCTGATTGTCATGGAATCTTCCTGGGCCTGGAGCTTAGGCTTTTTGCTTGGGATGTTGTCTCTTGGGCATTTTCCCCTTATATAGAGACCTCTGAGAACAGAGTTAATTTACATGAGCTTTCAAGGTCCTGGGTCCTCATCTATGAGCCCAAAGATTTGGTCATAAGGAACCCTGGAGGCCTCTGCATCACCACATCCTCCAATTTGGGGACACACCCTCCTTCCTTTCTTTTTCGAGAGAGCTCCACCCTCCTTTGGGGGCATTGCTATGGTTGATAAAATCTTTGCAGGTGGTACTAATGATATTACCCATTGCCATGGAGTTGATTCCAACTTATGGCGACCCTGTGTGTTACTTAGTAGAATTGTGCTCCACAGTGTTTTCTTGTATGTAATCTTTATGGAAGCAGATACCAGGCCTTTCTTGGCTATGCCCCTGGTGGTTCAAACCACCAACCTTTTGTTTCGTGGTCCTGGGCAACTATTTGTGCCACCGAAGACCCTACTAATGATGGTAGGAACTTATAATAAAAGCTTATGTTCTTTGAAGAAAGTACCTTGGGATTTTATATTTATAAATAAAGAGTTTTCTAGTTACTTATTTTTTTCTGACATTCATTTGTTGTATTCCAAATAAATTGGCTCCTTTGAAACACGTAAAACCTCATTTTCCTCAACCTTCATAATAGTCTGAGACTTCTCTTGAAGAACTTTTCTATTAGGATGATTTTCTTAGTAAATTTATGGTGTAAACACTCAAACAGGAGAAATGCTCACCTCTTTAACCTCTTTTTTGGGAAGGCTCTTTATAGACAAATTATACTTAAAGTGAAAGAATAATTAGTATATTTTGTTAAGACTCTTACAAATATACCTCTTCCCTGTACCCTTCCTAACAAGCAACAGCAGAAGGTTAAAGCTGCCTTTCTGAAAACAGAAGCCCCCGTAACAGGTCCTCATTAGATAAACTCTTTCAAGGTCCTTAAGCAGAAAACAGATGACCATATCTGAGAGCTTTGATTCCACAAATGTCAGTCGCCAAATACAACCACCTCACCTGGGTGGGTTGTCCATGTCAGCCTAAAGGTCTGTATGTGATTCTGAATATGAGGGAAGGACTGGAGATTTCAGAGTGAAGAAGGAGATGGAGGTAGTCTATGTGAGTTGGATGGAAGGAAAGCTCAAGGGAGAGACGCAAGATGGAAGGGAGGAACCTCCTAGGAGTATATTAGAGGGACACAGAGACCAAGGAGGGAGCAGAAAGCAGGGCTCAGCCACTGCAGGGGGCACAGGAGAGCGGCAGAACAGAAAAAGGCGTGGGTGGAGGAGAAGGACACTGGGTAGGGTCAGGGTGCACCACCAGGAATTATAGCAAAAGCTCAGGTTAAGTGTGGTAAGATTTTAAAATTTTAATTCTAAAGAGAACTTTAGAACTTGGAGGAAAAAGGAAGTCCCTGGAGCTCAGTGGGGGAAGGCCTGCCCAGACCGTCTGCTATCTGAGCCCAGACTGGGGACTGCTGCAGCTCACAGCGACTGGGAACTCTGGGTCAGTGTAGCACCCTGTGTTCCCTCACACCACCCACTCCCAAAACCCTTGGATACAATTTATTTAATTCCTCACATGACTTGTCAATTCAATCTCATTAGAACATATAAAAATAAGTACAAGTCTCTGTAACCACCCTTCTCCCTCATCTTACACCCACTGCCCCAGGTGACCACTTCCCTCCTTCTAGCCCAGAGACATAAGCAGGAATATTGTGGGCCTAAAACATTGAGTGACTTCTCCTCCTTACTGTGGAAAGCCCTCAGATCACAGTAGAAAGTTATGATTAACCCATTTATTCCTTCGTTTATTCATTCACATCACATTCTTTGGGAAATGGTCTATTAAATGGCAGTGAAAGCCTTAGTGAACCCCATCACCACACATCGAAGCCTTCATCTTCTGTCCTTGTGGCCCTCTTATCCCGGGAACTACAACCCGTCACTGCCAGCTCTGAGTGATCAGGGAGACTTTTCCTCCCACCCTTACCTCAAGTCTTAGAGAAAAGCCTCTTCCTCCTGGCTGGGTGAAGATGAGCCAAAAAGGATGGTCGTCTGAAGGATGTTTTTCCCTCCTCCCAGTTAGAAATTGTGTCCCAATCTCTCACAAGTTGGAGACTCCAACACAGAGAGTTATTTAGGACTAACTCTCTGTGATTTGGTCACTTAAGTCGCTCTCCCACAGGAGACCTTCAGATCGACAACCTCTCCAAAGAGCAGTTGGGATCTGAGTGATCACCAAGGCTTCCATAACCCTTGTGTGACGTCATTGCTGACAGTACTCAGTTCCAAGGGCCCAGTTTGAATCTAAATATGGCAACAAGAAAAATGTGGCAACTCTTGTGACAGGGGTTAGGAAGTTGTTATAAGGGAAATAATACAGACAAAATGAATTGAACTTTTCCTGCCCTCAGACAGGATACCATCCGTTGGGGTGACATGAGAGTCCAGGGAATGATAGCAGTGTCATGGCCGTTGTTTCCTCCAAACCTCTCCTCTGACACTGTCTGAACCACATCACACCAATCCTGGAAACTTGACCACTCTGAAGCCCTCTCCAGCCTTTGCAGCTGAGGCTTCACATAGGCTGATCCCTTTGACTGGAAGATGTTCTTTCCCCTCTCCTCTGTTGATCCACTCTCCCTGGTAAAGCATGGTGGTGAAGAGAACAGACCTCAGCCAAACTCCTGGTTTGAGCCCTAACTTCTCCACTTACTGGTAGTGTGATGTTGGACTAGGTGTTTAACTTCTCCATGCCTCACTTTCATTATCTGTAAGATTTAGAGAACTCTACCCTTCTCATAAGGTTGTTGAGAGGGTGCAACGACTGACAACAGTAACTGCTACAGACTAAGATTATGTGAATGCTCACTGTTAGAGGAGCCCAGGTAGGGCAATGGTTAAGTGCTGGCTACTAACCAAAATGTTCAAATTCACCTAATGGCTCCGGGAGAGAAAGACCTGGTGATCTGCTCCCATAAAGATTATGGCCTTGGAAACCGTAAGTGGCTGTTCTCTTCCGTCACATGGGGTCAGTAGGAGTCAGAGTCGAGTTGATAGCTCCTAAAAACAACAACATTGTTATACTTCAGGTCACAGCTTGCTGAGGATGCCTAAACGACTTGATGTCCCAGCTTTATGTGTCATATCACTCTATATTCCCCACATGGCAACACACCCTTGGCCCCGTTCATGGGAGATGATCTTGCTGTCTCTGTATCCATGCCCTTTTAATTTTTCATGAATTCTTGAGCCATTTTTCACCCCCTAACCGTGCACTCATATTCCAAATTTGGTTCAAATATCACTTCTTGGTTGAAGCCTTCCTTGACACTATTCCTGGTAGAATATGCTACTCCCTACTCTGGGAAGTTCTTGTACTCAACGAATGTCTTTCTATAGTTCAGAATACACTTGAGTACTTTTATTTATTATAATTGAATACAGTATGACCATATATTCTTTGTATTTCTTTACCATGCCCTTATAAAATGACCCGGCAACTCTTTTTGGCAAGGGAGAAGTCTTTATTCACCTCTTGAATTGCAACTGAACTTATGACTGCTTTGGCCATTGGGCAATACCAAACCTGATACAAGCAGAGAATTGAAAGGACTTGGGCTTTGGGGCTTGCCCTATAGCTGCTCTTCGAATCCTGAAAACACACAGGTTTGAGCCAAGGCCAGTCTGCTACATGATTTATGTCTTTCATCAAATATGAAAAATATCTGGCCATCATTTTTTCAAATATTTTTTCTACACCGTTCTCTCTCTGCTCTCCTTTTGGAAACCCATAATATGTTTGCTGGCATGTTTGATGGTGTCCTACAGAGCCCTCAGATTCTCTTCGTTTTTCTTCTTTTCTTTTTTACTTGCCCCTGTGACTGGATAATTTCAATTGCCTTGTTTTCAAATTTGCTGATTCTTTGTTCTGCCTGCTCAAATCTGTCATTGAGCCACTCTAGTGAATTTTTTATTTTGGCTGTTATGCTTTTCAGTTTCATAATTTCCATTTGATTGATTTTTGTAGTTTCTAAGCCTTTATTGACATTTGCTATTTGTTCATACATTGTTATCCTGATTTACCTCTTTGTCCATGGTTTTCTTCACTTCATTGAGCATATTTAAGATATTTGATTTAATGTTTTTGACTAGTAATTCCAATGTCTGGACTTCCTCATGGATCGTTTCTGTCAGATTTTTTCTTTCCTATGTATGAGCCATATTTCCTATTCTTTGTATGCTTTGGAATATTTTTAAGAGAAATGGAAATTTTTACTATTAAAATGTAGTAACTCTGGAAATCACATTCTCCCCCTCTTTAGGGGTTACTGCTGTTGCTTGTTGAGGGCTTTAGCTTTCCATTTACATAGTGACTTTTTCAAATTATACGTGCAAAGTCTGCATTTCACCTGCGAGTGGTTACTCAAGTATCTGTTCCATTATTTCTGTGGTCAGTTTGTGACCTTACAGATATTTCCTTTAATATGGAGATTTTTTTAAAGATGTGTGTATCCCTATATAGGATGGATATGTGTCGGAGTCAATAAGACAGCAATAGGATTAATGAGTTTATATCTCTTTACACCTTTCCATAGGTGGTCCTGGGGTAGCCACTGGATCCCGAATAAGCTGAAACAAGGCAAACATCCTCAGTGATCCCTCAAGTAGTCCCCTAACCCACTAAAATACACAATCCCAAATTTTTGGAGGACAAGGTTCTTATTGCCATGCTGGCACCAGTTAGCTACTCCAGGAATAAAAGCTACTGTCCCCATGTATGTGATAGTCCTGAGGAATGGAAGCTGGTATAAACTGTTTCCACCATGTTGGCTTCTTACTAAAGTTCAGCAGCCTCTTCCTTCATCAAGCACTCCTCTGGTTGACCTAAGTATTTTATTAGATTCCAGAGTTCCAAAATAGATAAGTCTGATTTTTTTTTTCCCAACTTAGTGGGTTTTTTGCTGGAGGGACCATCACTTGGAGCTTTCTTCTCTGCCATTTTTCATGACATTAAGCTTTTTCAACTATACTCAGTTTTCAAAGTGGCTGCACCATTTTACATTCCCACCAATGATGAATGAGGGTCCCAATTACTCCACATACTTCCCAACACTTTTTGTTGCCCATCCCTTTGATTGTTCCACCCTAGTGGGTATGAAGTAGAATCTCTTTGTGGTTTTATTGTCATTTCTCTAATGACAAATGATGTTGAGTATCTTTTCACATGTCTATTGGTCATTTGTATACCTTCTTTGCAGAAATGGCAATTCAGCTCTTTGTCTGCATGTATTTTTTCAATTTACTGCCTTTTTTTTCTTTTTTCATTAGTTTTTTATATGGCAATGGTTATCTTCCTTTACACATAACCTACCACCTTTCTATCTTATGGTTTTGAGTATTTTAGAATGCACTTCCTCGTTATCAGTAAAAAAAATTAAAACTCCCATAGTTTCTTCAAGAATTTTTATTTTTTCATATTTTAAATTTAAATATGTGATCCAACTGGAAGTAACTAGGTGTAAGCAGCAAGTCAATGGATCAAAATATTTATTTTTAGAGGTTATTGTTTGGATAGTTACCAAACTGCCCAAAAAATTAGTTCTTGAATAAACCATCTTGTTCCTTTGCTCTGCACTATCAAACAAATTGAAAAGCATTTCAGAAAGAGGAAGCCCACCATTCTCACCATTCTGTTTAAATTTGTTGCTTTGTTGCAGTATAAACCCCTTCTCTTTTTTATTTAGCCATCAGTGATCTTTTCTCTATTAAGCTCACAAAAATTTTGAGGTGAGCGGGATTTTTGTGAAACTAATAAGCGGGGATGGTTTCATAACTGGGTCCATGTATTCCAGCCTCAAAGCAGGAGAGGTATAAATAGAAGCCCCAGGGATGACTTAAGCCATGAGAACATGATTCTCTGGGATTTGCTATTTTGTTCTGCAAAGGGTTCTAGACTTTTTTCATACGAACATATATCTATGTATCAACTTTACTATACACAGGGAATAACCCCCTAAGTGTTAGGCATTTATAAGGAATGTATTCATGCCTTGGAGGATATTTACAAGTACATATATTTTGGTGAACACATGTTTTCATTTTTGATGGGTATTTATCTGAGGTAAAATTGCTGGATCATAGGATATGTAGGTTGACAGCATTAGTAGATAGTCTCAAATAATTGTTTAAAGTGGTTGTACCAGTTTACACTGTCCCTGCAGTAGATCAGAGTTCCAGTTGCTCTGTGTTCTACTCACTATTTGGTATTTATTTTTTTTTTCCTTTTGCCCATCCTGGTGGTATGTGGTAGTATCTTATTGTTACTTTGTATTTGCATTTGCTTGATGACCAAAGATGTCTAGCCCCTTATCTTATGTTTATTGGTCTTATACATACCTTCTTTTGTAGACTTTCTATTCAAGTATTTGTCCATTTTTTTTCCTTTTTTTTAATAGTACTTTAGATGAAGGTTTACAGAACAAATAGTTTCCCATTAAACAGTCAGTACACATATAGTTTTATGACATTGGTTAACAACCCCACAACATGTCAACACTCTGCCTTCTTGACATTGGAAAACCTTTTTTTCTGGTGAAAATATGCAAGCCAAAGTTACACCATTTCAAAAGTTTCTACACGGACAATTCAGTGACATCAATTACATTCTTCCAGTTGTGCTGCTATTCTCACTATCCTTTTCCAAGTTATTCTATGACCATTATCTTCAACTCACTGCCCCCTAGGCTACCCATCAAACTTTTTGAGTTGCTGTTGTCAATTTGATCTCACATAGATAATTCTTTTTTTTGTACCTTAGATGAAGGTTTGCAGAACAAATAGTTTCTCATTAAACAGTACACATATTGCCTTATGACAATGGTTAACAACTCCACGACATGTCAACACTGTCCCTTCTCAACCTTGGGTTCCCTATCACCAGCTTTCTTGTCCC